>NW_027457615.1:1679062-2014375 GCF_050624435.1 Tenrec ecaudatus
ACCTACATAGTCCAAGTGCCTGCTAGTTAACCTACATAGTCCAAGTGTCCGATAGGGAACCTACAAAATCCAAGTGCCCGCTAGGAATCCTACATACTCCAGGTGCCCGTTAGTTAACCTAGAGAGTCAAAATGCCTGCTAGGTAACCTAGATATTCCATGTGCCCGCTAGTTAACCTACATAGTCCAAGTTCCCGATGGTAACCTAAATAGTCCAAATGCCCACTAGGGAAACTACATAGTCCAAGTGCCTGCTAGTTAACCTAGATAGTCCAAGTGCCTGCTAGTAAACCTACATAATCCATGGGCCTGCTAGTTAACCTACATAGTGCAAGGGCCCGCTAGTTAACCTAGATCGTGCAAGTGTCCGCTAGTTAGGCTATATAGTCCAAATGCCCGCTGGTTAACCTATATACCAAGTGCCCGTGACGTAACCTACATAGTCCAAGGGCACGCTAGTTAACCTTCATAGTGCAAGTGCCCGCTAGGCAACCTAGATAGTCCAAGTGCCCACCAAGGAACCTACATAGTCCAAGTGCACGCTAGTTAATCTTTATAGTCCAAGTGCCCGCTAGTTAACCTAGATAGTCCAAGTGCCTGCTAGGTAACTTACATAGTGCAAGTGTCCGCTAGTTAACCTACATATTCCAAGTGCTCGCTAGTTAACCTAGATAGTTCAAGTACCCGCTAGGTAACCTAGATAGTCCAAGGGCCCCCTAGTTGGCCTACATAGTCCAAGTGCCCGCTAGGTAACCTAGATAGTCCAAGTGCCTTTTCGGTAACCTAGATAGTCCAAGTGCCCTTTAGGGAACCCAGATAGTCGAAGGGCCCGCAATTAAACCTACATAGTCCAAGGGCCCGCTAGTTAACCTACATATTCCAAGTGCCCCCTAGTTAACCTACATAATCTAAGTGCCCGTTAGCTAACCTAGATAGTCCAAGGGCCTGCTAGTTGACCTAAATAGTCCAAGTGCCAGCTAGGTATCCAAGATAGTAAAAGTGCCCGCTAGGTAACCTAGATAGTCCAAATGCCCGTTAGTTAACCTAGATAGTCCATGTGCCCACTAGGGGACGTACTTAGTCCATGTGCCCATTAGCTAACCTAGATAGTCCAAGTGCCCTCTAGTTAACCTAGATCGTCCAAGTGCCCGCTAGTTAACCTACATAGTCCAAAGGCCCGCTAGTTAACCTACATTGTCCAAGGTCCGCTAGTTAACCCAGATAGTCCAAGTGCTCGCTAATTAACCTACATAGTACAAGGGCCCACTAGTTGACCTAGATAGTCCAAGTGCCCGCTAGCTAACCTAGATAGTCCAAGTGCCCGCTAGTAACCTAAGTACTCCAAATATCCGATAGGGATCCTACATAGTCCAAGTGCCCGCTAGGTAACCTACATTGTCCAAGTGCCCGTTCGTTAACCTAGATAGTCCAAGTGCCCGCTAGGTAACCTAGACTGTCCAGTACCCACTAGGGTACCTACATAGTCCAAGTGCCCGTTCATTAACCTAGATAGTCCAAGTGCCCGCTAGGAAACCTACATAGTCCAAGGGCCCGCTAGGTAACCTAGATAATCCAAGTGTCCGCTAGATAACCTAGAGTCCATGTGCTCGCTAGTTAACCTACATAGTCCAAGTGCGCGCTATGTAACCTAGATAGTCAAAGTGCCCGTTAGGTAACCTAGATAGTCCAAGTGCACGCTAGGTAACTTACATTGTCCAAGTTCCCGCTAGGTAACCTAGATAGTCCAAGTGCCCGTTACCTAACCTAGATAGTCCAAGTGCCCGCTAGGCAACCTACATAGTCCAAGAGCCCGTTCGTTAACCTAGAAATCCAAGTGCCCGCTAGGTAACCTAGACAGTCCAAGTGCCCGCTAGGTTACCTGCATATTCCAAGTGCCCATTCGTAACCTACATAGTCCAAGTGCCCGCTAGGTAACCTAGATAGTCCAAGGGCCCGCTACTTAACCTACATAGTCCAAGGGCTCACTTGTTCACTTTGATAGTCCAGGTGCCCGCTAGTTAACCTAGATCTTCCTTGTGCCCGCTAGTTAACCTAGATTGTCCAAGTGCCCGCTAGTTAACCTACATAGTCCAAGGGCCCACTAGTTAACCTAGATAGTCCAAGTGTCCTCTAGTTAACCTACATAGTCCAAGTGCCCGCTAGTTTACCTATATACCAAGTGCCCGCAACGTAACCTAGATTTTCCAAGGGCACGGTAGTTAACCTATATCGTCCAAGTGCCCGCTAGGCAATCTACATAGTCCAAGTGCCCGCTATGTAACCTAGATAGTCCAAGGGCACGCTAGTTAACCTACATAGTACAAGTGCCCGCTAGGCAACCTAGATAGTCCAAGTGCCCGCTAAGGAACCTACATAGTCCAAGTGCACGCTGGTTAACTTAGATAGTCCAAGTGTCCGCTATTTAACCTAGATATTCCAAGTGCCTGCTAGGTAACCTACATAGTGCAAGTGCCCGCTACTTAACATAGATAGTCCAAGTGCCAGCTAGTGAACGTACATAGTTCAAGTACCCGCTAGGTAATCTAGATAGTACAAAGGCCCCCTAGTTAGCCTACATAGTCCAAGTGCCCGCTAGCTAACATAGATAGTCCAAGTGCCTTTTCGGTAACCTAGATAGTCCAAGTGCCCTTTAGGGAACCTAGATAGTCCAAGGACCCGCAAGTAAACCTACATAGTCCATGGGCCAGCTAGGTATCCTAGATAGTACAAGTGCCCGCTAGGGAACCTCAATAGTCCAAGTGCCTGTTAGCTAACCTAGATAGTCCAAGTGGCGGCTAGGTAACCTACATAGTCCAAGTGCCCGATAGGGAACCTACATAATCCAAGTGCCCGCTAGGGAACCTACATAGTCCAAGTGCCTGCTAGGCAACCTATATAGTCCAAGTGCCCGTTAGTTAACCTAGATAGTCAAAGTGCCTGCTAGGTAACCTACATAGTCCAAGTGCCCACTTGGTAACCTAAATAGTCCAAATGCCCGCTACGGAAACTACATAGTCCAAGTGCCTGCTAGTAAACCTACATAATCCATGGGCCCGCTAGTTAACCTACATAGTACAAGGACCCGCTAGTTAACCTAGATCGTGCAAGTGTCCGCTAATTAACCGACATAGTCCAAGTGCCCGCTAGGGATCCTTCATAATCCAACTGCCTGCTAGGTAACCTAGATAGTCCAAGTGCCCGCTAGTTAACCTATATAGTCCTAGTGCCTGTTTGTTAACCTAGATAGTCCAAGTGCCCACTAGGGGACGTATATAGTCCAAGTGCCCACTAGGTATCCTAGATAGTCCAAGTGCCCGTTACCTAACCTAGATAGTCCAAGTGCGCGCTAGGCAACCTACATAGTCCAAGTGCCCGTTCGTTAACCTAGAAGTCCAAGAGCCCGCTATGTAACCTAGACAGTCCAAGTGCCCGCTAGGTTACCTGCATAATTCAAGTGCCCGTTCGTTAACATAGATAGTCCAAGTGCCCGCTAGGGAACCTATAGTGTCCAAGTGCTATCTAGGTAACCTAGATAGTCCAAGGGCCCGCTTGTTAACTTTGATAATCCAAGTGCCCCTTAGTTAACCTAGATCGTTCAAGTGCCCGCTAGTTAACCTAGATCGTCCATGTACTGGCTAGTTAACCTACATAGTCCAAGGGCCCACAAGTTAACCTAGATTGTCCAAGTGTCCTCTAGTTAACCTACATAGTCCAAGTGCCCGATAGGTAACCTACATAGTGCAAGTGTCTGCTAGGTAAACTACATAGTCCAAGTGCCCACTAGTTAACATAGATAGTCCAAGTGCCCGCTAGGTAACCTAGAGAGTGCAAGTGCCCGCTAGTTAACCTACATAATCCAAGTGCCTGCTAGGTAACCTAGATAGTCCAAGGGCCTGCTAGTTAACCTACATAGTCCAAGTGCCCGCTAGGTAACCTACATAGTGCAAGTGTCCGCTAGTTAACCTACATGGTCCAAGCGTCCGCTAGTTAACCTAGATAGTCCAAGTGCCCGCTAGGTAACCTACATAGTGCAAGTGTCCGCTAGTTAACCTAAGTAGTCCAAGGGCCCGCTAGTTAACATACATAGTCCAAGTACCCGGTAGTTAACTTACATAGTTCAAGTGTCCGTAGGGAACATACATAGTCCAAGTGCCCGCAAGGGAACATACATAGTCCAAGTGTCCGCTAGGGAACCTACATAGTCCAAGGGCCCGCTAGGTAACGTAGATAGTCCAAGTGCTGCTAGTTAATCTACATAGTCCATGGACCAGCTAGTTAACCTACATAATCCAAGTACCCGCTAGTTAACCTAGATCGTCCAAGTGTCCGCTAGTTAACCTACACAGTCCAAGTGCCCGCAAGGGAACCTAGATAGTCCAAGTGTCCGCTCTGGAACCTACATAGTCCAAGTGCCCGCTAGGGAATCTACGTAGTCCAAGGGCCCGCTAGTTAACGTAGATAGTCCAAGTGCCGCTAGTTAATCTACATAGTCCAAGGACCCGCTAGTTATCCTACATAGTCCAAGTACCCGCTAGTTAACCTAGATCGTCCAAGTGCACGCTAGTTAACTTACATAGTCCATGGGTCCGCTAGTTAACCTACATAGTCCAAGGGCCCCCATGTTAACCTACATCGTCCCAGTGCCCGCTAGGAAACCTAGATAGTGCAAGTGCCCGGTAGTTAACCTAGATAGTTCAAGTACCCACTAGGTAACCAAGATCATCCAAGGGCCCCCTAGTTAGCCTACATAGTCCATGTGCCCGCTAGGTAACCTAGATAGTCCAAGTGCCCGTTCGGTAACCTAGATAGTCCAAGTGCCCTTTAAGGAACCTAGATAGTCCAAGTGCCCGCTAGGGAATCTAGATAGTCCAAGTGCCTGTTAGCTAACCTAGATAGTCCAAGTGGCGGCTAGGTAACCTACATAGTCCAAGTGCCCGTTCGTTAACCTAGATAATCCAAGTGCCCGCTAGGTAACCTAGACAGTCCAAGTGCCCGCTAGTTAACCTAAATAGTCCAAGTGCCCGATAAGGAACCTACATAATACAAGTGCCCGCTAGGCAACCTACATACTCCAAGTGCCCATAGTTAACCTAGATAGTCAAAGTGCCTGCTGGGTAACGTAGGTAGTCCAAGTGCCCGCTATGTAACCTACATAGTCCAAGTGTCCGCTAGGTAATATAAATAGTCCAAATGCCTGCTAGGGAAACTACATAGTCCAAGTGCCCGCTAGTTAACCTAGATAGTACAAGTGCCTGATAGTAAACCTACATAATCCATGGGCCCGCTAGTTAACCTACATAGTGCAAGGGCCCGCTAGTTAACCTAGATCGTGCAAGTTTCCACTAGTTAGCCTATATAGCCCAAGTGCCCGCTAGTTAACCTATATACCAAGTGCCCGCTATGTAACGTAGATAGTCCAAGGGCACGCTAGTTAACCTACATAGTACAAGTGCCCGCTAGGCAACCTAGATAGTCCAAGTGCCCGCTAAGGGACCTACATAGTCCAAGTGCACGCTGATTAACTTAGATAGTCCAAATGTCCGCTATTTAACCTAGATATTCCAAGTGCCTGCTAGGTAACCTACATAGTGCAAGTGCCCGCTACTTAACATAGATAGTCCAAGTGCCTGCTAGTAAACCTACATAATCCATGGGCCCGCTAGTTAACCTACATAGTGCAAGGGCCCGCTAGTTAACCTAGATCGTGCAAGTGTCCACTAGTTAGCCTATATAGTCCAAGTGCCCGCTAGTTAACCTATATACCAAGTGCCCGCTACGTAACCTAGATAGTCCAAGGGCACGCTAGTTAACCTACATAGTACAAGTACCCGCTAGGCAACCTAGATAGTCCAAGTGCCTGCTAGGTAACCTACATAGGGCAAGTGTCCGCTAGTTAACCTACATATTCCAAGTGCCCGCTAGTTATCATAGATAGTTCATGTACCCGCTAGGTAACCTAGATAGTCCAAGTGCCTTTTCGGTAACCTAGATAGTCCAAGTGCCCTTTAGGGAACCTAGATAGTCCAAGGGCCCGTGAGTAAACGTACATAGTCCATGGGCCCGCTAGTTAACCTACATATTCCAAGTGTCCGCTAGTTAACCTACATAATCTAAGTGAACGTTAACTAACCTAGATAGTCCAAGGGCCCGCTAGTTGACCTACATAGTCCAAGTGCCCGTTCGTTAACCTAGATAATCCAAGTGCCCGTTAGGGAACCTACATAGTCCAAGTGCCCGCTAGTTAACCTACGTAGTCCAAGTGCCCGATAGGGAACCTACATACTCCAAGTGCCCGCTAGGCAACCTACATAGTCCAAGTGCCCGTTAGTTAACCTAGATAGTCAAAGTGCCTGCTAGGTAACCTAGATAGTCCAAGTGCCCGCTTGGTAACCTAAATAGTCCAAATGCCCGCTAGGGAAACTACATAGTCCAAGTGCCCGCTAGTTAACCTAGATAGTCCAAGTGCCTGCTAGTAAACCTACATAATACATGGGCCCGTAGTTAACCTAGATCGAGCAAATGTCCGCTAGTTAACCTACATAGTCCAAGTGTCCGCTAGGGATCCTTCAGAATCCAAGTGCCTGCTAGGTAACCTAGATAGTCCAAGTGCCCGCTAGTTAACCAAGATAGTCCTAGTGCCCGTTAGTTAACCTAGATTGTCCAAGTGCCCACTAGGGGACGTACACAGTCCAAGTGCCCGCTAGGTAACCTACATAATCCAAGTGCCCGCTAGGGATCCTTCATAACCCAACTGCCTGCTAGGTAGCCTAGATAGTCCAAGTGCCCGCTAGTTGACCTAGATAGTCCTAGTGCCCGTTTGTTAACCTAGATAGTCCAAGTGCCCACTAGGTGACGTTCATAGTCCAAGTGCCTGCTACGCAACCTAGATAGTCCAAGTGTCCGCTAGTTAAACTAGATAGTCCAAGTGCCCGTTACCTAACCTAGATAGTCCATGTGCCCGCTAAGCAACATACATAGTCCAAGTGCCCATTCGTTAACTTAGAAGTCCAAGAGCCCTCTATGTAACCTAGACACTCCAAGTGCCCGCTATGTAACCTAGACAGTCCAAGTGCCCGCTAGGTTACCTGCATAGTCCAAGTGCCCGTTCGTTAACATAGATAGTCCAAGTGCCCGCTAGGGAACCTATATAGTCCAAGTGCTATCTAGGTAACCTAGATAGTCCAAGGGCCCGCTAGTTAACCTATATAGTCCAAGGGCTCGCTTGTTAACTTTGATAGTCCAAGTGCCCCTTAGTTAACCTAGATCGTTCAAGTGCCCGCTAGTTAACCTAGATCGTCCAAGTACTGGCTAGTTAACCTACATAGTCCAAGGGCCCACTAGTTAACCTAGATTGTCAAAGTGTCCTCTAGTTAACCTACATAGTCCAAGTGCCCACTAGGGATCCTTCATAATCCAACTGCCTGCTAGGTAACCTGATAGTCCAAGTGCCCGCTAGTTAACCTAGATAGTCCTAGTGCCCGTTTGTTAACCTAGATAGTCCAAGTGCCCACTAGGGGATGTACATAGTCCAAGTGCCTACTACGCAACCTAGATAGTCCAAGTGCCCGCTAGGTAACCTTGATAGTCCAAGTGCCCGTTACCTAACCTCCATAGTGCAAGTGCCCGCTAGGCAACCTACAGAGTCCAAGTGCCTGTTCGTTAACCTAAAAGTCCAAGAGTCCGCTATGTAACCTAGACAGTCCAAGTGCCCGCTAGGTTACCTGCATAGTCCAAGTGCCCGTTCATTAACATAGATAGTCCAAGTGCCCGCTAGGGAACCTATATTGTCCAAATGCCCCCTAGGGTATCTACATAGTCCAAGGGCCCGCTAGGGAATCTACATAGTCCAAGGGCCCGCTAGTTAATGTAGATAGTCCAAGTGCCGCTAGTTAATCTACATAGTCCAAGGGCCCGCTAGTTAACCTACATAGTCCAAGTACCCGCTAGTTAACCTAGATCGTCCAAGTGCACGCTAGTTAACTTACATAGTCCAAGGGCCCGCTAGTTAACCTACATAGTCCAAGGGCCCCCTAGTTAACCTACATCGTCCCAGTGCCCGCTAGGAAACCTAGATAGTGCAAGTGCCCGCTAGTTAACCTAGATAGTTCAAGTACCCGCTAGGTAACCTAGATCGTCCAAGGGCCCCCTAGTTAGCCTACATAGTCCAGTGCCCGCTAGGTAACCTAGATAGTCCAAGTGCCCGTTCGGTAACCTAGATAGTCCAAGTGCCCTTTAGGGAACCTAGATAGTCCATGTGCCCGCTAGGGAATCTAGATAGTCCAAGTGCCTGTTAGCTAACCTAGATAGTCCAAGTGGCGGCTAGGTAACCTACAGAGTACAAGTGCCCGTTCGTTAACCAAGATAATCCAAGTGCCCGCTAGGTAACCTAGACAGTCCAAGTGCCCGCTAGTTAACTTACATAGTCCAAGTGCCCGATAAGGAACCTACATAATACAAGTGCCCGCTAGGCAACCTACATAGTCCAAGTGCCCGTTAGTTAACCTAGACAGTCAAAGTGCCTGCTAGGTAACCTAGATAGTCCAAGTGCCCGCTAGGTAACCTAAATAGTCCAAATGCCTGCTAGGGAAACTACATAGTCCAAGTGCCCGCTAGTTAACCTAGATTGTGCAAGTGTCCGCTAGTTAGCCTAAATAGTCCAAGTGCCCGCTAGTTAACCTATATACCAAGTGCCCGCTACGTAACCTAGATAGTCCAAGGGCACGCTAGTTAACCTACATAGTACAAGTACCCGCTAGGCAACCTAGATAGTCCAAGTGCCTGCTAGGTAACCTACATAGGGCAAGTGTCCGCTAGTTAACCTGCATATTCCAAGTGCCGGCTAGTTATCATAGATAGTCCAAGTGCCCGCTAGGGAACGTACATAGTCCAAGTGCCCGCTAGTTAACCTAGATAGTTCAAGTACCCACTAGGTAACCTAGATAGTCCAAGTGCCTTTTCGGTAACCTAGATAGTCCAAGTGCCCTTTAGGGAACCTAGATAGTCCAAGGGTCCACAAGTAAACGTACATAGTCCATGGGCCCGCTAGTTAACCTACATATTCCAAGTGTCCGCTAGTTAACCTACATAATCTAAGTGAACGTTAGCTAACCTAGATAGTCCAAGGGCCCGCTAGTTGACCTACATAGTCCAAGGGCCAGCTAGGTAACCTAGGTAGTACAAGTGCACGCTAGGGAACCTCAATAGTCAAAGTGCCTGTTAGCTAACCTAGATAGTCCAAGTGGCGGCTAGGTAACCTACATAGTCCATGTGCCCGTTCGTTAACATAGATAATCCAAGTTCCTGTTAGGGAACCTACATAGTCCAAGTGCCCGCTAGTTAAGCTACGTAGTCCAAGTGCCCGATAGGGAACCTACATAATCCAAGTGCCCGCTAGGGAACCTACATATTCCAAGTGCCCGCTAGGTAACCTAGATAGTACAAGGGCCCACTAGTTAACCTAAATAGTCCAAGGGCTCACTTGTTAACTTTGATAGTCCAAGTGCCCGCTAGTTAACCTAGATCGTCCAAGTGCCCGCTAGTTAACCTAGACAGTCCTAGTACCCGTTAGTTAACCTAGAGTGTCCAAGTGCCCACTAGGGGACGTACTTAGTCCAAGTGCCCGTTAGCTAACCTAGATAGTCCAAGTGCCCGCTAGTTAACATTGATCATCCAAGTGCCCGCTAGTTAACCTAGATAGTCCAAGTGTACGCTAGTTAACCTAGATAGTCCAAGTGCCCTCTAGTTAACCTAGATCGTCCAAGTGCTCGCTAAGAAACCTAGACATCCAAGTGCCCGTTAAGTAACCTAGATAGTCCAAGTGCCCGCTAGGTAACCTACATAGTCCAAGTTCCCGCTAGGTAACCTAGATAGTCCAAGTGCCCGCTAGGTTACCTGCATATTCCAAGTGCCCGTTCGTTAACCTACATAGTCCAAGTGCCCACTAGGTAACCTACATAGTCCAAGTGCCCGCTAGGTAACCTATATAGTCCAAGTGCCCGCTACGTAACCTAGATAGTCCAAGGGCCCGCTAGTTAACCTACATAGTCCAATGGCTCACTTGTTAACTTTGATAGTCCAAGTGCCCGCTAGTTAACCTAGATCGTCCAAGTGCCCGCTAGTTAACCTAGATAGTCCTAGTGCCCGTTAGTTAACCTAGAGTGTCCAAGTGCCCACTAGGGGACGTACTTAGTCCAAGTGCCCGTTAGCTAACCTAGATAGTCCAAGTGCCCGCTAGTTAACATTGATCATCCAAGTGCCCGCTAGTTAACCTAGATAGGTCAAGTGCACGCTAGTTAACCTAGATAGTCCAAGTGCCCTCTAGTTAACCTAGATCATCCAAGTGCCCCCTAAGAAACCTAGACATCCAAGTGCCCGTTAAGTAACATAGATAGTCCAAGTTCCCGCTAGGTAACCTAGATAGTCCAAGTGCCCGTTACCTAAACTAGATAGTCCCATTACCCGCTATGCAACATACATAGTCCAAATGCCCGTTCGTTAACCTAGAAGTCCAAGTGCCCGCTAGATAACCAAGACTGTCCAAGTGCCCGCTAGGTTACCTACATAGTCCAAGTGCCTGCAAGGTAACCTACATAGTCCAAGGGCCCGCTAATTAACCTACATAGTCCAAGTGCCCGGTAGTTAACTCACATAGTTCAAGCGTCCATAGGGAACATACATAGTCCAAGTGCCCGCTAGGGAATCTACATAGTCCAAGGGCCCGCTAGTTAATGTATATAGTCCAAGTTCCGCTAGTTAATCTACATAGTTCCAGGGCCCGCTAGTTAACCTATATAGTCCAAGTACCCGCTAGTTAACCTAGATCGTACAAGTGTCCGCTAGTTAACCTACATAGTAAAAGTGCCCGCTAGGGAATCTAGTTAGTCCAAGTGCCCGCTAGGGAACCCACATAGTCCAAGTGCCCGCTAGGGAACTTACATAGTGCAAGGGCCCGCTATGGAACCTACATAGTCCAAGTGCCCCTTAGTTAACCTAGATAGTCCCAGTGCCTGCTAGGTAACCTAGATAGTCCAACAGCCCGGAAGGTAACCTACATACTCCAAGTACCCGCTAGGTAACGTAGATAGTTCAAGTGCCAGCTGGGAAACCTAGATAGTCCAAGTGTCCGCTAGGTAACCTACAATATCTAAGTGCCCGCTAGGTAATCAATATAGTCCAAATAACCGCTAGGGAGCCTACATAGTCCAAATGCCCGCTAGGTAACCTAGGTAGTCCAAGGGCCCGCTAGGAAACCTACATAGTCCTAGTGCCCCCTAGTTAACCTACATTCTCCAAGTGCCCGATAGGGAACCTACATAGTCCAAGTGCCCGCTAGGGAACCTACATAGTCCAAGTGCCCGTTAGGTAACCTAGATAGTCCAAATGCCCGCCAGGAAACTCAGATAGTCCAAGTGCCCGCTAGGGAATTTACATAGTCCAAGGGCCCGCTAGGGAACCTGCATAGTCCAAGTGCCCGTTAGTTAACCTAGATAGTCCAAGTGCCCGCTTGGTAACCTAGATAGTCCAACAGCCCGCTAGGTAACCTACATACTCCAAGAACCCGCTAGGTAACGTAGATAGTTCATGGACCAGCTAGGTAACCTAGATAGTCCAAGTGCCCGCTAGGTAACCTACAAAGTCTAAGTGCCCACTAGATTATCTATATAGTCCAAATGCCCGTTAGGGAATCTACATAGTCCAAATGCCCGTTAGGGAATCTACATAGTCCAAGGGCCCGCTAGTTAACGTAGATAGTCCAAGTGCCGCTAGTTAATCTACATAGTCCAAGGGCCCGCTAGTTAACCTACATAGTCCAAGTACCCGCTAGTTAACCTAGATCGTCCAAGTGCCCGCTAGGTAACCTACATAGTCCAAGGGCCCGCTAGTTAACCTACATAGTCCAAGGGCCCGCAAGGTAACCTACAAAGTCTAAGGGCCCGCTAGGTTATCTATATAGTCCAAATGCCTCCTAAGGAACCTACATACTGCAAGTGCCCGCTAGGTAACCTTGATAATCCAAGCGCCCACTAGTTAACCTATATAGTCCAAGTGCCCGCTGGGTAACCTAGATAATCCAAAAGCCCGCTAGGGAACCTTCATAGTCCAATTGCCAGCTAGGTAACCTAGATTGTCCAAGTGTCCGCTAGTTAACCTAGATAGTACAAGTGCCCTCTAGTTAACCTAGATCGTCCAAGTGCCCGCTAGTTAACCTAGATAGACCAAGTGCCCGCTAGGTAACCTAAGTAGTCCAAATGTCTGATAGGGATCCTACATAGTCTCAGTGCCCGCTAGGTTACCTACATAGTCCAAGTGCCCGTTCGTTAACCTAGATAGTCCAAGTGCCCGCTAGGAAACCTACATAGTACAAGGGCCCGCTAGGTAACCTAGATAGTCCAAGTGTCCGCTAGGTAACCTAGAGTCCAAGTGCTCGCTAGTTAACCTACATAGTCCAAGTGCCCGCTATGTAACCTAGATAGTCAAAGTGCCCGTTAGGTAACCTAAATAGTCTAAGTGCCCGCTAGATAACTTACATTGTCCAAGTTCCCGCTAGGTAACTTAGATACTCAAAGTGCCCGTTACCTAACCTAGATAGTCCTAGTGCCCGCTAAGCAACATACATAGTCCAAGTGCCCGCTAGGTAACCTAGACAGTCCAAGTGCCCGCTAGGTTACCTGCATATTCCAAGTGCCCGTTCGTTAATCTAGATTGTCCAAGTGCCCACTAGGTAACCTACATAGTCCAAGTGCCCTCTAGGTAACCTATATGGTCCATGTGCCCGCTAGGTAACCTAGATAGTCCAAGTGCCCGCTAGTTAACCTACATAGTCCAAGGGATCACTTGTTAACTTTGATAGTCCAAGTGCCCGCTAGTTAACCTAGATCGTCCAAGGGCCCGCTAGTTAACCTAGATTATCCAAGTGCCCACTTGTTAACCTCCATAGTCCAAGGGCCCACTAGTTAACCTAGATAGTCCAATTGTCCTCTAGTTAACATACATAGTGCAAGTGCCCGCTAGTTAACCTATATACCAAGTGCCCGCTACGTATCCTAGATAGTCCAAGTGCATGCTAGTTAACCTACATAGTCCAAGTGCCCGCTAGGCAACCTAGATAATCCAAGTGCCCGCTAAGGAACCTACATAGTCCAAGTGCACGCTAGTTAACCTAGATAGTCCAAGTGCCTGCTAGGTAACCTACATAGTGCAAGTGTCCACTAGTTAACCTACATATTCCAAGTGCCCATTAGTTAACATATATAGTCCAAGTGCCCGCTAGGGAACGTACATAGTCCACGTGCCCGCTAGGTAACCTAGATAGTGCAAGTGCCCGCTAGTTAACCTAGATAGTTCACGTACCCGCTAGGTAACCTAGATCGTCCAAGGGCCCCCTAGTTAGCCAACATAGTCCAAGTGCCCGCTAGGTAACCTAGATAGTCCAAGTGCCCGTTCGGTAACCTAGATAGTCCAAGTGCCCTTTAGGGAACCTAGATAGTCCAAGGGCCCGCTAGTAAACCTACATCGTCCATGGGCCCACTAGTTAACCTACATAGTGCAAGTGTTCCTAGTTAACCTACACACTCCAAGTCCCCGCTATTTAACCTACATAATCTAAGTGCCAGCTAGGTAACCTAGATAGTACAAGTGCCCGCTAGGGAATCTAGATAGTCCAAGTGCCTGTTAGCTAACCTAGATAGTCCAAGGGGCGGCTAGGTAACCTACATAGTCCAATTGCCCGTTCGTTAACCTGGATAATCCAAGTGCCCGCTAGGTAACCAGGACAGTCCAAGTGTCCGCTAGTTTACCTACATAGTCCAAGTGCCCGATAGGGAACCTACATAATCCAAGTGCCCGCTCGGCAATCTACATACTCCAAGTGCCCGTTAGTTAACCTAGATAGCCAAAGTGCCTGCTAAGTAACCTAGATAGTCCAAGTGCCCGCTAGGTAACCTACATAGTCCAAGTGCCCGCTAGGTAACCTAAATAGTCCAAATGCCCGCTAGGGAAACTACATAGTCCAAGTGCCCGCTAGTTAACCTAGATAGTACAAGTGCCTGATAGTAAACCTACATAATCCATGGGCCCGCTAGTTAACCTACATAGTGCAAGGGCCCGCTAGTTAACCTAGATCGTGCAAGTGTCCACTAGTTAGCCTATATAGCCCAAGTGCCCGCTAGTTAACCTATATACCAAGTGCCCGCTATGTAACCTAGATAGTCCAAGGGCACGCTAGTTAACCTACATAGTCCAAGTGCACGCTGGTTAACTTAGATAGTCCAAGTGTCCGCTATTTAACCTAGATATTCCAAGTGCCTGCTAGGTAACCTACATAGTGCAAGTGCCCGCTACTTAACATAGATAGTCCAAGTGCCCGCTAGGTAACCTAGATAGTCCAAGTGCCTTTTCGGTAACCTAGATAGTCCAAGTGCCCTTTAGGGAACCTAGATAGTCCAAGGACCCGCAAGTAAACCTACATAGTCCATGGGCCAGCTAGGTATCCTAGATAGTACAAGTGCCCGCTAGGGAACCTCAATAGTCCAAGTGCCTGTTAGCTAACCTAGATAGTCCAAGTGACGGCTAGGTAACCTACATAGTCCAAGTGCCCGATAGGGAACCTACATAATCCAAGTGCCCGCTAGGGAACCTACATAGTCCAAGTGCCTGCTAGGCAACCTATATAGTCCAAGTGCCCGTTAGTTAACCTAGATAGTCAAAGTGCCTGCTAGGTAACCTACATAGTCCAAGTGCCCACTTGGTAACCTAAATAGTCCAAATGCCCGCTACGGAAACTACATAGTCCAAGTGCCTGCTAGTAAACCTACATAATCCATGGGCCCGCTAGTTAACCTACATAGTACAAGGACCCGCTAGTTAACCTAGATCGTGCAAGTGTCCGCTAATTAACCTACATAGTCCAAGTGCCCGCTAGGGATCCTTCATAATCCAACTGCCTGCTAGGTAACCTAGATAGTCCAAGTGCCCGCTAGTTAACCTAGATAGTCCTAGTGCCCGTTTGTTAACCTAGATAGTCCAAGTGCCCACCAGGGGACGTACATAGTCCAAGTGCCTGCTACGCAACCTAGATAGTCCAAGTGCCCGCTAGGTAACCTAGATAATCCAAGTGCCCGTTACCTAACCTATATTGTCCAAGTGCGCGCTATGCAACCTACATAGTCCAAGTGCCCGTTCGTTAACCTAGAAGTCCAAGAGCCCGCTATGTAAAATAGACAGTCCAAGTGCCTGCTAGGTTACCAGCATAGTCCAAGTGCCCGTTCATTAACATAAATAGTCCAAGTGCCCGCTAGGGAACCTATAGAGTCCAAGTGCTATCTAGGTAACCTAGATAGTCCAAGGGCCCGCTTGTTAACTTTGATAGTCCAAGTGCCCCTTAGTTAACCTAGATCGTTCAAGTGCCCGCTAGTTAACCTAGATCGTCCAAGTACTGGCTAGTTAACCTACATAGTTCAAGGGCCCACTAGTTTACCTAGATTGTCCAAGTGTCCTCTAGTTAACCTACATAGTCCAAGTGCCCGATAGGTAACCTACATAGTGCAAGTGTCTGCTAGGTAAACTACATAGTACAAGTGCCCACTAGTTAACATAGATAGTCCAAGTGCCCGCTAGGTAACCTAGAGAGTGCAAGTGCCCGCTAGTTAACCTACATAGTCCAAGTGCCCGCTAGGTAACCTAGATAGTCCAAGGGCCTGCTAGTTAACCTACACTGTCCAAGTGCCCGCTAGGTAACCTACATAGTGCAAATGTCCGCTAGTTAACCTACATGGTCCAAGCGCCCGCTAGTTAACCTAGATAGTCCAAGTGCCCGCTAGGTAAACTACATAGTGCAAGTGTCCGCTAGTTAACCTAAGTAGTCCAAGGGCCCGTGAGTTAACATACATAGTCCAAGTACCCGGTAGTTAACTTACATAGTTCAAGTGTCCGTAGGGAACATACATAGTCCAAGTGCCCGCTAGGGAACATACATAGTCCAAGTGACCGCTAGGGAACCTACGTAGTCCAAGTGCCCGCTAGGGAATCTACATAGTCCAAGGGTTCGCTAGGTAACGTAGATAGTCCAAGTGCTGCTAGTTAATCTACATAGTTCAAGGGCCCGCTAGTTAACCTACATAATCCATGTACCCGCTAGTTAACCTAGATCGTCCAAGTGTCCGATAGTTAACATACACAGTCCAAGTGCCCGCAGGGGAACCTAGATAGTCCAAGTGTCCGCTCTGGAACCTACATAGTCCAAGTGCCCGCTAGGGAATCTACATAGTCCAAGGGCCCGCTAGTTAACCTAGATAGTCCAAGTGCCGCTATTAATCTACATAGTCCAAGGGCCCGCTAGTTAACCTACATAGTCCAAGTACCCGCTAGTTAACCTAGATCGTCCAAGTGCACGCTAGTTAACTTACATAGTCCAAGGGCCCGCTAGTTAACCTACTTAGTCCAAGGGCCCCCAAGTTAACCTACATGGTCCCAGTGCCCGCTAGGAAACCTAGATAGTGCAAGTGCCCGCTAGTTACCCTAGATAGTTCAAGTACCCGCTAGGTAACCTAGATTTTCCAAGGGCCCCCTAGTTAGCCTACATAGTCCATGTTCCCGCTAGGTAACCTAGATAGTCCAAGTGCCCGTTCGGTAACCTAGATAGTCCAAGTGCCCATAGTTAACCTAGATAGTCAAAGTGCCTGCTAGGTAACCTAGATAGTCAAAGTGCCCGCTATGTAACCTACATAGTCCAAGGGCCTGCTAGGTAACCTAGATAGTCCCAGTGCCTGCTAGTAAACCTACATAATCCATGGGCCCGCTAGTTAACCTAGATCGAGCAAGTGTCCGCTAGTTAACCTACATAGTCCAAGTGCCCGCTAGGGATCCTTCATAATCCAAGTGCCTGCTAGGTAACCTAGATAGTCGGAGTGCCAGCTAGTTAACCAAGATAGTCCTAGTGCCCGTTAGTTAACCTAGATAGTCCAAGTGCCCACTAGGGGACGTACACAGTCCAAGTGCCCACTAGGTAACCTACATAATCCAAGTGCCCGCTAGGGATCCTTCATAATCCAACTGCCTGCTAGGTAACCTAGATAGTCCAAGTGCCTGCTAGTAAACCTACATAATCCATGGGCCCGCTAGTTAACCTAGATCGAGCAAGTGTCTGCTAGTTAACCTACATAGTCCAAGTGCCCGCTAGGGATCCTTCATAATCTAAGTGCCTGCTAGGTAACCTAGATAGTCAGAGTGCCCGCTAGTTAACCAAGATAGTCCTAGTGCCCGTTAGTTAACCTAGATAGTCCAAGTGCCCACTAGGGGACGTACACAGTCCAAGTGCCCGCTAGGTAACCTACATAATCCAAGTGCCAGCTAGGGATCCTTCATAATCCAACTGCCTGCTAGGTAACCTAAATAGTCCAAGTGCCCGCTAGTTAACCTAGATAGTCCTAATGCCCGTTTGTTAACCTAGATAGTCCAAGTGCCCACTAGGTGACGTACATAGTCCAAGTTCCTGCTACGCAACCTAGATAGTCCAAGTGTCCGCTAGGTAACCTAGATAGTCCAAGTACCCGTTACCTAACCTAGATAGTCCAAGTGCCCGCTAAGCAACATATATAGTCCAAGTGCCCATTCGTTAACCTAGAAGTCCAAGAGCCCTCTATGTAACCTAGACACTCCAAGTGCCCGGTATGTAACCTAGACAGTCCAAGTGCCCGCTAGGTTACCTGCATAGTCCAAGTGCCCGTTCGTTAACATAGATAGTCCAAGTGCCCGCTAGGGAACCTATATAGTCCAAATGCCCCCTAGGGTATCTACATAGTCCAAGGGCCCGCTAGGGAATCTAGATAGTCCAAGGGCCCGCTAGTTAACGTAGATAGTCCAAGTGCTGCTAGTTAATCTACATAGTCCAAGGGCCCGCTAGTTAACCTACATAGTCCAAGTACCCGCTAGTTAACATAGATCGTCCAAGTGCACGCTAGTTAACTTACATAGTCCAAGGGCCCGCTAGTTAACCTACATAGTCCAAGGGCCCCCTAGTTAACCTAGATAGTCCAAGTGCCCGCTAGGTAACCTACATAGTCCAAGTGCCCGGTAGTTAACTTACATAGTTCAAGTGTCCGTAAGGAACATATATAGTCCAAGTGCCCGCTAGGGAACATACAGAGTCTAAGTGCCCGCTAGGGAACCTACGTAGTTCAAGTGCCCGCTAGGGAATCTACATAGTCCAAGGGCCCGCTAGTTAACGTAGATAGTCCAAGTGCCGCTAGTTAATCTACATATTTCAAGGGCCCGCTAGTTAACCTACATAGTCCAACTACCCGCTAGTTAACCTAGATCGTCCAAGTGTCCGCTAGTTAACCTACATAGTACAAGTGCCCGCTAGGGAACCTACATAGTCCAAGTGCCTGCTAGGGAACCTACATAGTCCAAGTGCCTGCTCTGGAACATACATAGTCCAAGTGCCCGCTAGGGAATCTACATAGTCCAAGGGCCCGCTACTTAACATAGATAGTTCAAGTGCCGCTAGTTAATCAACATAGTCCAAGGGCCCGCTAGTTAACCTACATAGTCCAAGGGCCCGCTAGTTAACCTAAATAGTCCAAGGGCCCGCTACTTAACATAGATAATCCAAGTGCCGCTAGTTAATCAACATAGTCCAAGGGCCCGCTAGGTAACCTACATAGTCCAAGTACCCGCTAGTTAACCTAGATCGTCCAAGTGCCCGCTAGTTAACCTACATAGTCCAAGGGCCCGCTAGTTAACCTACATAGTTCAAGGGCCCGCTAGTTAACCTACAACGTCCAAGGGCCCGCTAGTTAACCTAGATAGTCCAAGTGCCCCCTAGTTAACCTACATACTCCAAGTGCCCGTTGGTAACCTAGACAGTTCAAGTGACCACTAGGTTACCTACATAGTCCAAGTGCCTGTTCGTTAACCTACATAGTCCAAGTGCCCGCTAGGTAACCAATATACTCCAAATGCCCGCTAGGGACCCTCATAGTCCAAATGCCCGCTAGTTAACCTAGATAGTCCAAGTGCTGGCTAGTTAACCTAGATAGACCAAGTGCCCGCTAGGGAACCTACATAGTCCAAGTGCCGGCTAGTTAACATAAATAGTCCAAGTACCCGCTAGGAAACATACATAGTCCAAGTGCCCACTAGGTAACCCAGATAGTCCAAGTGCCCGCTAGGGAACGTACATAGTCCAAGTGCCCGCTAGGTAACCTAGATAGTCCAAATGCCCGCTAGGGAACCCACATAGTCCAAGTGCCCGTTAGGTAACCTAGATAGTCCAAATGCCCGCTAGTGAACCCACATAGTCCAAGTGCCCGCTAGGGAACTTACATAGTCCAAGGGCCGGCTAGGGAAGCTACATAGTCAAAGTGCCCGTTAGTTAACCTAGATTGTCTAAGTGCCCACTAGTTTACCTAGATAATCCAAGTGCCCGCTAGTTAACCTACATAGTCCAAGGTCCCTCTAGTTAACCTAGATAGTCCAAGTGCACGCTAGGAGACGTACATAGTCCATTTGCCAGCTAGGTATCCTACATAATCCAAGTGCCCACTAGGTAACCTAAATAATCCAAATGCCCGCTAGGTAAACTACATAGTCCAAGTGCCCGCTAGTTAACCTAGATAGTCCAAGTGCCCGCTAGTAAACCTAGATAGTCCAAGGGCCCGCTAGTTAATCTAGAGAGTCCAAGTGCCCGCTAGTTAACCTAGATAGTCCAAGTGCCCGCTAGTTAACCTAGATCGTCTAAGTGCCCGCTAGTTAACCTAGATAATCCAAGTGCCCACTAGTTAACCTAGATAGTCCAAGTGCCCGCTAGGTAACCTTCATAGTCCAAGTGCCCGGTAGTTAACTTACATAGTTCAAGTGTCCGTAAGGAACATATATAGTCCAAGTGCCCGCTAGGGAACATACAGAGTCTAAGTGCCCGCTAGGGAACCTACGTAGTTCAAGTGCCCGCTAGGGAATCTACATAGTCCAAAGGCCCGCTAGTTAACGTAGATAGTCCAAGTGCCGCTAGTTAATCTACATAGTTCAAAGGCCTGCTAGTTAACCTACGTAGTCCAACTACCCGCTAGTTAACCTAGATCGTCCAAGTGTCCGCTAGTTAATCTAAATAGTACAAGCGCCCGCTAGGGAACCTACATAGTCCAAGTGCCTGCTAGGGAACCTACATAGTCCAAGTGCCCGCTCTGGAACATACATAGTCCAAGTGCCCGCTAGGGAATCTACATAGTCCAAGGGCCCGCTACTTAACATAGATAGTTCAAGTGCCGCTAGTTAATCTACATAGTCCAAGGGCCCGCTAGTTAACCTACATAGTCCAAGGGCCCGCTAGTTAACCTAAATAGTCCATGGGCCCGCTACTTAACATAGATAGTCCAAGGGCCGCTAGTTCATCAACTTAATCCAAGGGCCCGCTAGTTAACCTACATTGTCCAAGTACCCGCTAGTTAACCTAGATCGTCCAAGTGCCCGCTAGTTAACCTACATAGTCCAAGGGCCCGCTAGTTAACCTACATAGTTCAAGGGCCCGCTAGTTAACCTACAACGTCCAAGGGCCCGCTAGTTAACCTAGATAGTCCATGTGCCCCCTAGTTAACCTATATACTCCAAGTGCCCGTTGGTAACCTAGACAGTTCAAGTGACCACTAGGTTACCTACATAGTCCAAGTGCCTGTTCGTTAACCTACATAGTCCAAGTGCCCGCTAGGTAACCAATATACTCCAAATGCCCGCTAGGGACCCTCATAGTCCAAATGCCCGCTAGTTACCCTAGATAGTCCAAGTGCTGGCTAGTTAACCTAGATAGACCAAGTGCCCGCTAGGGAACCTATCTAGTCCAAGTGCCCGATAGGGAACCTACATAGTCCAAGTGCCGGCTAGTTAACATAAATAGTCCTAGTACCGGCTAGGAAACGTACATAGTCCAAGTGCCCGCTAGGTAACGTACATAGTCCAAGTGCCCGCTAGGTAACCTAGATAGTCCAAGTGCCCGCTAGGGAACGTACATAGTCCAAGTGCCCGCTAGGTAACCTAGATAGTCCAAATGCCCGCTAGGGAACCCACATAGTCCAAGTGTCCGTTAGGTAACCTAGATAGTCCAAATGCCCGCTAGGGAACCCACATAGTCCAAGTGCCCGCTAGGGAACTTAATAGTCCAAGGGCCGGCTAGGGAAGCCACATAGTCAAAGTGCCCGCTAGTTAACCTACATAGTCCAAGGGCCCTCTAGTTAACCTAGATAGTTCAAGTGCACGCTAGGGGACGTACATAGTCCATATGCCCGCTAGGTATCCTACATAGTCCAAGTGCCCACTAGGTAACCTAAATAATCCAAATGCCCGTTAGGGAAACTACATAGTCCAAGTGCCCGCTAGTTAACCTAGATAGTCCAAGGGCCCTCTAGTTAACCTAGATAGTCCAAGTGCCCGCTAGGTAACCTAGATAGTCCAAGTGCCCGCTAGGGTATGTACATAGTTCAAATGCCCGCTAGGTAAAATACATTGTCCAAGTGTCCGATAGTTAACCTACATAGTCCAATGCCCGATAGGGAACCTACAAAGTCAAACTGCCCGCAGAGGAACCTACATAGACGAAGTGCCCGATAGGAAACATACATATTCCAAGTGCTCGTTAGGGAACCTAGATAGTCCAAGTGCCCGTAGGAAACCTATATAGTCCAAGTGCCCGCTAGGGAACCTACATAGTCAAAGTACCCGCTAGGGAACCTGCATTGTACAAGTGCCCGCTAATTACCCTAGATAGTCCAAGTGCCCGCTAGTTAACCTAGATAGTCCAAGTGCCCGCTAGTTAACCTACATAGTCCAAGTGCCCGTTGGTTAACGTAGATAGGCCAAGTGCCTACTAGGTAACCTAGACCGTCCAAGTGCCTGCTAGGTTATCTACATAGTCCAAGTGCACGTTCGTTAACCTAGATAGTCCAAGTGCCCGCTGGTAACCTACATAGTCCAAGGGCCCGCTAGGTAACCTTGATAGTCCAAGTGCCTTCTAGTTAACCTACATAGTCTAAGTGCCCGCTAGGTTGCCTACAAAGTCCAAGTGCCCACTAGGTAACCTAAATAATCCAAATGCCAGCTAGGGAAACTACATAGTCCAAGTGCCCGCTAGTAAACCTAGATAGTCCAAGGGCCCGCTAGTTAACCCAGATAGTCCACGTGCCCGCTAGTTAACCTAGATAGTCCAAGTGCCGCTAGGTAACCTACATAGTGCAAGTGTCCCCTAGTTAACCTACATAGTCCAAGTGCCCGCTAGTTAACATAGATAGTCCAAGTGCCCGCTAGGGAACGTACATTGTCCAAGTGCCCGCAAGGTAACCTAGATAGTGCAAGTGCCCGGTAGTTAACCTACATAGTCCAAGTGCCCGCTAGGTAACCTACACAGTCCAAGTGCCCGGTAGTTAACTTACATAGTTCCCTAGCGGGCACCTACATAGTCCAAGTGCCCACTAGGTAACCTAAATAATCCAAATGCCCGCTAGGGAAACTACATAGTCCAAGTGCCCACTAGTAAACCTAGATAGTCCAAGGGCCCGCTAGTTAATCTAGAGAGTCCAAGTGCCCGCTAGTTAACCTAGATAGTCCAAGTGCCCGCTAGTTAACCTAGAACGTCTAAGTGCCCGCTAGTTAACCTAGAACGTCTAAGTGCCCGCTAGTTAACCTAGATAATCCACGTGCCCGCTAGTTTACCTACATAGTCCAAGGGCCCTCTATTTAACTAGATAGTCCAAGTGCCCGCTAGGTAACCTAGATAGTCCAAGTGCCCGCTAGGGTATGTACATAGTTCAAGTGCCCGCTAGGTAACGTAGATTGTCCAAGTGTCCGCTAGTTAACCTACATAGTCCTAGTGCCCGCTAGGTAACCTAGATAGTCCAAGGTCCTGCTGGTTAACCTACATAGTCCAATGACCGATAGGGAACCTACAAAGTCCAAGTGCCCGCTGAGGAACCTATATACTCCAAGTGCCCGATAGGGAACCTACATATTCCAAGTGCCCGTTAGGGAACCTAGATAGTCCAAGTGCCCGTAGGGAACCTATATAGTCCAAGTGCCCGGTAGGGAACCTACATAGTCAAAGTGCCCGCTAGGGAACCTGCATTGTACAAGTGCCCGCTAATTTACCTAGATAGTCCAAGTGCCCGCTAGTTAACCTAGATAGTCCAAGTGCCCGCTAGTTAACCTTGATCATCCAAGTGCCCGCTAGTTAACATACATAGTCCAAGTGCCTGATAGGGAACCTACATAGTCCAAGTGCCCGCAGAGGAACCTACATAGTCCAAGTGCCCTTTAGGGAACCTAGATAGTCCAAGTGCCCGTAGGGAACCTATATAGTCCAAGTGCCCGCTAGGGAACCTGCATTGTGCAAGTGCCCGCTAGTTAACCTAGATAGTCCAAGTGCCCGCTAGTTAACCTAGATAGTCGAAGTGCCTGATAGTTAACCTACATAGTCCAATGTCAGCTAGTTAACCTAGATAGTCCAAGTTCCCGAAAATTAACCTACATAGTCCAAGTGCCCGCTAGGTAACCTAGATAGTGCAAGTGCCCGCTAGGTAACCTACAAAGTCCAAGTGCCCGCTAGGTAACCTAGATAGTCCAAGTGCCCCTTGCCTAACCTAGATAATCCAATTGCCCGCTATGCAACATACATAGTCCAAGTGCCCACTCGTTAACCTAGAAGTCCAAGTGCCCGCTAGGTAACCTACATAGTCCAAATGCCCGTTCGTTATCCTACATAGTCTAAGGGCCCACTATTTAACCTAGATCGTCCAAGTGTCTTTGGTTAACCTACATAGTCCAAGTGCCCGCAAGGTAACCTATATAGTCCAAGTTCCAGCTATGTAACCTAGATAGTCCAAGGGCCCGCTAGTTTACCTACATCGTCCCAGTGCCCGCTAGGTAAACTAGATAGTCCAAGTGCCCACTAGGTAACCTACATAATCCAAGTGCACGCTAGTTAACCCAGATAGTCCAAGTGCCCGCTAGTTAACCTAGATAGTCCAAGTGCCGCTAGGTAACCTACATAGAGCAAGTGTCCCCTAGTTAACCTACATAGTCCAAGTGCCCGCTAGTTAACATAGATAGTCCAAGTGCCCGCTAGGGAACGTACATAGTCCAAGTGCCCGCAAGGTAACCTAGCAAGTGCAAGTGCCCGGTAGTTAACCTACATAGTCCAAGTGCCCGCTAGGTAACCTACATAGTCCAAGTGCCCGCTAGGTAACCTACACAGTCCAAGTGCCCGGTAGTTAACTTACATAGTTCATGTGTCCGTAAGGAATATATATATTCCAAGTGCCCGCTAGGGAACATACAGAGTCTAAGTGCCCGCTAGGGAACCTACGTAGTCCAAGTGCCCGCTAGTTATCCTAGATAGTCCAAGTGCCCCCTAGTTAACCTACATACTCCAAGTGCCCGCTACGTAACCTAGACAGTTCAAGTGACCACTAGGTTACCTACATAGTCCAAGTGCCCGTTCGTTAACCTACATAGTCGAAGTGCCCGCTAGGTAACCAATATACTCCAAATGCCCGCTAGGGACCCTAATAGTCCAAATGCCCGCTAGTTAACCTAGATAGTCCAAGTGCTCGCTAGTTAACCTAGATAGACCAAGTGCCCGCTAGGGAACCTATCTAGTCCAAGTGCCCAATAGGGAACCTACATAGTTCAAGTGCCCGCTAGTTAACATAGATAGTCCAAGTACCCGCTAGGAAACGTACATAGTCCAAGTGCCCGCTAGGTAACGTACATAGTCCAAGTGCCCGCTAGGTAACCTACATAATCCAAGTGCCAGCTAGGGATCCTTCATAATCCAACTGCCTGCTAGGTAACCTAAATAGTCCAAGTGCCCGCTAGTTAACCTAGATAGTCCTAATGCCCGTTTGTTAACCTAGATAGTCCAAGTGCCCACTAGGTGACGTACATAGTCCAAGTTCCTGCTACGCAACCTAGATAGTCCAAGTGTCCGCTAGGTAACCTAGATAGTCCAAGTACCCGTTACCTAACCTAGATAGTCCAAGTGCCCGCTAAGCAACATATATAGTCCAAGTGCCCATTCGTTAACCTAGAAGTCCAAGAGCCCTCTATGTAACCTAGACACTCCAAGTGCCCGGTATGTAACCTAGACAGTCCAAGTGCCCGCTAGGTTACCTGCATAGTCCAAGTGCCCGTTCGTTAACATAGATAGTCCAAGTGCCCGCTAGGGAACCTATATAGTCCAAATGCCCCCTAGGGTATCTACATAGTCCAAGGGCCCGCTAGGGAATCTAGATAGTCCAAGGGCCCGCTAGTTAACGTAGATAGTCCAAGTGCTGCTAGTTAATCTACATAGTCCAAGGGCCCGCTAGTTAACCTACATAGTCCAAGTACCCGCTAGTTAACATAGATCGTCCAAGTGCACGCTAGTTAACTTACATAGTCCAAGGGCCCGCTAGTTAACCTACATAGTCCAAGGGCCCCCTAGTTAACCTAGATAGTCCAAGTGCCCGCTAGGTAACCTACATAGTCCAAGTGCCCGGTAGTTAACTTACATAGTTCAAGTGTCCGTAAGGAACATATATAGTCCAAGTGCCCGCTAGGGAACATACAGAGTCTAAGTGCCCGCTAGGGAACCTACGTAGTTCAAGTGCCCGCTAGGGAATCTACATAGTCCAAGGGCCCGCTAGTTAACGTAGATAGTCCAAGTGCCGCTAGTTAATCTACATATTTCAAGGGCCCGCTAGTTAACCTACATAGTCCAACTACCCGCTAGTTAACCTAGATCGTCCAAGTGTCCGCTAGTTAACCTACATAGTACAAGTGCCCGCTAGGGAACCTACATAGTCCAAGTGCCTGCTAGGGAACCTACATAGTCCAAGTGCCTGCTCTGGAACATACATAGTCCAAGTGCCCGCTAGGGAATCTACATAGTCCAAGGGCCCGCTACTTAACATAGATAGTTCAAGTGCCGCTAGTTAATCAACATAGTCCAAGGGCCCGCTAGTTAACCTACATAGTCCAAGGGCCCGCTAGTTAACCTAAATAGTCCAAGGGCCCGCTACTTAACATAGATAATCCAAGTGCCGCTAGTTAATCAACATAGTCCAAGGGCCCGCTAGGTAACCTACATAGTCCAAGTACCCGCTAGTTAACCTAGATCGTCCAAGTGCCCGCTAGTTAACCTACATAGTCCAAGGGCCCGCTAGTTAACCTACATAGTTCAAGGGCCCGCTAGTTAACCTACAACGTCCAAGGGCCCGCTAGTTAACCTAGATAGTCCAAGTGCCCCCTAGTTAACCTACATACTCCAAGTGCCCGTTGGTAACCTAGACAGTTCAAGTGACCACTAGGTTACCTACATAGTCCAAGTGCCTGTTCGTTAACCTACATAGTCCAAGTGCCCGCTAGGTAACCAATATACTCCAAATGCCCGCTAGGGACCCTCATAGTCCAAATGCCCGCTAGTTAACCTAGATAGTCCAAGTGCTGGCTAGTTAACCTAGATAGACCAAGTGCCCGCTAGGGAACCTACATAGTCCAAGTGCCGGCTAGTTAACATAAATAGTCCAAGTACCCGCTAGGAAACATACATAGTCCAAGTGCCCACTAGGTAACCCAGATAGTCCAAGTGCCCGCTAGGGAACGTACATAGTCCAAGTGCCCGCTAGGTAACCTAGATAGTCCAAATGCCCGCTAGGGAACCCACATAGTCCAAGTGCCCGTTAGGTAACCTAGATAGTCCAAATGCCCGCTAGTGAACCCACATAGTCCAAGTGCCCGCTAGGGAACTTACATAGTCCAAGGGCCGGCTAGGGAAGCTACATAGTCAAAGTGCCCGTTAGTTAACCTAGATTGTCTAAGTGCCCACTAGTTTACCTAGATAATCCAAGTGCCCGCTAGTTAACCTACATAGTCCAAGGTCCCTCTAGTTAACCTAGATAGTCCAAGTGCACGCTAGGGGACGTACATAGTCCATTTGCCAGCTAGGTATCCTACATAATCCAAGTGCCCACTAGGTAACCTAAATAATCCAAATGCCCGCTAGGTAAACTACATAGTCCAAGTGCCCGCTAGTTAACCTAGATAGTCCAAGTGCCCGCTAGTAAACCTAGATAGTCCAAGGGCCCGCTAGTTAATCTAGAGAGTCCAAGTGCCCGCTAGTTAACCTAGATAGTCCAAGTGCCCGCTAGTTAACCTAGATCGTCTAAGTGCCCGCTAGTTAACCTAGATAATCCAAGTGCCCACTAGTTAACCTAGATAGTCCAAGTGCCCGCTAGGTAACCTTCATAGTCCAAGTGCCCGGTAGTTAACTTACATAGTTCAAGTGTCCGTAAGGAACATATATAGTCCAAGTGCCCGCTAGGGAACATACAGAGTCTAAGTGCCCGCTAGGGAACCTACGTAGTTCAAGTGCCCGCTAGGGAATCTACATAGTCCAAAGGCCCGCTAGTTAACGTAGATAGTCCAAGTGCCGCTAGTTAATCTACATAGTTCAAAGGCCTGCTAGTTAACCTACGTAGTCCAACTACCCGCTAGTTAACCTAGATCGTCCAAGTGTCCGCTAGTTAATCTAAATAGTACAAGCGCCCGCTAGGGAACCTACATAGTCCAAGTGCCTGCTAGGGAACCTACATAGTCCAAGTGCCCGCTCTGGAACATACATAGTCCAAGTGCCCGCTAGGGAATCTACATAGTCCAAGGGCCCGCTACTTAACATAGATAGTTCAAGTGCCGCTAGTTAATCTACATAGTCCAAGGGCCCGCTAGTTAACCTACATAGTCCAAGGGCCCGCTAGTTAACCTAAATAGTCCATGGGCCCGCTACTTAACATAGATAGTCCAAGGGCCGCTAGTTCATCAACTTAATCCAAGGGCCCGCTAGTTAACCTACATTGTCCAAGTACCCGCTAGTTAACCTAGATCGTCCAAGTGCCCGCTAGTTAACCTACATAGTCCAAGGGCCCGCTAGTTAACCTACATAGTTCAAGGGCCCGCTAGTTAACCTACAACGTCCAAGGGCCCGCTAGTTAACCTAGATAGTCCATGTGCCCCCTAGTTAACCTATATACTCCAAGTGCCCGTTGGTAACCTAGACAGTTCAAGTGACCACTAGGTTACCTACATAGTCCAAGTGCCTGTTCGTTAACCTACATAGTCCAAGTGCCCGCTAGGTAACCAATATACTCCAAATGCCCGCTAGGGACCCTCATAGTCCAAATGCCCGCTAGTTACCCTAGATAGTCCAAGTGCTGGCTAGTTAACCTAGATAGACCAAGTGCCCGCTAGGGAACCTATCTAGTCCAAGTGCCCGATAGGGAACCTACATAGTCCAAGTGCCGGCTAGTTAACATAAATAGTCCTAGTACCGGCTAGGAAACGTACATAGTCCAAGTGCCCGCTAGGTAACGTACATAGTCCAAGTGCCCGCTAGGTAACCTAGATAGTCCAAGTGCCCGCTAGGGAACGTACATAGTCCAAGTGCCCGCTAGGTAACCTAGATAGTCCAAATGCCCGCTAGGGAACCCACATAGTCCAAGTGTCCGTTAGGTAACCTAGATAGTCCAAATGCCCGCTAGGGAACCCACATAGTCCAAGTGCCCGCTAGGGAACTTAATAGTCCAAGGGCCGGCTAGGGAAGCCACATAGTCAAAGTGCCCGCTAGTTAACCTACATAGTCCAAGGGCCCTCTAGTTAACCTAGATAGTTCAAGTGCACGCTAGGGGACGTACATAGTCCATATGCCCGCTAGGTATCCTACATAGTCCAAGTGCCCACTAGGTAACCTAAATAATCCAAATGCCCGTTAGGGAAACTACATAGTCCAAGTGCCCGCTAGTTAACCTAGATAGTCCAAGGGCCCTCTAGTTAACCTAGATAGTCCAAGTGCCCGCTAGGTAACCTAGATAGTCCAAGTGCCCGCTAGGGTATGTACATAGTTCAAATGCCCGCTAGGTAAAATACATTGTCCAAGTGTCCGATAGTTAACCTACATAGTCCAATGCCCGATAGGGAACCTACAAAGTCAAACTGCCCGCAGAGGAACCTACATAGACGAAGTGCCCGATAGGAAACATACATATTCCAAGTGCTCGTTAGGGAACCTAGATAGTCCAAGTGCCCGTAGGAAACCTATATAGTCCAAGTGCCCGCTAGGGAACCTACATAGTCAAAGTACCCGCTAGGGAACCTGCATTGTACAAGTGCCCGCTAATTACCCTAGATAGTCCAAGTGCCCGCTAGTTAACCTAGATAGTCCAAGTGCCCGCTAGTTAACCTACATAGTCCAAGTGCCCGTTGGTTAACGTAGATAGGCCAAGTGCCTACTAGGTAACCTAGACCGTCCAAGTGCCTGCTAGGTTATCTACATAGTCCAAGTGCACGTTCGTTAACCTAGATAGTCCAAGTGCCCGCTGGTAACCTACATAGTCCAAGGGCCCGCTAGGTAACCTTGATAGTCCAAGTGCCTTCTAGTTAACCTACATAGTCTAAGTGCCCGCTAGGTTGCCTACAAAGTCCAAGTGCCCACTAGGTAACCTAAATAATCCAAATGCCAGCTAGGGAAACTACATAGTCCAAGTGCCCGCTAGTAAACCTAGATAGTCCAAGGGCCCGCTAGTTAACCCAGATAGTCCACGTGCCCGCTAGTTAACCTAGATAGTCCAAGTGCCGCTAGGTAACCTACATAGTGCAAGTGTCCCCTAGTTAACCTACATAGTCCAAGTGCCCGCTAGTTAACATAGATAGTCCAAGTGCCCGCTAGGGAACGTACATTGTCCAAGTGCCCGCAAGGTAACCTAGATAGTGCAAGTGCCCGGTAGTTAACCTACATAGTCCAAGTGCCCGCTAGGTAACCTACACAGTCCAAGTGCCCGGTAGTTAACTTACATAGTTCCCTAGCGGGCACCTACATAGTCCAAGTGCCCACTAGGTAACCTAAATAATCCAAATGCCCGCTAGGGAAACTACATAGTCCAAGTGCCCACTAGTAAACCTAGATAGTCCAAGGGCCCGCTAGTTAATCTAGAGAGTCCAAGTGCCCGCTAGTTAACCTAGATAGTCCAAGTGCCCGCTAGTTAACCTAGAACGTCTAAGTGCCCGCTAGTTAACCTAGAACGTCTAAGTGCCCGCTAGTTAACCTAGATAATCCACGTGCCCGCTAGTTTACCTACATAGTCCAAGGGCCCTCTATTTAACTAGATAGTCCAAGTGCCCGCTAGGTAACCTAGATAGTCCAAGTGCCCGCTAGGGTATGTACATAGTTCAAGTGCCCGCTAGGTAACGTAGATTGTCCAAGTGTCCGCTAGTTAACCTACATAGTCCAAGTGCCCGCTAGGTAACCTAGATAGTCCAAGGTCCTGCTGGTTAACCTACATAGTCCAATGACCGATAGGGAACCTACAAAGTCCAAGTGCCCGCTGAGGAACCTATATACTCCAAGTGCCCGATAGGGAACCTACATATTCCAAGTGCCCGTTAGGGAACCTAGATAGTCCAAGTGCCCGTAGGGAACCTATATAGTCCAAGTGCCCGGTAGGGAACCTACATAGTCAAAGTGCCCGCTAGGGAACCTGCATTGTACAAGTGCCCGCTAATTTACCTAGATAGTCCAAGTGCCCGCTAGTTAACCTAGATAGTCCAAGTGCCCGCTAGTTAACCTTGATCATCCAAGTGCCCGCTAGTTAACATACATAGTCCAAGTGCCTGATAGGGAACCTACATAGTCCAAGTGCCCGCAGAGGAACCTACATAGTCCAAGTGCCCTTTAGGGAACCTAGATAGTCCAAGTGCCCGTAGGGAACCTATATAGTCCAAGTGCCCGCTAGGGAACCTGCATTGTGCAAGTGCCCGCTAGTTAACCTAGATAGTCCAAGTGCCCGCTAGTTAACCTAGATAGTCGAAGTGCCTGATAGTTAACCTACATAGTCCAATGTCAGCTAGTTAACCTAGATAGTCCAAGTTCCCGAAAATTAACCTACATAGTCCATGTGCCCGCTAGGTAACCTAGATAGTGCAAGTGCCCGCTAGGTAACCTACAAAGTCCAAGTGCCCGCTAGGTAACCTAGATAGTCCAAGTGCCCCTTGCCTAACCTAGATAATCCAATTGCCCGCTATGCAACATACATAGTCCAAGTGCCCACTCGTTAACCTAGAAGTCCAAGTGCCCGCTAGGTAACCTACATAGTCCAAATGCCCGTTCGTTATCCTACATAGTCTAAGGGCCCACTATTTAACCTAGATCGTCCAAGTGTCTTTGGTTAACCTACATAGTCCAAGTGCCCGCAAGGTAACCTATATAGTCCAAGTTCCAGCTATGTAACCTAGATAGTCCAAGGGCCCGCTAGTTTACCTACATCGTCCCAGTGCCCGCTAGGTAAACTAGATAGTCCAAGTGCCCACTAGGTAACCTACATAATCCAAGTGCACGCTAGTTAACCCAGATAGTCCAAGTGCCCGCTAGTTAACCTAGATAGTCCAAGTGCCGCTAGGTAACCTACATAGAGCAAGTGTCCCCTAGTTAACCTACATAGTCCAAGTGCCCGCTAGTTAACATAGATAGTCCAAGTGCCCGCTAGGGAACGTACATAGTCCAAGTGCCCGCAAGGTAACCTAGCAAGTGCAAGTGCCCGGTAGTTACCCTACATAGTCCAAGTGCCCGCTAGGTAACCTACATAGTCCAAGTGCCCGCTAGGTAACCTACACAGTCCAAGTGCCCGGTAGTTAACTTACATAGTTCATGTGTCCGTAAGGAATATATATATTCCAAGTGCCCGCTAGGGAACATACAGAGTCTAAGTGCCCGCTAGGGAACCTACGTAGTCCAAGTGCCCGCTAGTTATCCTAGATAGTCCAAGTGCCCCCTAGTTAACCTACATACTCCAAGTGCCCGCTACGTAACCTAGACAGTTCAAGTGACCACTAGGTTACCTACATAGTCCAAGTGCCCGTTCGTTAACCTACATAGTCGAAGTGCCCGCTAGGTAACCAATATACTCCAAATGCCCGCTAGGGACCCTAATAGTCCAAATGCCCGCTAGTTAACCTAGATAGTCCAAGTGCTCGCTAGTTAACCTAGATAGACCAAGTGCCCGCTAGGGAACCTATCTAGTCCAAGTGCCCAATAGGGAACCTACATAGTTCAAGTGCCCGCTAGTTAACATAGATAGTCCAAGTACCCGCTAGGAAACGTACATAGTCCAAGTGCCCGCTAGGTAACGTACATAGTCCAAGTGCCCGCTAGGTAACGTAGATAGTCCAAGTGCCCGCTAGGGAACGTACGTAGTCCAAGTACCCGCTAGGTAACCTAGATAGTCCAAATGCCCGCTAGGGAACCCACATAGTCCAAGTGCCCGTTAGGTAACTTAGATAGTCCAAATGCCCGCTAGGGAACCCACATAGTCCAAGTGCACGCTAGGGAACTTACATAGTCCAAGTGCCCGCAAATTAACCTACATAGTCCAAGTGCCCGCTAGGTAACCTAGATAGTGCAAGTGCCCGCTAGGTAACCTACAAAGTCCAAATGCCCGCTAGGTAACCTAGATAGACCAAGTGCCCCTTACCTAACCTAGATAATCCAATTGCCCGCTATGCAACATACATAGTCCAAGTGCCCATTCGTTAACCTAGAAGTCCAAGTGCCCGCTAGGTAACCTACATAGTCCAAATGCCCGTTCGTTAACCTACATAGTCTAAGGGCCCACTATTTAACCTAGATCGTCCAAGTGTCTTTGGTTAACCTACATAGTCCAAGTGCCCGCAAGGTAACCTATATAGTCCAAATTCCAGCTATGTAACCTAGATAGTCCAAGGGCCCACTAGTTTACCTACATCGTCCCAGTGCCCGCTAGGTAAACTAGATAGTCCAAGTGCCCGCTAGGTAACCTACATAGTCCAAGTGCACGCTAGTTAACCCATATAGTCCAAGTGCCCGCTAGTTAGCCTAGATAGTCCAAGTGCCGCTAGGTAACCTACATAGTGCAAGTGTCCCCTAGTTAACCTACATAGTCCAAGTGCCCGCTAGTTAACATAGATAGTCCAAGTGCCCGCTAGGGAACGTACATAGTCCAAGTGCCCGCTAGGTAACCTAGATAGTGCAAGTGCCCGGTAGTTAACCTACATAGTCCAAGTGCCCGCTAGGTAACCTACATAGTCCAAGTGCCCGCTAGGTAACCTAAACAGTCCAAGTGCCCGGTTGTTAACTTACATAGTTCATGTGTCCGTAAGGAACATATATAGTCCAAGTGCCCGCTAGGGAACATACAGAGTCTAAGTGCCCGCTAGGGAACCTACGTAGCTCAAGTGCCCGCTAGGGAATCTACATAGTCCAAGGGCCCGCTAGTTAACGTAGATAGTCCAAGTGCCGCTAGTTAATCTACATAGTTCAAGGGCCCGCTAGTTAACCTACATAGTCCAACTACCCGCTAGTTAACCTAGATCGTCCAAGTGTCCGCTAGTTAACCTACATAGTACAAGTGCCCGCTAGGGAACCTACATAGTCCAAGTGCCCGCTCTGGAACATACAGAGTCCAAGGGCCCGCTACTTAACATAGATAGTCCAAGTGCCGCTAGTTAATCAACATAGTCCAAGGGCCCGCTAGTTAACTTACATAGTCCAAGGGCCCGATAGTTAACCTACATTGTCCAAGGGCCCGCTACTTAACATAGATAGTCCAAGTGCCGCTAGTTACTCAACATTGTCCAAGGGCCCGCTGGTTAACCTACAACGTCCAAGGGCCCTCTAGTTAACCTAGATAGTCCAAGTGCCCGCTAGGGGACGTACATAGTCCAAGTGCCCCCTAGGGAACCTACATAGTCCAAGTGCCCACTAGGTAACCTAAATAATCCAAATGCCCGCTAGGAAAACTACATAGTCCAAGTGCCCGCTAGTTAACCTAGATAGTCCAAGTGCCCGCTAGTTAACCTAGATAGTCCAAGGGCCCGCTAGTTAATCTAGAGAGTCCAAGTGCCCGCTAGTTAACCTAGATAGTCCAAGTGCCCGCTAGTTAACCTAGAACGTCTAAGTGCCCGCTAGTTAACCTAGATAATCCACGTGCCCGCTAGTTAACCTACATAGTCCAAGGGCCCTCTAGTTAACCTAGATAGTCCAAGTGCCCGCTAGGTAACCTAGATAGTCCAAGTGCCCGCTAGGGTATGTACATAGTTCAAGTGCCCGCTAGGTAACGTAGATTGTCCAAGTGTCCGCTAGTTAACCTACATAGTCCAAGTGCCCACTAGGTAACCTAGATAGTCCAAGGTCCTGCTAGTTAACCTACATAGTCCAATGCCCGATAGGGAACCTACAATGTCCAAGTGCCTGCTGAGGAACCTATATAGACCAAGTGCCCGATAGGGAACCTACATATTCCAAGTGCCCGTTAGGGAACCTAAATAGTCCAAGTGCCCGTAGGGAACCTATATAGTCCAAGTGCCCGCTAGGGAACCTACATAGTCAAAGTGCCCGCTAGGGAACCTGCATTGTACAAGTGCCCGCTAATTAACCTAGATAGTCCAAGTGCCCGCTAGTTAGCCTAGATAGTCCAAGTGCCCGCTAGTTAACCTTGATCATCCAAGTGCCTGCTAGTTAACATACATAGTCCAAGTGCCTGATAGGGAACCTACATAGTCCAAGTGCCCGCAGAGGAACCTACATAGTCCAAGTGCCCTTTAGGGAACCTAGATAGTCCAAGTGCCCGTAGGGAACCTATATAGTCCAAGTGCCCGCTAGGGAACCTGCATTGTGCAAGTGCCCGCTAGTTAACCTAGATAGTCCAAGTACCCGCTAGTTAACCTAGATACTCGAAGTGCCTGATAGTTAACCTACATAGTCCAATGTCAGCTAGTTAACCTAGATAGTCCAAGTTCCCGCAAATTAACCTACATAGTCCAAGTGCCCGCTAGGTAACCTAGATAGTGCAAGTGCCCGCTAGGTAACCTACAAAGTCCAAGTGCCCGCTAGGTAACCTAGATAGTCCAAGTGCCCCTTACCTAACCTAGATAATCCAATTGCCCGCTATGCAACATACATAGTCCAAGTGCCCATTCGTTAACCTAGAAGTCCAAGTGCCCGCTAGGTAACCTACATAGTCCAAATGCCCGTTCGTTAACCTACATAGTCTAAGGGCCTACTATTTAACCTAGATCGTCCAAGTGTCTTTGGTTAACCTACATAGTCCAAGTGCCCGCAAGGTAACTTATATAGTCCAAGTACCAGCTATGTAACCTAGATAGTCCAAGGGCCCGCTAGTTTACCTACATCGTCCCAGTGCCCGCTAGGTAAACTAGATAGTCCAAGTGCCCGCTAGGTAACCTACATAGTCCAAGTGCACGCTAGTTAACCCAGATAGTCCAAGTGCCCGCTAGTTAACCTAGATAGTCCAAGTGCCGCTAGGTAACTATATAGTGCAAGTGTCCCCTAGTTAACCTACATAGTCCAAGTGCCCGCTAGGGAACGTGCAAAGTCCAAGTGCCCGCTAGGGAACGTACATAGTTCAAGTGCCCGCTAGGTAACCTAGATAGTGCAAGTGCCCGGTAGGGAACGTACATAGTCCAAGTGCCCGCTAGGTAACGTACATAGTCCAAGTGCCCGCTAGGTAACGTAGATAGTCCAAGTGCCCGCTAGGGAACGTACATAGTCCAAGTGCCCGCTAGGTAACGTAGATAGTCCAAATGCCCGCTAGGGAACCCACATAGTCCAAGTGCCCGTTAGGTAACCTAGATAGTCAAATGCCCGCTAGGGAACCCACGTAGTCCAAGTGCCCGCCAGGGAACTTACATAGTCCAAGTGCCCGCAAATTAACCTACATAGTCCAAGTGCCCGCTAGGTAACCTAGATAGTTCAAGTGCCCGCTAGGTAACCTACAAAGTCCAAGTGCCCGCTAGGTAACCTAGATAGTCCACGTGCCCCTTACCTAACCTAGATAATCCAATTGCCCGCTATGCAACATACATAGTCCAAGTGCCCATTCGTTAACCTAGAAGTCCAAGTGCCCGCTAGGTAACCTACATAGTCCAAATGCCCTTTCGTTAACCTACATAGTCTAAGGGCCCACTATTTAACCTAGATCGTCCAAGTGTCTTTGGTTAACCTACAGAGTCCAAGTGCCCGCAAGGTAACCTATATAGTCCAAGTTCCAGCTATGTAACCTAGATAGTCCAAGGGCCCGCTAGTTTACCTACATCGTCCCAGTGCCCGCTAGGTAAACTAGATAGTCCAAGTGCCCGCTAGGTAACCTACATAGTCTAAGTGCACGGTAGTTAACCCAGATAGTCCAAGTGCCCGCTAGTTAGCCTAGATAGTCCAAGTGCCGCTAGGTAACCTACATAGTGCAAGTGTCCCCTAGTTAACCTACATAGTTCAAGTGCCCGCTAGTTAACATAGATAGTCCAAGTGCCCGCTAGGGAACGTACATAGTCCAAGTGCCCGCTAGGTAACCTAGATAGTGCAAGTGCCCGGTAGTTAACCTACATAGTCCAAGTGCCCGCTAGGTAACCTACATAGTCCAAGTGCCCGCTAGGTAACCTACACAGTCCAAGTGCCCGGTAGTTAACTTACATAGTTCATGTGTCCGTAAGGAACATATATAGTCCAAGTGCCCGCTAGGGAACATACAGAATCTAAGTGCCCGCTAGGGAACCTACGTAGTCCAAGTGCCCGCTAGGGAATCTACATAGTCCAAGGGCCCGCTAGTTAACGTAGATAGTCCAAGTGCCGCTAGTTAATCAACATAGTTCAAGGGCCCGCTACTTAACCTACATAGTCCAACTACCCGCTAGTTAACCTAGATCGTCCAAGTGTCCGCTAGTTAACCTACATAGTACAAGTGCCCGCTAGGGAGCCTACATAGTCCAAGTGCCTGCTAGGGAACCTACATAGTCCAAGTGCCCGCTCTGGAACATACATAGTCCAAGTGCCCGCTAGGGAATCTACATAGTCCAAGGGCCCGCTACTTAACATAGATAGTCCAAGTGCCGCTAGTTAATCAACATAGTCCAAGGGCCCGCTAGTTAACCTACATAGTCCAAGGGCCCGCTAGTTAACCTAAATAGTCCAAGGGCCCGCTACTTAACATAGATAATCCAAGTGCCGCTAGTTAATCAACATAGTCCAAGGGCCCGCTAGTTAACCTACATAGTCAAAGTACCCGCAAGTTAACCTAGATCTTCCAAGTGCCCGCTAGTTAACCTACATAGTCCAAGGGCCCGCTAGTTAACCTACATAGTCCAAGGGCCCGCTAGTTAACCTACAACGTCCAAGGGCCCGCTAGTTAAACTAGATAGTCCAAGTGCCCCCTAGTTAACCTACATACTCCAAGTGCCCGCTAGGTAACCTAGACAGTTCAAGTGACCACTAGGTTACCTACATAGTCCAAGTGCCAGTTCGTTAACCTACATAGTCCAAGTGCCCGCTAGGTAACCAATATATTCCAAATGCCCGCTAGGGACCCTAATAGTCCAAATGCCCGCTAGTTAACCTAGATAGTCCAAGTGCTCGCTAGTTAACCTAGATAGACCACGTGCCCGCTAGGGAACCTATCTAGTCCAAGTGCCCGATAGGGAACCTACATAGTCCAAGTGCCCGCTAGTTAACATAGATAGCCCAAGTACCCGCTAGGAAACGTACATAGTCCAAGTGCCCGCTAGGTAACGTACATAGTCCAAGTGCCCGCTAGGTAACGTAGATAGTCCAAGTGCCCGCTAGGGAACGTACATAGTACAAGTGCCCGCTAGGTAACCTAGATAGTCCAAATGCCCGCTAGGGAACCCACATAGTCCAAGTGCCCGTTAGGTAACCTAGATAGTCCAAATGCCCGCTAGGTAACCCACATAGTCCAAGTGCCCGCTAAGGAACTTACATAGTCCAAGGGCCCGCTAGGGAACCTACATAGTCAAAGTGCCCGTTAGTTAACCTAGATTGTCTAAGTGCCCACTAGTTAACCTAGATAATCCAAGTGCCCGCTAGTTAACCTACATAGTCCAAGGGCCCTCTAGTTAACCTAGATAGTCCAAGTGCCCGCTAGTTAACCTACATAGTCCAAGGGCCCTCTAGTTAACCTACATAGTCCAAGGGCCTTCTAGGTAACCTAGATAGTCCAAGTGCCCGCTAGGGTATGTACATATTTCAAGTGCCCGCTAGGTAACCTAGATTGTCCAAGTGTCCGATAGTTAACCTACATAGTCCAAGTGCCCGCTAGGTAACCTAGATAGTCCAAGGTCCTGCTAGTTAACCTACATAGTCCAATGCCCGATAGGGAACCTACAATGTCCAAGTGCCCGCTGAGGAACCTACATAGTCCAAGTGCCCGATAGGAAACATACATATTCCAAGTGCCCATTAGGGAACCTAGATAGTCCAAGTGCCCGTAGGGAACCTATATAGTCCAAGTGCCCGCTAGGGAACCTACATAGTCAAAGTGCCTGCTAGGGATCCTGCATTGTACAAGTGCCCACTAATTAACCAAGATAGTCCAAGTGCTCGCTAGTTAACCTAGAGAGTCCAAGTGCCCGCTAGTTAACCTTGATCATCCAAGTGCCCGCTAGTTAACCTACATAGTCCAAGTGCCCGTTGGTTAACGTAGATTGGCCAAGTGCCTGCTAGGTAACCTAGACAGTCCAAGTGCCCGCTAGGTTACCTACATAGTCCAAGTGCACGTTCGTTAACCTAGATAGTCCAAGTGCCCGCTGGTAACCTACATAGTCCAAGGGCGCGCTAGGTAACCTTGATAGTCCAAGTGCCTTCTAGTTAACCTACATAGTCCAAGTGCCCGCTAGGTAACCTACAAAGTTCAAGTGCCCACTAGGTAACCTAAATAATCCAAATGCCCGCTAGGGAAACTACATAGTTCAAGTGCCCGCTAGTTGACCTAGATAGTCCAAGGGCCCGCTAGTTAACCCAGATAGTCCAAGTGCCCGCTAGTTAACCTAGATATTCCAAGTGCCGCTAGGTAACCTACATAGTGCAAGTGTCCCCTAGTTAACCTACATAGTTCAAGTGCCCGCTAGTTAACATAGATAGTCCAAGTGCCCGCTAGGGAACGTACATAGTCCAAGTGCCCGCTAGGTAACCTAGATAGTGCAAGTGCCCGGTAGTTAACCTACATAGTCCAAGTGCCCGCTAGGTAACCTAGATAGTCTAAGGGCCCGCTAGTTATCCTACACAGTCCAAGTGCCCGGTAGTTAACGTACATAGTTCAAGTGTCCGTAAGGAACATATATAGTCCAAGTGCCCGCTAGGGAACATACAGAGTCTAAGTGCCCGCTAGGGAACCTACGTAGTCCAAGTGCCCGCTAGGGAATCTACATAGTCCAACGGCCCGCTAATTAATGTAGATAGTCCACGTGCCGCTAATTAATCTACATAGTTCAAGGGCCCGCTAGTTAACCTACATAGTCCAACTACCCGCTAGTTAACCTAGATCATCGAACAGTCCGCTAGTTAACCTACATAGTCCAAGTGCCTGATAGGGAACCTACATAGTCCAAGTGCCCGCAGAGGAACCTACATAGTCCAAGTGCCCGTTGGGGAACCTAGATAGTCCAAGTACCCGTAGGGAACCTATATAGTCCAAGTGTCCGCTAGGGAACCTGCATTGTGCAAGTGCCCGCTAGTTAACCTAGATAGTCCAAGTGCCCGCTAGTTAACCTAGATAGTCGAAGTGCCTGATAGTTAACCTACAAAGTCCAAGGTCAGCTAGTTAACCTAGATAGTCCAAGTGCCCGCTAATTAACCTACATAGTCCAAGTGCCCGTTAGGTAACCTAGGTAGTGCAAGTGCCCGCTAGGTAACCTACAAAATCCAAGTGCCCGCTAGGTAACCTATATAGTCCAAGTCCCTGCTAAGAAACCAAGATAGTCCAAGTGCCCGTTAAGTAACCTAGATAGTCCATGTGCCCGCTAGGTAACGTACATAGTCCAAGTGCCCGCTAGGTAACGTAGATAGTCCAAGTGCCCGCTAGGGAACGTACATAGTCCAAGTGCCCGCTAGGTAACGTAGATAGTCCAAATGCCCGCTAGGGAACCCACATAGTCCAAGTGCCCGTTAGGTAACCTAGATAGTCAAATGCCCGCTAGGGAACCCACGTAGTCCAAGTGCCCGCCAGGGAACTTACATAGTCCAAGTGCCCGCAAATTAACCTACATAGTCCAAGTGCCCGCTAGGTAACCTAGATAGTTCAAGTGCCCGCTAGGTAACCTACAAAGTCCAAGTGCCCGCTAGGTAACCTAGATAGTCCACGTGCCCCTTACCTAACCTAGATAATCCAATTGCCCGCTATGCAACATACATAGTCCAAGTGCCCATTCGTTAACCTAGAAGTCCAAGTGCCCGCTAGGTAACCTACATAGTCCAAATGCCCTTTCGTTAACCTACATAGTCTAAGGGCCCACTATTTAACCTAGATCGTCCAAGTGTCTTTGGTTAACCTACAGAGTCCAAGTGCCCGCAAGGTAACCTATATAGTCCAAGTTCCAGCTATGTAACCTAGATAGTCCAAGGGCCCGCTAGTTTACCTACATCGTCCCAGTGCCCGCTAGGTAAACTAGATAGTCCAAGTGCCCGCTAGGTAACCTACATAGTCTAAGTGCACGGTAGTTAACCCAGATAGTCCAAGTGCCCGCTAGTTAGCCTAGATAGTCCAAGTGCCGCTAGGTAACCTACATAGTGCAAGTGTCCCCTAGTTAACCTACATAGTTCAAGTGCCCGCTAGTTAACATAGATAGTCCAAGTGCCCGCTAGGGAACGTACATAGTCCAAGTGCCCGCTAGGTAACCTAGATAGTGCAAGTGCCCGGTAGTTAACCTACATAGTCCAAGTGCCCGCTAGGTAACCTACATAGTCCAAGTGCCCGCTAGGTAACCTACACAGTCCAAGTGCCCGGTAGTTAACTTACATAGTTCATGTGTCCGTAAGGAACATATATAGTCCAAGTGCCCGCTAGGGAACATACAGAATCTAAGTGCCCGCTAGGGAACCTACGTAGTCCAAGTGCCCGCTAGGGAATCTACATAGTCCAAGGGCCCGCTAGTTAACGTAGATAGTCCAAGTGCCGCTAGTTAATCAACATAGTTCAAGGGCCCGCTACTTAACCTACATAGTCCAACTACCCGCTAGTTAACCTAGATCGTCCAAGTGTCCGCTAGTTAACCTACATAGTACAAGTGCCCGCTAGGGAGCCTACATAGTCCAAGTGCCTGCTAGGGAACCTACATAGTCCAAGTGCCCGCTCTGGAACATACATAGTCCAAGTGCCCGCTAGGGAATCTACATAGTCCAAGGGCCCGCTACTTAACATAGATAGTCCAAGTGCCGCTAGTTAATCAACATAGTCCAAGGGCCCGCTAGTTAACCTACATAGTCCAAGGGCCCGCTAGTTAACCTAAATAGTCCAAGGGCCCGCTACTTAACATAGATAATCCAAGTGCCGCTAGTTAATCAACATAGTCCAAGGGCCCGCTAGTTAACCTACATAGTCAAAGTACCCGCAAGTTAACCTAGATCTTCCAAGTGCCCGCTAGTTAACCTACATAGTCCAAGGGCCCGCTAGTTAACCTACATAGTCCAAGGGCCCGCTAGTTAACCTACAACGTCCAAGGGCCCGCTAGTTAAACTAGATAGTCCAAGTGCCCCCTAGTTAACCTACATACTCCAAGTGCCCGCTAGGTAACCTAGACAGTTCAAGTGACCACTAGGTTACCTACATAGTCCAAGTGCCAGTTCGTTAACCTACATAGTCCAAGTGCCCGCTAGGTAACCAATATATTCCAAATGCCCGCTAGGGACCCTAATAGTCCAAATGCCCGCTAGTTAACCTAGATAGTCCAAGTGCTCGCTAGTTAACCTAGATAGACCACGTGCCCGCTAGGGAACCTATCTAGTCCAAGTGCCCGATAGGGAACCTACATAGTCCAAGTGCCCGCTAGTTAACATAGATAGCCCAAGTACCCGCTAGGAAACGTACATAGTCCAAGTGCCCGCTAGGTAACGTACATAGTCCAAGTGCCCGCTAGGTAACGTAGATAGTCCAAGTGCCCGCTAGGGAACGTACATAGTACAAGTGCCCGCTAGGTAACCTAGATAGTCCAAATGCCCGCTAGGGAACCCACATAGTCCAAGTGCCCGTTAGGTAACCTAGATAGTCCAAATGCCCGCTAGGTAACCCACATAGTCCAAGTGCCCGCTAAGGAACTTACATAGTCCAAGGGCCCGCTAGGGAACCTACATAGTCAAAGTGCCCGTTAGTTAACCTAGATTGTCTAAGTGCCCACTAGTTAACCTAGATAATCCAAGTGCCCGCTAGTTAACCTACATAGTCCAAGGGCCCTCTAGTTAACCTAGATAGTCCAAGTGCCCGCTAGTTAACCTACATAGTCCAAGGGCCCTCTAGTTAACCTACATAGTCCAAGGGCCTTCTAGGTAACCTAGATAGTCCAAGTGCCCGCTAGGGTACGTACATATTTCAAGTGCCCGCTAGGTAACCTAGATTGTCCAAGTGTCCGATAGTTAACCTACATAGTCCAAGTGCCCGCTAGGTAACCTAGATAGTCCAAGGTCCTGCTAGTTAACCTACATAGTCCAATGCCCGATAGGGAACCTACAATGTCCAAGTGCCCGCTGAGGAACCTACATAGTCCAAGTGCCCGATAGGAAACATACATATTCCAAGTGCCCATTAGGGAACCTAGATAGTCCAAGTGCCCGTAGGGAACCTATATAGTCCAAGTGCCCGCTAGGGAACCTACATAGTCAAAGTGCCTGCTAGGGATCCTGCATTGTACAAGTGCCCACTAATTAACCAAGATAGTCCAAGTGCTCGCTAGTTAACCTAGAGAGTCCAAGTGCCCGCTAGTTAACCTTGATCATCCAAGTGCCCGCTAGTTAACCTACATAGTCCAAGTGCCCGTTGGTAAACGTAGATAGGCCAAGTGCCTGCTAGGTAACCTAGACAGTCCAAGTGCCCGCTAGGTTACCTACATAGTCCAAGTGCACGTTCGTTAACCTAGATAGTCCAAGTGCCCGCTGGTAACCTACATAGTCCAAGGGCGCGCTAGGTAACCTTGATAGTCCAAGTGCCTTCTAGTTAACCTACATAGTCCAAGTGCCCGCTAGGTAACCTACAAAGTTCAAGTGCCCACTAGGTAACCTAAATAATCCAAATGCCCGCTAGGGAAACTACATAGTTCAAGTGCCCGCTAGTTGACCTAGATAGTCCAAGGGCCCGCTAGTTAACCCAGATAGTCCAAGTGCCCGCTAGTTAACCTAGATATTCCAAGTGCCGCTAGGTAACCTACATAGTGCAAGTGTCCCCTAGTTAACCTACATAGTTCAAGTGCCCGCTAGTTAACATAGATAGTCCAAGTGCCCGCTAGGGAACGTACATAGTCCAAGTGCCCGCTAGGTAACCTAGATAGTGCAAGTGCCCGGTAGTTAACCTACATAGTCCAAGTGCCCGCTAGGTAACCTAGATAGTCTAAGGGCCCGCTAGTTATCCTACACAGTCCAAGTGCCCGGTAGTTAACGTACATAGTTCAAGTGTCCGTAAGGAACATATATAGTCCAAGTGCCCGCTAGGGAACATACAGAGTCTAAGTGCCCGCTAGGGAACCTACGTAGTCCAAGTGCCCGCTAGGGAATCTACATAGTCCAACGGCCCGCTAATTAATGTAGATAGTCCACGTGCCGCTAATTAATCTACATAGTTCAAGGGCCCGCTAGTTAACCTACATAGTCCAACTACCCGCTAGTTAACCTAGATCATCGAACAGTCCGCTAGTTAACCTACATAGTCCAAGTGCCTGATAGGGAACCTACATAGTCCAAGTGCCCGCAGAGGAACCTACATAGTCCAAGTGCCCGTTGGGGAACCTAGATAGTCCAAGTACCCGTAGGGAACCTATATAGTCCAAGTGTCCGCTAGGGAACCTGCATTGTGCAAGTGCCCGCTAGTTAACCTAGATAGTCCAAGTGCCCGCTAGTTAACCTAGATAGTCGAAGTGCCTGATAGTTAACCTACAAAGTCCAAGGTCAGCTAGTTAACCTAGATAGTCCAAGTGCCCGCTAATTAACCTACATAGTCCAAGTGCCCGTTAGGTAACCTAGGTAGTGCAAGTGCCCGCTAGGTAACCTACAAAATCCAAGTGCCCGCTAGGTAACCTATATAGTCCAAGTCCCTGCTAAGAAACCAAGATAGTCCAAGTGCCCGTTAAGTAACCTAGATAGTCCATGTGCCCGCTAGGTAACGTACATAGTCCAAGTGCCCGCTAGGTAACGTAGATAGTCCAAGTGCCCGCTAGGGAACGTACATAGTCCAAGTGCCCGCTAGGTAACGTAGATAGTCCAAATGCCCGCTAGGGAACCCACATAGTCCAAGTGCCCGTTAGGTAACCTAGATAGTCAAATGCCCGCTAGGGAACCCACGTAGTCCAAGTGCCCGCCAGGGAACTTACATAGTCCAAGTGCCCGCAAATTAACCTACATAGTCCAAGTGCCCGCTAGGTAACCTAGATAGTTCAAGTGCCCGCTAGGTAACCTACAAAGTCCAAGTGCCCGCTAGGTAACCTAGATAGTCCACGTGCCCCTTACCTAACCTAGATAATCCAATTGCCCGCTATGCAACATACATAGTCCAAGTGCCCATTCGTTAACCTAGAAGTCCAAGTGCCCGCTAGGTAACCTACATAGTCCAAATGCCCTTTCGTTAACCTACATAGTCTAAGGGCCCACTATTTAACCTAGATCGTCCAAGTGTCTTTGGTTAACCTACAGAGTCCAAGTGCCCGCAAGGTAACCTATATAGTCCAAGTTCCAGCTATGTAACCTAGATAGTCCAAGGGCCCGCTAGTTTACCTACATCGTCCCAGTGCCCGCTAGGTAAACTAGATAGTCCAAGTGCCCGCTAGGTAACCTACATAGTCTAAGTGCACGGTAGTTAACCCAGATAGTCCAAGTGCCCGCTAGTTAGCCTAGATAGTCCAAGTGCCGCTAGGTAACCTACATAGTGAAAGTGTCCCCTAGTTAACCTACATAGTTCAAGTGCCCGCTAGTTAACATAGATAGTCCAAGTGCCCGCTAGGGAACGTACATAGTCCAAGTGCCCGCTAGGTAACCTAGATAGTGCAAGTGCCCGGTAGTTAACCTACATAGTCCAAGTGCCCGCTAGGTAACCTACATAGTCCAAGTGCCCGCTAGGTAACCTACACAGTCCAAGTGCCCGGTAGTTAACTTACATAGTTCATGTGTCCGTAAGGAACATATATAGTCCAAGTGCCCGCTAGGGAACATACAGAATCTAAGTGCCCGCTAGGGAACCTACGTAGTCCAAGTGCCCGCTAGGGAATCTACATAGTCCAAGGGCCCGCTAGTTAACGTAGATAGTCCAAGTGCCGCTAGTTAATCAACATAGTTCAAGGGCCCGCTAGTTAACCTACATAGTCCAACTACCCGCTAGTTAACCTAGATCGTCCAAGTGTCCGCTAGTTAACCTACATAGTACAAGTGCCCGCTAGGGAGCCTACATAGTCCAAGTGCCTGCTAGGGAACCTACATAGTCCAAGTGCCCGCTCTGGAACATACATAGTCCAAGTGCCCGCTAGGGAATCTACATAGTCCAAGGGCCCGCTACTTAACATAGATAGTCCAAGTGCCGCTAGTTAATCAACATAGTCCAAGGGCCCGCTAGTTAACCTACATAGTCCAAGGGCCCGCTAGTTAACCTAAATAGTCCAAGGGCCCGCTACTTAACATAGATAATCCAAGTGCCGCTAGTTAATCAACATAGTCCAAGGGCCCGCTAGTTAACCTACATAGTCAAAGTACCCGCAAGTTAACCTAGATCTTCCAAGTGCCCGCTAGTTAACCTACATAGTCCAAGGGCCCGCTAGTTAACCTACATAGTCCAAGGGCCCGCTAGTTAACCTACAACGTCCAAGGGCCCGCTAGTTAAACTAGATAGTCCAAGTGCCCCCTAGTTAACCTACATACTCCAAGTGCCCGCTAGGTAACCTAGACAGTTCAAGTGACCACTAGGTTACCTACATAGTCCAAGTGCCAGTTCGTTAACCTACATAGTCCAAGTGCCCGCTAGGTAACCAATATATTCCAAATGCCCGCTAGGGACCCTAATAGTCCAAATGCCCGCTAGTTAACCTAGATAGTCCAAGTGCTCGCTAGTTAACCTAGATAGACCACGTGCCCGCTAGGGAACCTATCTAGTCCAAGTGCCCGATAGGGAACCTACATAGTCCAAGTGCCCGCTAGTTAACATAGATAGCCCAAGTACCCGCTAGGAAACGTACATAGTCCAAGTGCCCGCTAGGTAACGTACATAGTCCAAGTGCCCGCTAGGTAACGTAGATAGTCCAAGTGCCCGCTAGGGAACGTACATAGTACAAGTGCCCGCTAGGTAACCTAGATAGTCCAAATGCCCGCTAGGGAACCCACATAGTCCAAGTGCCCGTTAGGTAACCTAGATAGTCCAAATGCCCGCTAGGTAACCCACATAGTCCAAGTGCCCGCTAAGGAACTTACATAGTCCAAGGGCCCGCTAGGGAACCTACATAGTCAAAGTGCCCGTTAGTTAACCTAGATTGTCTAAGTGCCCACTAGTTAACCTAGATAATCCAAGTGCCCGCTAGTTAACCTACATAGTCCAAGGGCCCTCTAGTTAACCTAGATAGTCCAAGTGCCCGCTAGTTAACCTACATAGTCCAAGGGCCCTCTAGTTAACCTACATAGTCCAAGGGCCTTCTAGGTAACCTAGATAGTCCAAGTGCCCGCTAGGGTACGTACATATTTCAAGTGCCCGCTAGGTAACCTAGATTGTCCAAGTGTCCGATAGTTAACCTACATAGTCCAAGTGCCCGCTAGGTAACCTAGATAGTCCAAGGTCCTGCTAGTTAACCTACATAGTCCAATGCCCGATAGGGAACCTACAATGTCCAAGTGCCCGCTGAGGAACCTACATAGTCCAAGTGCCCGATAGGAAACATACATATTCCAAGTGCCCATTAGGGAACCTAGATAGTCCAAGTGCCCGTAGGGAACCTATATAGTCCAAGTGCCCGCTAGGGAACCTACATAGTCAAAGTGCCTGCTAGGGATCCTGCATTGTACAAGTGCCCACTAATTAACCAAGATAGTCCAAGTGCTCGCTAGTTAACCTAGAGAGTCCAAGTGCCCGCTAGTTAACCTTGATCATCCAAGTGCCCGCTAGTTAACCTACATAGTCCAAGTGCCCGTTGGTAAACGTAGATAGGCCAAGTGCCTGCTAGGTAACCTAGACAGTCCAAGTGCCCGCTAGGTTACCTACATAGTCCAAGTGCACGTTCGTTAACCTAGATAGTCCAAGTGCCCGCTGGTAACCTACATAGTCCAAGGGCGCGCTAGGTAACCTTGATAGTCCAAGTGCCTTCTAGTTAACCTACATAGTCCAAGTGCCCGCTAGGTAACCTACAAAGTTCAAGTGCCCACTAGGTAACCTAAATAATCCAAATGCCCGCTAGGGAAACTACATAGTTCAAGTGCCCGCTAGTTGACCTAGATAGTCCAAGGGCCCGCTAGTTAACCCAGATAGTCCAAGTGCCCGCTAGTTAACCTAGATATTCCAAGTGCCGCTAGGTAACCTACATAGTGCAAGTGTCCCCTAGTTAACCTACATAGTTCAAGTGCCCGCTAGTTAACATAGATAGTCCAAGTGCCCGCTAGGGAACGTACATAGTCCAAGTGCCCGCTAGGTAACCTAGATAGTGCAAGTGCCCGGTAGTTAACCTACATAGTCCAAGTGCCCGCTAGGTAACCTAGATAGTCTAAGGGCCCGCTAGTTATCCTACACAGTCCAAGTGCCCGGTAGTTAACGTACATAGTTCAAGTGTCCGTAAGGAACATATATAGTCCAAGTGCCCGCTAGGGAACATACAGAGTCTAAGTGCCCGCTAGGGAACCTACGTAGTCCAAGTGCCCGCTAGGGAATCTACATAGTCCAAGGGCCCGCTAATTAATGTAGATAGTCCACGTGCCGCTAATTAATCTACATAGTTCAAGGGCCCGCTAGTTAACCTACATAGTCCAACTACCCGCTAGTTAACCTAGATCATCGAACAGTCCGCTAGTTAACCTACATAGTCCAAGTGCCTGATAGGGAACCTACATAGTCCAAGTGCCCGCAGAGGAACCTACATAGTCCAAGTGCCCGTTGGGGAACCTAGATAGTCCAAGTACCCGTAGGGAACCTATATAGTCCAAGTGTCCGCTAGGGAACCTGCATTGTGCAAGTGCCCGCTAGTTAACCTAGATAGTCCAAGTGCCCGCTAGTTAACCTAGATAGTCGAAGTGCCTGATAGTTAACCTACAAAGTCCAAGGTCAGCTAGTTAACCTAGATAGTCCAAGTGCCCGCTAATTAACCTACATAGTCCAAGTGCCCGTTAGGTAACCTAGGTAGTGCAAGTGCCCGCTAGGTAACCTACAAAATCCAAGTGCCCGCTAGGTAACCTATATAGTCCAAGTCCCTGCTAAGAAACCAAGATAGTCCAAGTGCCCGTTAAGTAACCTAGATAGTCCATGTGCTCGCTAGGTAACCTACATAGTCCAAGTTCCCGCTAGGTAACCTAGATACTCCAAGTGCCCGTTACCTAACCTAGATAATCCAAATGCCCGCTATGCAACATACATAGTCCAAGTGCCCATTCGTTAACCTAGAAGTCCAAGTGCCCGCTAGGTAACCTACATAGTCCAAATGCCCGTTCGTTAACCTACATAGTCCAAGGGCCCACTATTTAACCTAGATCGTCCAAGTGTCTTTGGTTACCCTACATAATCCAAGTGCCCGCAAGGTAACCTATATAGTCCAAGTTCCAGCTATGTAACCTAGATAGTCCAAGGGCCCGCTAGTTAACCTACACCGTCCAAGTGCCGGCTAGGTAAACTAGATAGTCCAAGTGCCCGCTAAGGAACCTACATAGTCCAAGTGTACGCTAGTTAACCCAGATAGTCCAAGTGCCCGCTAGTTAACCTAGATAGTCCAAGTGCCGCTAGGTAACCTAGATACTGCAAGTGTCCCCTAGTTAACCTACATAGTCCAATTGCCCGCTAGTTAACATAGATAGTCCAAGTGCCCGCTAGGGAACGTACATAGTCCAAGGGCCCGCTAGGTAACCTAGATAGTGCAAGTGCCCGGTAGTTAACCTACATATTCCAAGTGCCCGATAGGGAACCTACATAGTCCAAGTGCCCGCTAGTTAACATAGATAGTCCAAGTACCCGCTAGGAAACGTACATAGTCCAAGTGCCCGCTAGGTAACGTACATAGTCCAAGTGCCCGCTAGGTAACGTAGATAGTCCAAGTGCCCGCTAGGGAATGTACATAGTCCAAGTGCCCTCTAGGTAACGTAGATAGTCCAAATGCCCGCTAGGGAACCCACATAGTCCAAGTGCCCGTTAGGTAACCTAGATAGTCAAATGCCCGCTAGGGAACCCACATAGTCCAAGTGCCCGCCAGGGAACTTACATAGTCCAAGTGCCCGCAAATTAACCTACATAGTCCAAGTGCCCGCTAGGTAACCTAGATAGTTCAAGTGCCCGCTAGGTAACCTACAAAGTCCAAGTGCCCGCTAGGTAACCTAGATAGTCCAAGTGCCCCTTACCTAACCTAGATAATCCAATTGCCCGCTATGCAACATACATAGTCCAAGTGCGCATTCGTTAACCTAGAAGTCCAAGTGCCCGCTAGGTAACCTACATAGTCCAAATGCCCATTCTTTAACCTACATAGTCTAAGGGCCCACTATTTAACCTAGATCGTCCAAGTGTCTTTGGTTAACCTACATAGTCCAAATGCCCGCAAGGTAACCTATATAGTCCAAGTTCCACCTATGTAACCTAGATAGTCCAAGGGCCCGCTAGTTTACCTACATCGTCCCAGTGCCCGCTAGGTAAACTAGATAGTCCAAGTGCCCGCTAGGTAACCTACATAGTCTAAGTGCACGGTAGTTAACCCAGATAGTCCAAGTGCCCGCTAGTTAGCCTAGATAGTCCAAGTGCCGCTAGGTAACCTACATAGTGCAAGTGTCCCCTAGTTAACCTACATAGTTCAAGTGCCCGCTAGTTAACATAGATAGTCCAAGTGCCCGCTAGGGAACGTACATAGTCCAAGTGCCCGCTAGGTAACCTAGATAGTGCAAGTGCCCGGTAGTTAACCTACATAGTCCAAGTGCCCGGTAGTTAACTTACATAGTTCATGTGTCCGTAAGGAACATATATAGTCCAAGTGCCCGCTAGGGAACATACAGAATCTAAGTGCCCGCTAGGGAACCTACGTAGTCCAAGTGCCCGCTAGGGAATCTACATAGTCCAAGGGCCCGCTAGTTAACGTAGATAGTCCAAGTGCCGCTAGTTAATCAACATAGTTCAAGGGCCCGCTAGTTAACCTACATAGTCCAACTACCCGCTAGTTAACCTAGATCGTCCAAGTGTCCGCTAGTTAACCTACATAGTACAAGTGCCCGCTAGGGAGCCTACATAGTCCAAGTGCCTGCTAGGGAACCTACATAGTCCAAGTGCCCGCTCTGGAACATACATAGTCCAAGTGCCCGCTAGGGAATCTACATAGTCCAAGGGCCCGCTACTTAACATAGATAGTACAAGTGCCGCTAGTTAATCAACATAGTCCAAGGGCCCGCTAGTTAACCTACATAGTCCAAGGGCCCGCTAGTTAACCTAAATAGTCCAAGGGCCCGCTACTTAACATAGATAATCCAAGTGCCGCTAGTTAATCAACATAGTCCAAGGGCCCGCTAGTTAACCTACATAGTCAAAGTACCCGCAAGTTAACCTAGATCGTCCAAGTGCCCGCTAATTAACCTACATAGTCCAAGGGCCCGCTAGTTAACCTACATAGTCCAAGGGCCCGCTAGTTAACCTACAACGTCCAAGGGCCCGCTAGTTAAACTAGATAGTCCAAGTGCCCCCTAGTTAACCTACATACTCCAAGTGCCCGCTAGGTAACCTAGACAGTTCAAGTGACCACTAGGTTACCTACATAGTCCAAGTGCCAGTTCGTTAACCTACATAGTCCAAGTGCCCGCTAGGTAACCAATATACACCAAATGCCCGCTAGGGACCCTAATAGTCCAAATGCCCGCTAGTTAACCTAGATAGTCCAAGTGCTCGCTAGTTAACCTAGATAGACCAAGTGCCCGCTAGGGAACCTATCTAGTCCAAGTGCCCGATAGGGAACCTACATAGTCCAAGTGCCCGCTAGTTAACATAGATAGCCCAAGTACCCGCTAGGAAACGTACATAGTCCAAGTGCCCGCTAGGTAACGTACATAGTCCAAGTGCCCGCTAGGTAACGTAGATAGTCCAAGTGCCCGCTAGGGAACGTACATAGTACAAGTGCCCGCTAGGTAACCTAGATAGTCCAAATGCCCGCTAGGGAACCCACATAGTCCAAGTGCCCGTTAGGTAACCTAGATAGTCCAAATGCCCGCTAGGGAACCCACATAGTCCAAGTGCCCGCTAGGGAACTTACATAGTCCAAGGGCCCGCTAGGGAACCTACATAGTCAAAGTGCCCGTTAGTTAACCTAGATTGTCTAAGTGCCCAGTAGTTAACCTAGATAATCCAAGTGCCCGCTAGTTAACCTACATAGTCCAAGGGCCCTCTAGTTAACCTAGATAGTCCAAGTGCCCGCTAGTTAACCTACATAGTCCAAGGGCCCTCTAGGTAACCTAGATAGTCCAAGTGCCCGCTAGGGTATGTACATATTTCAAGTGCCCGCTAGGTAACCTAGATAGTCCAAGGTCCTGCTAGTTAACCTACATAGTCCAATGCCCGATAGGGAACCTACAATGTCCAAGTGCCCGCTGAGGAACCTACATAGTCCAAGTGCCCGATAGGAAACATACATATTCCAAGTGCCCATTAGGGAACCTAGATAGTCCAAGTGCCCGTAGGGAACCTATATAATCCAAGTGCCCGCTAGGGAACCTACATAGTCAAAGTGCCCGCTAGGGATCCTGCATTGTACAAGTGCCCACTAATTAACCAAGATAGTCCAAGTGCTCGCTAGTTAACCTAGAGAGTCCAAGTGCCCGCTAGTTAACCTTGATCATCCAAGTGCCCGCTAGTTAACCTACATAGTCCAAGTGTCCGTTGGTTAACGTAGATAGGCCAAGTGCCTGCTAGGTAACCTAGACAGTCCAAGTGCCCGCTAGGTTACCTACATAGTCCAAGTGCACGTTCGTTAACCTAGATAGTCCAAGTGCCCGCTGGTAACCTACATAGTCCAAGGGCGCGCTAGGTAACCTTGATAGTCCAAGTGCCTTCTAGTTAACCTACATAGTCCAAGTGCCCGCTAGGTAACCTACAAAGTCCAAGTGCCCACTAGGTAACCTAAATAATCCAAATGCCCGCTAGGGAAACTACATAGTCCAAGTGCCCGCTAGTTGACCTAGATAGTCCAAGGGCCCGCTAGTTAACCCAGATAGTCCAAGTGCCCGCTAGTTAACCTAGATATTCCAAGTGCCGCTAGGTAACCTACATAGTGCAAGTGTCCCCTAGTTAACCTACATAGTTCAAGTGCCCGCTAGTTAACATAGATAGTCCAAGTGTCCGCTAGGGAACGTACATAGTCCAAGTGCCCGCTAGGTAACCTAGATAGTGCAAGTGCCCGGTAGTTAACCTACATAGTCAAAGTGCCCGCTAGGTAACCTAGATAGTCTAAGGGCCCGCTAGTTAACCTACACAGTCCAAGTGCCCGGTAGTTAACGTACATAGTTCAAGTGTCCGTAAGGAACATATATAGTCCAAGTGCCCGCTAGGGAACATACAGAGTCTAAGTGCCCGCTAGGGAACCTACGTAGTCCAAGTGCCCGCTAGGGAATCTACATAGTCCAAGGGTCCGCTATTTAATGTAGATAGTCCACGTGCCGCTAATTAATCTACATAGTTCAAGGGCCCGCTAGTTAACCTACATAGTCCAAATACCCGCTAGTTAACCTAGATCATCGAACAGTCCGCTAGTTAACCTACATAGTCCAAGTGCCTGATAGGGAACCTACATAGTCCAAGTGCCCGCAGAGGAACCTACATAGTCCAAGTGCCCGTTGGGGAACCTAGATAGTCCAAGTGCCCGTAGGGAACCTATATAGTCCAAGTGTCCGCTAGGGAACCTGCATTGTGCAAGTGCCCGCTAGTTAACCTAGATAGTCCAAGTGCCCGCTAGTTAACCTAGATAGTCGAAGTGCCTGATAGTTAACCTACAAAGTCCAAGGTCAGCTAGTTAACCTAGATAGTCCAAGTGCCCGCTAATTAACCTACATAGTCCAAGTGCCCGTTAGGTAACCTAGGTAGTGCAAGTGCCCGCTAGGTAACCTACAAAATCCAAGTGCCCGCTAGGTAACCTATATAGTCCAAGTCCCCGCTAAGAAACCAAGATAGTCCAAGTGCCCTTTAAGTAACCTAGATAGTCCATGTGCCCGCTAGGTAACCTACATAGTCCAAGTTCCTGCTAGGTAACCTAGATACTCCAAGTGCCCGTTACCTAACCTAGATAATCCAAATGCCCGCTATGCAACATACATAGTCCAAGTGCCCATTCGTTAACCTAGAAGTCCAAGTGCCCGCTAGGTAACCTACATAGTCCAAATGCCCGTTCGTTAACCTACATAGTCCAAGGGCCCACTATTTAACCTAGATCGTCCAAGTGTCTTTGGTTACCCTACATAATCCAAGTGCCCGCAAGGTAACCTATATAGTCCAAGTTCCAGCTATGTAACCTAGATAGTCCAAGGGCCCGCTAGTTAACCTACACCGTCCAAGTGCCGGCTAGGTAAACTAGATAGTCCAAGTGCCCGCTAAGGAACCTACATAGTCCAAGTGTACGCTAGTTAACCCAGATAGTCCAAGTGCCCGCTAGTTAACCTAGAGAGTCCAAGTGCCGCTAGGTAACCTAGATACTGCAAGTGTCCCCTAGTTAACCTACATAGTCCAATTGCCCGCTAGTTAACATAGATAGTCCAAGTGCCCGCTAGGGAACGTACATAGTCCAAGGGCCCGCTAGGTAACCTAGATAGTGCAAGTGCCCGGTAGTTAACCTACATAGTCCAAGTGCCCGCTAGGTAACCTACATAGTCCAAGTGCTCGGTAGTTAACTTGCATAGTTCAAGTGTCCGTAAGGAACATATATAGTCCAAGTGCCCGCTAGGGAACATACAGAGTCTAAGTGCCCGCTAGGGAACCTACGTAGTCCAAGTGCCTGCTAGGGAATCTACATAGGCCAAGGGCCCGCTAGTTAACGTAGATAGTCCAAGTGCCGCTAGTTAATCTACATAGTTCAAGGGCCCGCTAGTTAACCTACATAGTCCAACTACCCGCAAATTAACCTAGATCATCCAAGTGTCCGCTAGTTAACCTACATAGTACAAGTGTCCGCTAGGTAACCTAGATACTCCAAATGCCCGCTAGGGAAACCACAGAGTCCAAGTGCCCGTTAGGTAACCTAGATAGTCCAAATGCCCGCTAGGGAACCCACATAGTCCAAGTGCCCGCTATGGAACTTACATAGTCCAAGGGCCCGCTAGGGAACCTACATAGTCAAAGTGACCGTTGGTTAACCTAGATTTTCTAAGTGCCCACTAGTTAACCTAGATAATCCAAGTGCCTGCTAGTTAACCTACATAGTCCAAGGGCCCTCTAGTTAACCTAGAGTGTCCAAGTGCCCACTAGGGGACGTACATAGTCCAAGTGCCCGCTAGGTATCCTACATAGTCCAAGTGCCCACTAGGTAACCTAAATAATCCAAATGCCCGCTAGGGAAACTACATAGTCCAAGTGCCCGCTAGTTAAACTAGATAGTCCAAGTGCCCGCTAGTAAACCTAGATAGTCCAAGGGCCAGCTAGTTAATCTAGAGAGTCCAAGTGCCCGCTAGTTAACCTAGATAGTCCAAGTGCCCGCTAGTTAACCTAGATCGTCTAAGTGCCCGCTAGTTAACCAAGATAATCCAAGTGCCCGCTAGTTAGCCTACATAGTCCAAGGGACCTCTAGTTAACCTAGATAGTCTAATTGTCCGCTAGGTAACCTAGATAGTCCATGTGCCCGCTAGGGTATGTACATAGTTCAAGTGCCCGCTATGTAACCTAGATTGTCCAAGTGTCCGATAGTTAACCTACATAGTCCAAGTGCCCGCTAGGTAACCTAGATAGTCCAAGGTCCTGCTAGTTAACCTACATAGTCCAATGCCCGATAGGGAACCTACAAAGTCCAACTGCCCGCTGAGGAACCTACATAGTCCAAGTGCCCGATAGGAAACATACATATTCCAAGTGCCCATTAGGGAACCTAGATAATCCAAGTGCCCGTAGGGAACCTATATAGTCCAAGTGCCCGCTAGGGAACCTACATAGTCAAAGTGCCCGTTGGTTAACGTAGATGGGCCAAGTGCCCGCTAGGTAACCTAGACAGTCCAAGTGCCCGCTAGGTTACCTACATAGTCCAAGTGCACGTTCGTTAACCTAGATAGTCCAAGTGCCCGCTGGGAACCTACATAGTCCAAGGGCCCGCTAGGTAACCTTGATAGTCCAAGTGCCTTCTAGTTAACCTACATAGTCCAAGTGCCCGCTAGGTAACCTACAAAGTCCAAGTGCCCACTAGGTAACCTAAATAATCCAAATGCCCGCTAGGGAAACTACATAGTCCAAGTGCCCACAAGTTAACCTAGATAGTATAAGTGCCCGCTAATAAACCTAGATAGTCCAAGGGCCCGCTAGTTAACCCAGATAGTCCACGTGCCCGCTAGTTAACCTAGATAGTCCAAGTGCCGCTAGGTAACCTACATAGTGCAAGTGTCCCCTTGTTAACCTACATAGTCCAAGTGCCCGCTAGTTAACATAGATAGTCCAAGTGCCCGCTAGGGAATGTACATAGTCCAAGTGCCTGCTAGGTAACCTAGATTGTGCAAGTGCACGGTAGTTAACCTACATAGTCCAAGTGCCCGCTAGGTTACCTAGATTGTCCAAGTGTCCGCTAGTTAACCTACATAGTCCAAGTGCCCGCTAGTTAACCTAGATCGTCTAAGTGCCCGATAGTTAACCTAGATATCCACGTGCCCGCTAGTTAACCTATATAGTCCAAGGGCCCTCTAGTTAACCTAGATAGTCCAAGTGCCCGCTAGGTAACCTAGATAGTCCAAGTGCCCGCTAGGGTATGTACATAATTTAAGTGCCCGCTAGGTAACGTAGATTGTCCAAGTGTCCGCTAGTTAACCTACATAGTCCAAGTGCCCGCTAGGTAACCTAGATAGTCCAAGGTCCTGCTAGTTAACCTACATAGTCCAATGCCCGATAAGGAACCTACAAAATCCAAGTGCCCGCTGAGGAACCTATATAGTCCACGTGCCCGATAGGGAACCTACATATTCCAAGTGCCCGTTAGGGAACATAGATAGTCCAAGTGCCCGTAGGGAACCTATATAGTCCAAGTGCCCGCTAGGGAACCTACATAGTCAAAGTGCACGCTAGGGAACCTGCATTGTACAAGTGCCCGCTAATTAACCTAGATACACCAAGTGCCCGCTAGTTAACGTAGATAGTCCAAGTGCCCGCTAGTGAACCCACATAGTCCATGTGCCCGCTATGGAACTTACATAGTTCAAGGGCCCGCTAGGGAACCTACATAGTCAAAGTGACCGTTGGTTAACCTAGATTTTCTAAGTGCCCACTAGTTAACCTAGATAATCCAAGTGCCTGCTAGTTAACCTACATAGTCCAAGGGCCCTCTAGTTAACCTAGAGTGTCCAAGTGCCCACTAGGGGACGTACATAGTCCAAGTGCCCGCTAGGTATCCTACATAGTCCAAGTGCCCACTAGGTAATCTAAATAATCCAAATGCCCGCTAGGGAAACTACATAGTCCAAGTGCCCGCTAGTTAAACTAGATAGTCCAAGTGCCCGCTAGTAAACCTAGATAGTCCAAGGGCCAGCTAGTTAATCTAGAGAGTCCAAGTGCCCGCTAGTTAACCTAGATAGTCCAAGTGCCCGCTAGTTAACCTAGATCGTCTAAGTGCCCGCTAGTTAACCAAGATAATCCAAGTGCCCGCTAGTTAACCTACATAGTCCAAGGGACCTCTAGTTAACCTAGATAGTCTAATTGTCCGCTAGGTAACCTAGATAGTCCATGTGCCCGCTAGGGTATGTACATAGTTCAAGTGCCCGCTATGTAACCTAGATTGTCCAAGTGTCCGATAGTTAACCTACATAGTCCAAGTGCCCGCTAGGTAACCTAGATAGTCCAAGGTCCTGCTAGTTAACCTACATAGTCCAATGCCCGATAGGGAACCTACAAAGTCCAACTGCCCGCTGAGGAACCTACATAGTCCAAGTGCCCGATAGGAAACATACATATTCCAAGTGCCCATTAGGGAACCTAGATAATCCAAGTGCCCGTAGGGAACCTATATAGTCCAAGTGCCCGCTAGGGAACCTACATAGTCAAAGTGCCCGTTGGTTAACGTAGATGGGCCAAGTGCCCGCTAGGTAACCTAGACAGTCCAAGTGCCCGCTAGGTTACCTACATAGTCCAAGTGCACGTTCGTTAACCTAGATAGTCCAAGTGCCCGCTGGTAACCTACATAGTCCAAGGGCCCGCTAGGTAACCTTGATAGTCCAAGTGCCTTCTATTTAACCTACATAGTCCAAGTGCCCGCTAGGTAACCTACAAAGTCCAAGTGCCCACTAGGTAACCTAAATAATCCAAATGCCCGCTAGGGAAACTACATAGTCCAAGTGCCCACTAGTTAACCTAGATAGTATAAGTGCCCGCTAATAAACCTAGATAGTCCAAGGGCCCGCTAGTTAACCCAGATAGTCCACGTGCCCGCTAGTTAACCTAGATAGTCCAAGTGCCGCTAGGTAACCTACATAGTGCAAGTGTCCCCTTGTTAACCTACATAGTCCAAGTGCCCGCTAGTTAACATAGATAGTCCAAGTGCCCGCGAGGGAATGTACATAGTCCAAGTGCCTGCTAGGTAACCTAGATTGTGCAAGTGCACGGTAGTTAACCTACATAGTCCAAGTGCCCGCTAGGTTACCTAGATTGTCCAAGTGTCCGCTAGTTAACCTACATAGTCCAAGTGCCCGCTAGTTAACCTAGATCGTCTAAGTGCCCGATAGTTAACCTAGATATCCACGTGCCCGCTAGTTAACCTATATAGTCCAAGGGCCCTCTAGTTAACCTAGATAGTCCAAGTGCCCGCTAGGTAACCTAGATAGTCCAAGTGCCCGCTAGGGTATGTACATAATTTAAGTGCCCGCTAGGTAACGTAGATTGTCCAAGTGTCCGCTAGTTAACCTACATAGTCCAAGTGCCCGCTAGGTAACCTAGATAGTCCAAGGTCCTGCTAGTTAACCTACATAGTCCAATGCCCGATAGGGAACCTACAAAATCCAAGTGCCCGCTGAGGAACCTATATAGTCCACGTGCCCGATAGGGAACCTACATATTCCAAGTGCCCGTTAGGGAACATAGATAGTCCAAGTGCCTCTAGGGAACCTACATAGTCAAAGTGCACGCTAGGGAACCTGCATTGTACAAGTGCCCGCTAATTAACCTAGATACACCAAGTGCCCGCTAGTTAACGTAGATAGTCCAAGTGCCCGCTTTTTAACCTTGATCATCCAAGTGCCCACTAGTTAACATACATAGTCCAAGTGCCTGATAGGGAACCTACATAGTCCAAGTGCCCGCAGAGGAACGTACATAGTCCAAGTGCCCTTTATGGAACCTAGATAGTCCAAGTGCCCGTAGGGAACCTATATAGTACAAGTGCCCGCTAGGGAACCTGCATTGTGCAATTACCCGCTAGTTAACCTAGATAGTCCAAGTGCCCGCAAGTTAACCTAGGTAGTCGAAGTGCCTGAGAGTTAACCTACATAGTACAATGTCAGCTAGTTAACCTAGATAGTCCAAGTGCCCGTAAAATTAACCTACATAGTCCAAGTGCCCGCTAGGTAACCTAGATAGTGCAAGTGCCCGCTAGGTAACCTACAAAGTCCAAGTGCCCGCTAGGTAACCTAGATAGTCCAAGTGCCCGTTACCTAACCAGATAATCCAATTGCCCGTAGGCAACTACATAGACCAAGTGCCCATTCGTTAACCTAGAAGTCCAAGTGCCCGCTAGGTAACCTACATAGTCCAAATGCCCGTTCGTTAACCTACATAGTCTAAGGGCCCACTATTTAACCGAGATCGTCCAAGTGTCTTTGGTTAACCTACATAGTCCAAGTGCCCGCGAGGTAACCTATATATTCCAAGTTCCAGCTATGTAACCTAGATAGTCCAAGGGCCCGCTAGTTAACCTACATCGTCCCAGTGCCCGCTAGGTAAACTAGATAGTCCAAGTTCCCGCTAGGTAACCTACATAGACCAAGTGCACGCTAGTTAACCCAGATAGTCCAAGTGCCCGCTAGTTAACCTAGATAGTCCAAGTGCCGCTAGGTAACCTACATAGTGCAAGTGTCCCCTAGTTAACCTACATAGTCCAAGTGCCCGCTAGTTAACATTGATAGTCCAAGTGCCCGCTAGGGAACGTATATAGTCCAAGTGCCCGCTAGGTAACCTAGATAGTGCAAGTGCCCGGTAGTTAACCTACATAGTCCAAGTGCCCGCTAAGTAACCTACATAGTCCAAGTGCCCGGTAGTTAACTTACATAGTTCATGTGTCCGTAAGGAACATATATAGCCCAAGTGCCCGCTAGGGAACATACAGAGTCTAAGTGCCCGCTAGGGAACCTACGTAGTCCAAGAGCCCGCTAGGGAATCTACATAGTCCAAGGGCCCGCTAGTTAACGTAGATAGTCCAAGTGCCGCTAGTTAATCTACATAGTTCAAGAGCCCGCTAGTTAATCTACATAGTCCAACTGCCCGCTAGTTAACCTAGATCGTCCAAGTGTCCCCTATTTAACCTACATAGTACAAGTGCCCGCTACTGAACCTACATAGTCCAAGTGCCTGCTAGGGAACCTACATAGTCCAATTGCCCGCTCTGGAACATACATAGTCCAAGTGCCCGCTAGGGAATCTACATAGTCCAAGTGCCCTCTAGTTAACATAGATAGTCCAATAACCCGCTTGGAAACGTACATAGTCCAAGTGCCCGCTAGGTAACGTACATAGTCCAAGTGCCCGCTAGGTAACGTAGATAGTCCAAGTGCCCGCTAGGGAACGTACATTGTCCAAGTGCCCTCTAGGTAACCTAGATAGTCCAAATGCCCGTAGGGAACCCACATATTCCAAGTGCCCGTTAGGTAACCTAGATAGTCCAAATGCCCGCTAGGGAACCCACATAGTCCAAGTGCCCGCTAGGGAACTTACATAGTCCATGGGCCCGCTAGGGAACCTACATAGTCAAAGTGCCCGTTAGTTAACCTAGATTGTCTAAAGCCCACTAGTTAACCTAGATAATCCAAGTGCCCGCTAGTTAACCTACATAGTCCAAGGGCCCTCTAGTTAACCTAGATAGTCCAAGTGCCCGCTAGTTAACCTACATAGTCCAAGGGCCCTCTAGTTAACCTACATAGTCCAAGTGCCCGCCAGGTAACCTAGATAGTCCATGTGCCCTCTAGGGTATGTACATAGTTCAAGTGCTCGCTAGGTAACCTAGATTGTCCAAGTGTCCGATAGTTAACCTACATAGTCCAAGTGCCCGCTAGGTAATCTAGATAGTCCAAGGTCCTGCTAGTTAACCTACATAGTCCAATGCCCGATAGGGAACCTACAAAGTCCAAGTGCCCGCTGAGGAACCTACATAGTCCAAGTGCCCGATAGGAAACATACATATTCCAAGTGCCCGTTAGGGAACCTAGATAGTCCAAGTGCCCATAGGGAACCTATATAGTCCAAGTGCCCGCTAGGGAACCTACATAGTCAAAGTGCCGCTAGGGATCCTGCATTGTACAAGTGCCCACTAATTAACCTAGATAATCCAAGTGCCTGCTAGTTAACCTAGATAGTCCAAGTGCCCGCTAGTTAACCTTGATCATCCAAGTGCCCGCTAGTTAACTTACATAGTCAAAGGGCCCGCTAGTTAACCTACATAGTCCAAGGGCCCGCTACTTAACATAGATAGTCCAAGTGCCGCTAGTTAATCAACATAGTCCAAGGGCCCGCTAGGGGACGTACATAGTCCAAGTGCCCGCTAGGTAACCTAACTAATTCAAATGCCCGCTAGGGAAACTATATAGTCCAATTGCCCGCTAGTTAACCTAGATAGTCCAAGTGCCCGCTAGTAAACCTAGATAGTCCAAGGGCCCGGTAGTTAATCTAGAGAGTCCAAGTGCCCGCTAGTTAACCTAGATAGTCCAAGTGCCCGCTAGTTAACCTAGATCGTCTAATGCCCGCTAGTTAACCTAGATAATCCAAGTGCCCGCTAGTTAACCTACATAGGCCAAGGTCCCTCTAGTTTACCTAGATAGTCCAAGTGCCCGCTAGGTAACCTAGATAGTCCAAGTGCCCGCTAGGGTATGTACATAATTCAAGTGCCCGCTAGGTAACATAGATTGTCCAAGTGCCCGCTAGGTAGCCTAGATAGTCCAAGGTCCTGCTAGTTAACCTACATTGTCCAATGCCCGATAGGGAACCTACAAAGTCCAAGTGCCCGCTGAGGAACCTATATAGTCCAAGTGCCCGATAGGGAACCTACATATTCCAATGCCCTTTAGGGAACCTAGATAGTCCAAGTGCCCGTAGGGAACCTATATAGTCCAAGTGCCCGCTAGGGAACCTACATACTCAAAGTGCCCGCTAGGGAACCTTCATTGTACAAGTGCCCGCTAATTAACCTAGATAGTCCAAGTGCCCGCTAGTTAACCTAGATAGTCCAAGTGCCCGCTAGTTAACCTTGATCATCCAAGTGCCCGCTAGTTAACCTACATAGTCCAAGTGCCCGTTGGTTAACGTAGATAGGCCAAGTGTCTGCTAGGTAACCTAGACAGTCCAAGTGCCCGCTGGTAACCTACATAGTCCAAGGGCCCTCTAGGTAACCTTGATAGTCCAAGTGCCTTCTCATTAACCTACATAGTCCAAGTGCCCGCTAGGTAACCTAAATAATCCAAATGCCCGCTAGGGAAACTACATAGTCCAAGTGCCCACTAGGTAACCTAAATAATCCAAATGCCCGCTAGGGAAACTACATAGTCCAAGTGCCCGCTAGTAAACCTAGATAGTCTAAGTGCCCACTAGTAAACCTAGATAGTCCAAGGGCCCGCTAGTTAACCCAGATAGTCCAAGTGCCCGCTAGTTAACCTAGATAGTCCAAGTGCCGCTAGGTAACCTAGATACTGCAAGTGCCCGGTAGTTAACCTACATAGTCCAAGTGCCCGCTAGGTAACCTAGATAGTCTAAGGGCCCGCTAGTTATCCTACACAGTCCAAGTGCCCGGTAGTTAACGTATATAGTTCAAGTGTCCGTAAGGAACATATATAGTCCAAGTGCCCGCTAGGGAACATACAGAGTCTAAGTGCCCGCTAGGGAACCTACGTAGTCCAAGTGCCCGCTAGGGAATCTACATAGTCCAAGGGCCCGCTAGTTAATGTAGATAGTCCACGTGCCGCTAATTAATCTACATATTTCAAGGGCCCGCTAGTTAACCTACATAGTCCAACTAACCGCTAGTTAACCTAGATCGTCGAACAGTCCGCTAGTTAACCTACATAGTCCAAGTGCCTGATAGGGAACCTACATAGTCCAAGTGCCCGCAGAGGAACCTACATAGTCCAAGTGCCCGTTGGGGAACCTAGATAGTCCAATTGCCCGTAGGGAACCTATATAGTCCAAGTGTCCGCTAGGGAACCTGCATTGTGCAAGTGCCCGCTAGTTAACCTAGATAGTCCAAGTGCCCGCTAGTTAACCTAGATAGTCGAAGTGCCTGATAGTTAACCTACAAAGTCCAAGGTCAGCTAGTTAACCTAGATAGTCCAAGTGCCCGCTAATTAACCTACATAGTCCAAGTGCCCGTTAGGTAACCTAGGTAGTGCAAGTGCCCGCTAGGTAACCTACAAAATCCAAGTGCCCGCTAGGTAACCTAGATACTCCAAGTGCCCGTTACCTAACCTAGATAATCCAAATGCCCGCTATGCAACATACATAGTCCAAGTGCCCATTCGTTAACCTAGAAGTCCAAGTGCCCGCTAGGTAACTACATAGTCCAAATGCCCGTTCGTGAACCTACATAGTCCAAGGGCCCACTATTTAACCTAGATCGTCCAAGTGTCTTTGGTTACCCTACATAATCCAAGTGCCCGCAAGGTAACCTATATAGTCCAAGTTCCAGCTATGTAACCTAGATAGTCCAAGGGCCCGCTAGTTAACCTACATAGTCCAAGGGCCCGCTAGTTAACCTACACCGTCCAAGTGCCGGCTAGGTAAATTAGATAGTCCAAGTGCCCGCTAAGGAACCTACATAGTCCAAGTGCACGCTAGTTAACCCAGATAGTCCAAGTGCCCGCTAGGGAACGTACATAGTCCAAGGGCCCGCTTGGTAACCTACATAGTCCAAGTGCCCGGTAGTTAACTTGCATAGTTCAAGTGTCCGTAAGGAACACATATAGTCCAAGTGCCCGCTAGGGAACATACAGAGTCTAAGTGCCCGCTAGGGAACCTACGTAGTCCAAGTGCCCGCTAGGGAATCTACATAGTCCAAGGGCCCGCTAGTTAACGTAGATAGTCCAAGTGCCGCTAGTTAATCTACATAGTTCAAGGGCCCGCTAGTTAACCTACATAGTCCAACTACCCGCAAGTTAACCTAGATCGTCCAAGTGTCCGCTAGTTAACCTACATAGTACAAGTGTCCGCTAGGTAACCTAGATAGTCCAAATGCCCGCTAGGGAACCCACATAGTCCAAGTGCCCGTTAGGTAACCTAGATAGTCCAAATGCCCGCTAGGGAACCCACATAGTCCAAGTGCCCGCTATGGAACTTACATAGTCCAAGGGCCCGCTAGGGAACCTACGTAGTCAAAGTGACCGTTAGTTAACCTAGATTTTCTAAGTGCCCACTAGTTAACCTAGATAATCCAAGTGCCTGCTAGTTAACCTACATAGTCCAAGGGCCCTCTTGTTAACCTAGAGTGTCCAAGTGCCCACTAGGGGACGTACATAGTCCAAGTGCCCGCTAGTTAACCTAGAGAGTCCAAGTGCCCGCTAGTTAACCTTGATCATCCAAGTGCCCGCTAGTTAACCTACATAGTCCAAGTGCCCGTTGGTTAACGTAGATAGGCCAAGTGCCTGCTAGGTAACCTAGACAGTCCAAGTGCCCGCTAGGTTACCTACATAGTCCAAGTGCACGTTCGTTAACCTAGATAGTCCAAGGGCCCGCTGGTAACCTACATAGTCCAAGGGCGCGCTAGGTAACCTTGATAGTCCAAGTGCCTTCTAGTTAACCTACATAGTCCAAGAGCCCGCTAGGTAACCTACAAAGTCCAAGTGCCCACTAGGTAACCTAAATAATCCAAATGCCCGCTAGGGAAACTACATAGTCCAAGTGCCCGCTAGTTGACCTAGATAGTCCAAGGGCCCGCTAGTTAACCCAGATAGTCCAAGTGCCCGCTAGTTAACCTAGATAGTCCAAGTGCCGCTAGGTAACCTATATAGTGCAAGTGTCCCCTAGTTAAGCTACATAGTCCAAGTGCCCGCTAGTTAACATAGATAGTCCAAGTGCCCGCTAGGGAACGTACGTAGTCCAAGTGCCCGCTAGGTAACCTATATAGTGCAAGTGCACGATAGTTAACCTACATAGTCCAACTACCCGCTAGTTAACCTAGATAGTCCAAGGGCCGCTAGGTAACCTACATAGTGCAAGTGTCCCCTAGTTAACCTACATAGTCCAACTACCCGCTAGTTAACCTAGATCGTCCAAGTGTCCGCTAGTTGACCTACATAGTACAAGTGCCCGCTAGGGAACCTACATAGTCCAAATGCCTGCTAGGGAACCTACATAGTCCAAGTGCCAGCTCTGGAACATACATAGTCCAAGTGCCCGCTAGGGAATCTACATAGTCCAAGGGCCCGCTACTTAACATAGATAGTCCAAGTGCCGCTAGTTAATCAACATAGTCTAAGGGCCCGCTAGTTAACCTACATAGTCCAAGGGCCCGGTAGTTAACCTACATAGTCCAAGGGCCCGCTACTTAACATAGATAGTCCAAGTGCCGCTAGTTAATCAACATAGTCCAAGGGCCCGCTAGTTAACTTACAGAGTCCAAGGGCCCGCTAGTTAACCTACATAGTCCAAGGGCCCGCTACTTAACATAGATAGTCCAAGTGCCGCTAGTTAATCAACATAGTCCAAGGGCCCGCTAGTTAACCTACATAGTCCAAGTACCCGCTAGTTAACCTAGATCGTCCAAGTGCCCGCTAGTTAACCTACATAGTCCAAGTGCCCGCTAGTTAACCTACATAGTCCAAGGGCCCGCTAGTTAACCTACAACGTCCAAGGGCCCTCTAGTTAACCTAGATAGTCCAAGTGCCCGCTAGGGGACGTACATAGTCCAAGTGCCCGCTAGGTAACCTAACTAATACAAATGCCCGCTAGGGAAACTATATAGTCCAATTGCCCGCTAGTTAACCTAGTTAGTCCAAGTGCCCGCTAGTAACCTAGATAGTCCAAGGGCCCGGTAGTTAATCTAGAGAGTCCAAGTGCCCGCTAGTTAACCTAGATAATCCAAGTGCCCGCTAGTTAACCTAGATCGTCTAAGTGCCCGCTAGTTAACCTAGATAATCCAAGTGCCCGCTAGTTAACCTACATAGTCCAAGGTCCCTCTAGTTAACCTAGATAGTCCAAGTGCCCGCTAGGTAACCTAGATAGTCCAAGTGCCCGCTAGGGTATGTACATAATTCAAGTGCCCGCTAGGTAACATAGATTGTCCAAGTGCCCGCTAGGTAGCCTAGATAGTCCAAGGTCCTGCTAGTTAACCTACATTGTCCAATGCCCGATAGGGAACCTACAAGTCCAAGTGCCCGCTGAGGAACCTATATAGTCCAAGTGCCCGATAGGGAACCTACATATTCCAATGCCCGTTAGGGAACCTAGATAGTCCAAATGCCCGTAGGGAACCTACATACTCAAAGTGCCCGCTAGGGAACCTTCATTGTACAAGTGCCCGCTAATTAACGTAGATAGTCCAAGTGCCCGCTAGTTAACCTAGATAGTCCAAGTGCCCGCTAGTTAACCTTGATCATCCAAGTGCCCGCTAGTTAACCTACATAGTCCAAGTGCCCGTTGGTTAACGTAGATAGGCCAAGTGTCTGCTAGGTAACCTAGACAGTCCAAGTGCCCGCTAGGTTACCTACATAGTCCAAGTGCAGGATCGTTAACCTAGATAGTCCAAGTGCCCGCTGGTAACCTACATAGTCCAAGGGCCCTCTAGGTAACCTTGATAGTCCAAGTGCCTTCTAGTTAACCTACATAGTCCAAGTGCCCGCTAGGTAACCTAAATAATCCAAATGCCCGCTAGGGAAACTACATAGTCCAAGTGCCCACTAGGTAACCTAAATAATCCAAATGCCCGCTAGGGAAACTACATAGTCCAAGTGCCCGCAAGTTAACCTAGATAGTCTAAGTGCCCGCTAGTAAACCTAGATAGTCCAAGGGCCCGCTAGTTAACCCAGATAGTCCAAGTGCCCACTAGTTAACCTAGATAGTCCAAGTGCCGCTAGGTAACCTACATAGTGCAAGTGTCCCCTAGTTAACCTACATAGTTCAAGTGCCCGCTAGTTAACATAGATAGTCCAAGTGCCCGCTAGGGAACCTAGATAGTGCAAGTGCCCGGTAGTTAACCTACATAGTCCAAGTGCCCGCTAGGTAACCTAGATAGTCTAAGGGCCCGCTAGTTATCCTACACAGTCCAAGTGCCCGGTAGTTAACGTACATAGTTCAAGTGTCCGTAAGGAACATATATAGTCCAAGTGCCCGCTAGGGAACATACAGAGTCTAAGTGCCCGCTAGGGAACCTACGTAGTCCAAGTGCCCGCTAGGGAATCTACATAGACCAAGGGCCCGCTAGTTAACGTAGATAGTCCAAGTGCCGCTAGTTAATCTATATAGTTCAAGGGCCCGCTAGTTAACCTACATAGTCCAACTACCCGCTAGTTAACCTAGATCGTCCAAGTGTCCGCTAGTTGACCTACATAGTACAAGTGCCCGCTAGGGAACCTACATAGTCCAAGTGCCTGCTAGGGAACCTACATAGTCCAAGTGCCAGCTCTGGAACATACATAGTCCAAGTGCCCGCTAGGGAATCTACATAGTCCAAGGGCCCGCTACTTAACATAGATAGTCCAAGTGCCGCTAGTTAATCAACATAGTCTAAGGGCCCGCTAGTTAACCTACATAGTCCAAGGGCCCGGTAGTTAACCTACATAGTCCAAGGGCCCGCTACTTAACATAGATAGTCCAAGTGCCGCTAGTTAATCAACATAGTCCAAGGGCCCGCTAGTTAACTTACAGAGTCCAAGGGCCCGCTAGTTAACCTACATAGTCCAAGGGCCCGCTACTTAACATAGATAGTCCAAGTGCCGCTAGTTAATCAACATAGTCCATGGGCCCGCTAGTTAACCTACATAGTCCAAGTACCCGCTAGTTAACCTAGATCGTCCAAGTGCCCGCTAGTTAACCTACATAGTCCAAGTGCCCGCTAGTTAACCTACATAGTCCAAGGGCCCGCTAGTTAACCTACAACGTCCAAGGGCCCTCTAGTTAACCTAGATAGTCCAAGTGCCCGCTAGGGGACGTACATAGTCCAAGTGCCCGCTAGGTAAACTAACTAATCCAAATGCCCGCTAGGGAAACTATATAGTCCAATTGCCCGCTAGTTAACCTAGTTAGTCCAAGTGCCCGCTAGTAACCTAGATAGTCCAAGGGCCCGGTAGTTAATCTAGAGAGTCCAAGTGCCCGCTAGTTAACCTAGATAATCCAAGTGCCCGCTAGTTAACCTAGATCGTCTAAGTGCCCGCTAGTTAACCTAGATAATCCAAGTGCCCGCTAGTTAACCTACATAGTCCAAGGTCCCTCTAGTTAACCTAGATAGTCCAAGTGCCCGCTAGGTAACCTAGATAGTCCAAGTGCCCGCTAGGGTATGTACATAATTCAAGTGCCCGCTAGGTAACATAGATTGTCCAAGTGCCCGCTAGGTAGCCTAGATAGTCCAAGGTCCTGCTAGTTAACCTACATTGTCCAATGCCCGATAGGGAACCTACAAGTCCAAGTGCCCGCTGAGGAACCTATATAGTCCAAGTGCCCGATAGGGAACCTACATATTCCAATGCCCGTTAGGGAACCTAGATAGTCCAAATGCCCGTAGGGAACCTACATACTCAAAGTGCCCGCTAGGGAACCTTCATTGTACAAGTGCCCGCTAATTAACGTAGACAGTCCAAGTGCCCGCTAGTTAACCTAGATAGTCCAAGTGCCCGCTAGTTAACCTTGATCATCCAAGTGCCCGCTAGTTAACCTACATAGTCCAAGTGCCCGTTGGTTAACGTAGATAGGCCAAGTGTCTGCTAGGTAACCTAGACAGTCCAAGTGCCCGCTAGGTTACCTACATAGTCCAAGTGCACGATCGTTAACCTAGATAGTCCAAGTGCCCGCTGGTAACCTACATAGTCCAAGGGCCCTCTAGGTAACCTTGATAGTCCAAGTGCCTTCTAGTTAACCTACATAGTCCAAGTGCCCGCTAGGTAACCTAAATAATCCAAATGCCCGCTAGGGAAACTACATAGTCCAAGTGCCCACTAGGTAACCTAAATAATCCAAATGCCCGCTAGGGAAACTACATAGTCCAAGTGCCCGCAAGTTAACCTAGATAGTCTAAGTGCCCGCTAGTAAACCTAGATAGTCCAAGGGCCCGCTAGTTAACCCAGATAGTCCAAGTGCCCACTAGTTAACCTAGATAGTCCAAGTGCCGCTAGGTAACCTACATAGTGCAAGTGTCCCCTAGTTAACCTACATAGTTCAAGTGCCCGCTAGTTAACATAGATAGTCCAAGTGCCCGCTAGGGAACCTAGATAGTGCAAGTGCCCGGTAGTTAACCTACATAGTCCAAGTGCCCGCTAGGTAACCTAGATAGTCTAAGGGCCCGCTAGTTATCCTACACAGTCCAAGTGCCCGGTAGTTAACGTACATAGTTCAAGTGTCCGTAAGGAACATATATAGTCCAAGTGCCCGCTAGGGAACATACAGAGTCTAAGTGCCCGCTAGGGAACCTACGTAGTCCAAGTGCCCGCTAGGGAATCTACATAGACCAAGGGCCCGCTAGTTAACGTAGATAGTCCAAGTGCCGCTAGTTAATCTATATAGTTCAAGGGCCCGCTAGTTAACCTACATAGTCCAACTACCCGCTAGTTAACCTAGATCGTCCAAGTGTCCGCTAGTTGACCTACATAGTACAAGTGCCCGCTAGGGAACCTACATAGTCCAAGTGCCTGCTAGGGAACCTACATAGTCCAAGTGCCAGCTCTGGAACATACATAGTCCAAGTGCCCGCTAGGGAATCTACATAGTCCAAGGGCCCGCTACTTAACATAGATAGTCCAAGTGCCGCTAGTTAATCAACATAGTCTAAGGGCCCGCTAGTTAACCTACATAGTCCAAGGGCCCGGTAGTTAACCTACATAGTCCAAGGGCCCGCTACTTAACATAGATAGTCCAAGTGCCGCTAGTTAATCAACATAGTCCAAGGGCCCGCTAGTTAACTTACAGAGTCCAAGGGCCCGCTAGTTAACCTACATAGTCCAAGGGCCCGCTACTTAACATAGATAGTCCAAGTGCCGCTAGTTAATCAACATAGTCCATGGGCCCGCTAGTTAACCTACATAGTCCAAGTACCCGCTAGTTAACCTAGATCGTCCAAGTGCCCGCTAGTTAACCTACATAGTCCAAGTGCCCGCTAGTTAACCTACATAGTCCAAGGGCCCGCTAGTTAACCTACAACGTCCAAGGGCCCTCTAGTTAACCTAGATAGTCCAAGTGCCCACTAGGGGACGTACATAGTCCAAGTGCCCGCTAGGTAACCTAACTAATCCAAATGCCCGCTAGGGAAACTATATAGTCCAATTGCCCGCTAGTTAACCTAGATAGTCCAAGTGCCCGCTAGTAAACCTAGATAGTCCAAGGGCCCGGTAGTTAATCTAGAGAGTCCAAGTGCCCGCTAGTTAACCTAGATAGTCCAAGTGCCCGCTAGTTAACCTAGATCGTCTAAGTGCCCGCTAGTTAACCTAGATAATCCAAGTGCCCGCTAGTTAACCTACATAGTCCAAGGTCCCTCTAGTTAACCTAGATAGTCCAAGTGCCCGCTAGGTAACCTAGATAGTCCAAGTGCCCGCTAGGGTATGTACATAATTCAAGTGCCCGCTAGGTAACATAGATTGTCCAAGTGCCCGCTAGGTAGCCTAGATAGTCCAAGGTCCTGCTAGTTAACCTACATTGTCCAATACCCGATAGGGAACCTACAAAGTCCAAGTGCCCGCTGGGGAACCTATATAGTCCAAGTGCCCGATAGGGAACCTACATATTCCAATGCCCGTTAGGGAACCTAGATAGTCCAAGTGCCCGTAGGGAACCTATATAGTCCAAGTGCCCGCTAGGGAACCTACATACTCAAAGTGCCCGCTAGGGAACCTTCATTGTACAAGTGCCCGCTAATTAACGTAGACAGTCCAAGTGCCCGCTAGTTAACCTAGATAGTCCAAGTGCCCGCTAGTTAACCTTGATCATCCAAGTGCCCGCTAGTTAACCTACATAGTCCAAGTGCCCGTTGGTTAACGTAGATAGGCCAAGTGTCTGCTAGGTAACCTAGACAGTCCAAGTGCCCGCTAGGTTACCTACATAGTCCAAGTGCACGATCGTTAACCTAGATAGTCCAAGTGCCCGCTGGTAACCTACATAGTCCAAGGGCCCTCTAGGTAACCTTGATAGTCCAAGTGCCTTCTAGTTAACCTACATAGTCCAAGTGCCCGCTAGGTAACCTAAATAATCCAAATGCCCGCTAGGGAAACTACATAGTCCAAGTGCCCACTAGGTAACCTAAATAATCCAAATGCCCGCTAGGGAAACTACATAGTCCAAGTGCCCGCAAGTTAACCTAGATAGTCTAAGTGCCCGCTAGTAAACCTAGATAGTCCAAGGGCCCGCTAGTTAACCCAGATAGTCCAAGTGCCCACTAGTTAACCTAGATAGTCCAAGTGCCGCTAGGTAACCTACATAGTGCAAGTGTCCCCTAGTTAACCTACATAGTTCAAGTGCCCGCTAGTTAACATAGATAGTCCAAGTGCCCGCTAGGGAACCTAGATAGTGCAAGTGCCCGGTAGTTAACCTACATAGTCCAAGTGCCCGCTAGGTAACCTAGATAGTCTAAGGGCCCGCTAGTTATCCTACACAGTCCAAGTGCCCGGTAGTTAACGTACATAGTTCAAGTGTCCGTAAGGAACATATATAGTCCAAGTGCCCGCTAGGGAACATACAGAGTCTAAGTGCCCGCTAGGGAACCTACGTAGTCCAAGTGCCCGCTAGGGAATCTACATAGACCAAGGGCCCGCTAGTTAACGTAGATAGTCCAAGTGCCGCTAGTTAATCTATATAGTTCAAGGGCCCGCTAGTTAACCTACATAGTCCAACTACCCGCTAGTTAACCTAGATCGTCCAAGTGTCCGCTAGTTGACCTACATAGTACAAGTGCCCGCTAGGGAACCTACATAGTCCAAGTGCCTGCTAGGGAACCTACATAGTCCAAGTGCCAGCTCTGGAACATACATAGTCCAAGTGCCCGCTAGGGAATCTACATAGTCCAAGGGCCCGCTACTTAACATAGATAGTCCAAGTGCCGCTAGTTAATCAACATAGTCTAAGGGCCCGCTAGTTAACCTACATAGTCCAAGGGCCCGGTAGTTAACCTACATAGTCCAAGGGCCCGCTACTTAACATAGATAGTCCAAGTGCCGCTAGTTAATCAACATAGTCCAAGGGCCCGCTAGTTAACTTACAGAGTCCAAGGGCCCGCTAGTTAACCTACATAGTCCAAGGGCCCGCTACTTAACATAGATAGTCCAAGTGCCGCTAGTTAATCAACATAGTCCATGGGCCCGCTAGTTAACCTACATAGTCCAAGTACCCGCTAGTTAACCTAGATCGTCCAAGTGCCCGCTAGTTAACCTACATAGTCCAAGTGCCCGCTAGTTAACCTACATAGTCCAAGGGCCCGCTAGTTAACCTACAACGTCCAAGGGCCCTCTAGTTAACCTAGATAGTCCAAGTGCCCACTAGGGGACGTACATAGTCCAAGTGCCCGCTAGGTAACCTAACTAATCCAAATGCCCGCTAGGGAAACTATATAGTCCAATTGCCCGCTAGTTAACCTAGATAGTCCAAGTGCCCGCTAGTAAACCTAGATAGTCCAAGGGCCCGGTAGTTAATCTAGAGAGTCCAAGTGCCCGCTAGTTAACCTAGATAGTCCAAGTGCCCGCTAGTTAACCTAGATCGTCTAAGTGCCCGCTAGTTAACCTAGATAATCCAAGTGCCCGCTAGTTAACCTACATAGTCCAAGGTCCCTCTAGTTAACCTAGATAGTCCAAGTGCCCGCTAGGTAACCTAGATAGTCCAAGTGCCCGCTAGGGTATGTACATAATTCAAGTGCCCGCTAGGTAACATAGATTGTCCAAGTGCCCGCTAGGTAGCCTAGATAGTCCAAGGTCCTGCTAGTTAACCTACATTGTCCAATACCCGATAGGGAACCTACAAAGTCCAAGTGCCCGCTGGGGAACCTATATAGTCCAAGTGCCCGATAGGGAACCTACATATTCCAATGCCCGTTAGGGAACCTAGATAGTCCAAGTGCCCGTAGGGAACCTATATAGTCCAAGTGCCCGCTAGGGAACCTACATACTCAAAGTGCCCGCTAGGGAACCTTCATTGTACAAGTGCCCGCTAATTAACCTAGATAGTCCAAGTGCCCGCTAGTTAACCTAGATAGTCCAAGTGCCCGCTAGTTAACCTTGATCATCCAAGAGCCCGCTAGTTAACCTACATAGTCCAAGTGCCCGTTGGTTAACGTAGATAGGCCAAGTGTCTGCTAGGTAACCTAGACAGTCCAAGTGCCCGCTAGGTTACCTACATAGTCCAAGTGCACGATCGTTAACCTAGATAGTCCAAGTGCCCGCTGGTAACCTACATAGTCCAAGGGCCCTCTAGGTAACCTTGATAGTCCAAGTGCCTTCTAGTTAACCTACATAGTCCAAGTGCCCGCTAGGTAACCTAAATAATCCAAATGCCCGCTAGGGAAACTACATAGTCCAAGTGCCCACTAGGTAACCTAAATAATCCAAATGCCCGCTAGGGAAACTACATAGTCCAAGTGCCCGCAAGTTAACCTAGATAGTCTAAGTGCCCGCTAGTAAACCTAGATAGTCCAAGGGCCCGCTAGTTAACCCAGATAGTCCAAGTGCCCGCTAGTTAACCTAGATAGTCCAAGTGCCGCTAGGTAACCTACATAGTGCAAGTGTCCCCTAGTTAACCTACATAGTTCAAGTGCCCGCTAGTTAACATAGATAGTCCAAGTGCCCGCTAGGGAACCTAGATAGTGCAAGTGCCCGGTAGTTAACCTACATAGTCCAAGTGCCCGCTAGGGAATCTACATAGTCCAAGGGCCCGCTACTTAACATAGATAGTCCAAGTGACGCTAGTTAATCAACATAGTCTAAGGGCCCGCTAGTTAACCTACATAGTCCAAGGGCCCGGTAGTTAACCTACATAGTCCAAGGGCCCGCTACTTAACATAGATAGTCCAAGTGCCGCTAGTTAATCAACATAGTCCAAGGGCCCGCTAGTTAACTTACAGAGTCCAAGGGCCCGCTAGTTAACCTACATAGTCCAAGGGCCCGCTACTTAACATAGATAGTCCAAGTGCCGCTAGTTAATCAACATAGTCCAAGGGCCCGCTAGTTAACCTACATAGTCCAAGTACCCGCTAGTTAACCTAGATCGTCCAAGTGCCCGCTAGTTAACCTACATAGTCCAAGTGCCCGCTAGTTAACCTACATAGTCCAAGGGCCCGCTAGTTAACCTACAACGTCCAAGGGCCCTCTAGTTAACCTAGATAGTCCAAGTGCCCGCTAGGGGACGTACATAGTCCAAGTGCCCGCTAGGTAACCTAACTAATCCAAATGCCCGCTAGGGAAACTATATAGTCCAATTGCCCGCTAGTTAACCTAGATAGTCCAAGTGCCCGCTAGTAACCTAGATAGTCCAAGGGCCCGGTAGTTAATCTAGAGAGTCCAAGTGCCCGCTAGTTAACCTAGATAATCCAAGTGCCCGCTAGTTAACCTAGATCGTCTAAGTGCCCGCTAGTTAACCTATATAATCCAAGTGCCCGCTAGTTAACCTACATAGTCCAAGGTCCCTCTAGTTAACCTAGATAGTCCAAGTGCCCGCTAGGTAACCTAGATAGTCCAAGTGCCCGCTAGGGTATGTACATAATTCAAGTGCCCGCTAGGTAACATAGATTGTCCAAGTGCCCGCTAGGTAGCCTAGATAGTCCAAGGTCCTGCTAGTTAACCTACATTGTCCAATGCCCGATAGGGAACCTACAAGTCCAAGTGCCCGCTGAGGAACCTATATAGTCCAAGTGCCCAATAGGGAACCTACATATTCCAATGCCCGTTAGGGAACCTAGATAGTCCAAATGCCCTTAGGGAACCTATATAATCCAAGTGCCCGCTAGGGAACCTACATACTCAAAGTGCCCGCTAGGGAACCTTCATTGTACAAGTGCCCGCTAATTAACGTAGATAGTCCAAGTGCCCGCTAGTTAACCTAGATAGTCCAAGTGCCCGCTAGTTAACCTTGATCATCCAAGTGCCCGCTAGTTAACCTACATAGTCCAAGTGCCCGTTGGTTAACGTAGATAGGCCAAGTGTCTGCTAGGTAACCTAGACAGTCCAAGTGCCCGCTAGGTTACCTACATAGTCCAAGTGCACGATCGTTAACCTAGATAGTCCAAGTGCCCGCTGGTAACCTACATAGTCCAAGGGCCCTCTAGGTAACCTTGATAGTCCAAGTGCCTTCTAGTTAACCTACATAGTCCAAGTGCCCGCTAGGTAACCTAAATAATCCAAATGCCCGCTAGGGAAACTACATAGTCCAAGTGCCCACTAGGTAACCTAAATAATCCAAATGCCCGCTAGGGAAACTACATAGTCCAAGTGCCCGCAAGTTAACCTAGATAGTCTAAGTGCCCGCTAGTAAACCTAGATAGTCCAAGGGCCCGCTAGTTAACCCAGATAGTCCAAGTGCCCGCTAGTTAACCTAGATAGTCCAAGTGCCGCTAGGTAACCTACATAGTGCAAGTGTCCCCTAGTTAACCTACATAGTTCAAGTGCCCGCTAGTTAACATAGATAGTCCAAGTGCCCGCTAGGGAACCTAGATAGTGCAAGTGCCCGGTAGTTAACCTACATAGTCCAAGTGCCCGCTAGGTAACCTAGATAGTCTAAGGGCCCGCTAGTTATCCTACACAGTCCAAGTGCCCGGTAGTTAACGTACATAGTTCAAGTGTCCGTAAGGAACATATATAGTCCAAGTGCCCGCTAGGGAACATACAGAGTCTAAGTGCCCGCTAGGGAACCTACGTAGTCCAAGTGCCCGCTAGGGAATCTACATAGTCCAAGGGCCCGCTAGTTAACGTAGATAGTCCAAGTGCCGCTAGTTAATCTATATAGTTCAAGGGCCCGCTAGTTAACCTACATAGTCCAACTACCCGCTAGTTAACCTAGATCGTCCAAGTGTCCGCTAGTTGACCTACATAGTACAAGTGCCCGCTAGGGAACCTACATAGTCCAAGTGCCTGCTAGGGAACCTACATAGTCCAAGTGCCAGCTCTGGAACATACATAGTCCAAGTGCCCGCTAGGGAATCTACATAGTCTAAGGGCCCGCTACTTAACATAGATAGTCCAAGTGCCGCTAGTTAATCAACATAGTCTAAGGGCCCGCTAGTTAACCTACATAGTCCAAGGGCCCGGTAGTTAACCTACATAGTCCAAGGGCCCGCTACTTAACATAGATAGTCCAAGTGCCGCTAGTTAATCAACATAGTCCAAGGGCCCGCTAGTTAACTTACAGAGTCCAAGGGCCCGCTAGTTAACCTACATAGTCCAAGGGCCCGCTACTTAACATAGATAGTCCAAGTGCCGCTAGTTAATCAACATAGTCCATGGGCCCGCTAGTTAACCTACATAGTCCAAGTACCCGCTAGTTAACCTAGATCGTCCAAGTGCCCGCTAGTTAACCTACATAGTCCAAGTGCCCGCTAGTTAACCTACATAGTCCAAGGGCCCGCTAGTTAACCTACAACGTCCAAGGGCCCTCTAGTTAACCTAGATAGTCCAAGTGCCCACTAGGGGACGTACATAGTCCAAGTGCCCGCTAGGTAACCTAACTAATCCAAATGCCCGCTAGGGAAACTATATAGTCCAATTGCCCGCTAGTTAACCTAGATAGTCCAAGTGCCCGCTAGTAAACCTAGATAGTCCAAGGGCCCGGTAGTTAATCTAGAGAGTCCAAGTGCCCGCTAGTTAAGCTAGATAGTCCAAGTGCCCGCTAGTTAACCTAGATCGTCTAAGTGCCCGCTAGTTAACCTAGATAATCCAAGTGCCCGCTAGTTAACCTACATAGTCCAAGGTCCCTCTAGTTAACCTAGATAGTCCAAGTGCCCGCTAGGTAACCTAGATAGTCCAAGTGCCCGCTAGGGTATGTACATAATTCAAGTGCCCGCTAGGTAACATAGATTGTCCAAGTGCCCGCTAGGTAGCCTAGATAGTCCAAGGTCCTGCTAGTTAACCTACATTGTCCAATACCCGATAGGGAACCTACAAAGTCCAAGTGCCCGCTGAGGAACCTATATAGTCCAAGTGCCCGATAGGGAACCTACATATTCCAATGCCCGTTAGGGAACCTAGATAGTCCAAGTGCCCGTAGGGAACCTATATAGTCCAAATGCCCGCTAGGGAACCTACATACTCAAAGTGCCCGCTAGGGAACCTTCATTGTACAAGTGCCCGCTAATTAACCTAGATAGTCCAAGTGCCCGCTAGTTAACCTAGATAGTCCAAGTGCCCGCTAGTTAACCTTGATCATCCAAGTGCCCGCTAGTTAACCTACATAGTCCAAGTGCCCGTTGGTTAACGTAGATAGGCCAAGTGTCTGCTAGGTAACCTAGACAGTCCAAGTGCCCGCTAGGTTACCTACATAGTCCAAGTGCACGATCGTTAACCTAGATAGTCCAAGTGCCCGCTGGTAACCTACATAGTCCAAGGGCCCTCTAGGTAACCTTGATAGTCCAAGTGCCTTCTAGTTAACCTACATAGTCCAAGTGCCCGCTAGGTAACCTAAATAAACCAAAGGCCCGCTAGGGAAACTACATAGTCCAAGTGCCCACTAGGTAACCTAAATAATCCAAGTGCCCGCTAGGGAAACTACATAGTCCAAGTGCCTGCTAGTTAACCTAGATAGTCTAAGTGCCCGCTAGTAAACCTAGATAGTCCAAGGGCCCGCTAGTTAACCCAGATAGTCCAAGTGCCCGCTAGTTAACCTAGATAGTCCAAGTGCCGCTAGGTAACCTACATAGTGCAAGTGTCCCCTAGTTAACCTACATAGTTCAAGTGCCCGCTAGTTAACATAGATAGTCCAAGTGCCCGCTAGGGAACCTAGATAGTGCAAGTGCCCGGTAGTTAACCTACATAGTCCAAGTGCCCGCTGGGTAACCTAGATAGTCTAAGGGCCCGCTAGTTATCCTACACAGTCCAAGTGCCCGGTAGTTAACGTACATAGTTCAAGTGTCCGTAAGGAACATATATAGTCCAAGTGCCCGCTAGGGAACCTACAGAGTCTAAGTGCCCGCTAGGGAACCTACGTAGTCCAAGTGCCCGCTAGGGAATCTACATAGTCCAAGGGCCCGCTAGTTAATGTAGATAGTCCACGTGCCGCTAATTAATCTACATAGTTCAAGGGCCCGCTAGTTAACCTACATAGTCCAACTACCCGCTAGTTAACCTAGATCGTCGAACAGTCCGCTAGTTAACCTACATAGTCCAAGTGCCTGATAGGGAACCTACATAGTCCAAGTGCCCGCAGAGGAACCTACATAGTCCAAGTGCCCGTTGGGGAACCTAGATAGTCCAAGTGCCTGTAGGGAACCTATATAGTCCAAGTGTCCGCTAATTAATCTACATAGTTCAAGGGCCCGCTAATTAACCTAGATAGTCCAAGTGCCTGCTAGTAAACCTAGATAGTCCAAGTGCCCGCTAGTTAATCTAGATAGTCCAAGTGCCGGCTAGTTAATCTAGATAGTCCAAGTGCCCGCTAGTTAACCTAGATAGTCGAAGTGCCCGATAGTTAACCTACATAGTCCAAGGTCAGCTAGTTAACCTAGATAGTCCAAGTGTCCGCTAATTAACCTACATAGTCCAAGTGCCCGCTAGGTAACCTAGATAGTGCAAGTGCCCGCTAGGTAACCTACAAAGTCCAAGTGCCCGCTAGGTAACCTATATAGTCCAAGTCCCCGCTAAGAAACCAAGATAGTCCAAGTGCACGTTAGGTAACCTAGATAGTCCAAGTGCCCGCTAGGTAACCTACATAGTCCAAGTTCCCGCTAGGTAACCTAGATACTCCAAGTGCCCGTTACCTAACCTAGATAATCCAAATGCCCGCTATGCAACATACATAGTCCAAGTGCCCATTCGTTAACCTAGAAGTCCAAGTGCCCGCTAGGTAACCTACATAGTCCAAATGCCCGTTCGTTAACCTACATAGTCCAAGGGCCCACTATTTAACCTAGATCGTCCAAGTGTCTTTGGTTACCCTACATAATCCAAGTGCCCGCAAGGTAACCTATATAGTCCAAGTTCCAGCTATGTAACCTAGATAGTCCAAGGGCCCGCTAGTTAACCTACATAGTCCAAGGGCCCGCTAGTTAACCTACACCGTCCAAGTGCCGGCTGGGTAAACTAGATAGTCCAAGTGCCCGCTAAGGAACCTACATAGTCCAAGTGCACGCTAGTTAATACAGATAGTCCAAGTGCCCGCTAGTTAACCTAGATAGTCCAAGTGCCGCTAGGTAACCTAGATACTGCAAGTGTCCCCTAGTTAACCTACATAGTCCAATTGCCCGCTAGTTAACATAGATAGTCCAAGTGCCCGCTAGGGAACGTACATAGTCCAAGGGCCCGCTAGGTAACCTAGATAGTGCAAGTGCCCGGTAGTTAACCTACATAGTCCAAGTGCCCGCTAGGTAACCTACATAGTCCAAGTGCCTGGTAGTTAACTTGCATAGTTCAAGTGTCCGTAAGGAACATGTATAGTCCAAGTGCCCGCTAGGGAACATACAGAGTCTAAGTGCCCGCTAGGGAACCTACGTAGTCCAAGTGCCCGCTAGGGAATCTACATAGTCCAAGGGCCCGCTAGTTAACGTAGATACTCCAAGTGCCGCTAGTTAATCTACATAGTTCAAGGGCCCGCTAGTTAACCTACATAGTCCAACTACCCGCAAGTTAACCTAGATCGTCCAAGTGTCCGCTAGTTAACCTACATAGTACAAGTGTCCGCTAGGTAACCTAGATAGTCCAAATGCCCGCTAGGGAACCCACATAGTCCAAGTGCCCGTTAGGTAACCTAGATAGTCCAAATGCCCGCTAGGGAACCCACATAGTCCAAGTGCCCGCTATGGAACTTACATAGTCCAAGGGCCCGCTAGGGAACCTATATAGTCAAAGTGACCGTTAGTTAACCTAGATTTTCTAAGTGCCCACTAGTTAACCTAGATAATCCAAGTGCCTGCTAGTTAACCTACATAGTCCAAGGGCCCTCTAGTTAACCTAGAGTGTCCAAGTGCCCACTAGGGGACGTACATAGTCCAAGTGCCCGCTAGGTATCCTACATAGTCCAAGTGCCCACTAGGTAACCTAAATAATCCAAATGCCCGCTAGGGAAACTACATAGTCCAAGTGCCCGCTAGTTAAACTAGATAGTCCAAGTGCCCGCTAGTAAACCTAGATAGTCCAAGGGCCAGCTAGTTAATCTAGAGAGTCCAAGTGCCCGCTAGTTAACCTAGATAGTCCAAGTGCCCGCTAGTTAACCTAGATCGTCTAAGTGCCCGCTAGTTAACCTAGATTATCCAAGTGCCCGCTAGTTAACCTACACAGTCCAAGGGACCTCTAGTTAACCTAGATAGTCTAAGTGTCCGCTAGGAAACCTAGATAGTCCATGTGCCCGCTAGGGTATGTACATAGTTCAAGTGCCCGCTATGTAACCTAGATTGTCCAAGTGTCCGATAGTTAACCTACATAGTCCAAGTGCCCGCTAGTTAACCTAGATAGTCCAAGGTCCTGCTAGTTAACCTACATAGTCCAATGCCCGATAGGGAACCTACAAAGTCCAACTGCCCGCTGAGGAACCTACATAGTCCAAGTGCCTGATAGGAAATATACATATTCCCAGTGCCCATTAGGGAACCTAGATAGTCCAAGTGCCCGTAGGGAACCTATATAGTCCAAGTGACCGCTAGGGAACCTACATAGTCAAAGTGCCCGTTGGTTAACGTAGATGGGCCAAGTGCCCGCTAGGTAACCTAGACAGTCCAAGTGCCCGCTAGGTTACCTACATAGTCCAAGTGCACGTTCGTTAACCTAGATAGTCCAAGTGCCCGCTGGTAACCTACATAGTCCAAGGGCCCGCTAGGTAACCTTGATAGTCCAAGTGCCTTCTAGTTAACCTACATAGTCCAAGTGCCCGCTAGGTAACCTACAAAGTCCAAGTGCCCACTAGGTAACCTAAATAATCCAAATGCCCGCTAAGGAAACTACATAGTCCAAGTGCCCACTAGTTAACCTAGATAGTATAAGTGCCCGCTAGTAAACCTAGATAGTCCAAGGGCCCGCTAGTTAACCCAGATAGTCCACGTGCCCGCAAGTTAACCTAGATAGTCCAAGTGCCGCTAGGTAACCTACATAGTGCAAGTGTCCCCTTGTTAACCTACATAGTCCAAGTGCCCGCTAGTTAACATAGATAGTCCAAGTGCCCACTAGGGAATGTACATAGTCCAAGTGCCCGCTAGGTAACCTAGATAGTGCAAGTGCACGGTAGTTAACCTACATAGTCCAAGTGCCCGCTAGGTTACCTAGATTGTCCAAGTGTCCGCTAGTTAACCTACATAGTCCAAGTTCCCGCTAGTTAACCTAGATCGTCTAAGTGCCCGATAGTTAACCTAGATAATCCACGTGCCCGCTAGTTAACCTATATAGTCCAAGGGCCCTCTAGTTAACCTAGATAGTCCAAGTGCCCGCTAGGTAACCTAGATAGTCCAAGTGCCCGCTAGGGTATGTACATAGTTTAAGTGCCCGCTAGGTAACGTAGATTGTCCAAGTGTCCGCTAGTTAACCTACATAGTCCAAGTGCCCGCTAGGTAACCTAGATAGTCCAAGGTCCTGCTAGTTAACCTACATAGTCCAATGCCCGATAGGGAACCTACAAAATCCAAGTGCCCGCTGAGGAACCTATATAGTCCACGTGCCCGATAGGGAACCTACATATTCCAAGTGCCCGTTAGGGAACATAGATAGTCCAAGTGCCCGTAGGGAACCTATATAGTCCAAGTGCCCGCTAGGGAACCTACATAGTCAAAGTGCCCGCTAGGGAACCTGCATTGTACAAGTGCCCGCTAATTAACCTAGATAGACCAAGTGCCCGCTAGTTAACCTAGATAGTCCAAGTGCCCGCTAGTTAACCTTGATCATCCAAGTGCCCGCTAGTTAACATACATAGTCCAAGTGCCTGATAGGGAACCTACATAGTCCAAGTGCCCGCAGAGGAACGTACATAGTCCAAGTACCCTTTAGGGAACCTAGATAGTCCAAGTGCCCGTAGGGAACCTATATAGTACAAGTGCCCGCTAGGGAACCTGCATTGTGCAATTACCCGCTAGTTAACCTAGATAGTCCAAGTGCCCGCTGGTAACCTACATAGTCCAAGTGCCCGCTAGTTAACCTTGATCATCCAAGTGCCCGCTAGTTAACCTACATAGTCCAAGTGCCCGTTGGTTAACGTAGATAGGCCAAGTGCCTGCTAGGTAACCTAGACATTCCAAGTGCACTCTAGGTTACCTACATAGTCCAAGTGCACGTTCGTTAACCTAGATAGTCCAAGTTCCCGCTGGTAACCTACATAGTCCAAGGACCCGCTAGGTAACCTTGATAGTCCAAGTGCCTTCTAGTTAACCTACATAGTCCAAGTGCCCGCTAGGTAACCTACAAAGTCCAAGTGCCCACTAGGTAACCTAAATAATCCAAATGCCCGCTAGGGAAACTACATAGTCCAAGAGCCCGCTAGTTAACCTAGATCGTCTAAGTGCCCGCTAGTTAACCTAGATAATCCAAGTGCCCGCTAGTTAACCTAGATAGTCCATGTGCCCGCTAGTTAACCTTGATCATCCAAGTGCCCGCTAGTTAACCTACATAGTCCAAGTGCCTGATAGGGAACTTACATAGTCCAAGTGCCCGCAGAGGAACCTACATACTCCAAGTGCCCGTTAGGGAACCTAGATAGTCCAAGTGCCCGCTAGGGAACCTGCATTGTGCAAGTGCCCGCTAGTTAACCTAGATAGTCCAAGTGCCCGCTAGTTAACCTAGATAGTGAAGTGCCCGATAGTTAACCTACATAGTCCAAGGTCAGCTAGTTAACCTAGATAGACCAAGTGCCCGCTAATTAACCTACATAGTCCAAGTGCCCGCTAGGTAACCTAGATAGTGCAAGTGTCCGCTAGGTAACCTACAAAGTCCAAGTGCCCGCTAGGTAACCTATATTGTCAAAGTGCCCGCTAAGAAACCAAGATAGTCCAAGTGCCCGTTAGGTAACCTAGATAGTCCAAGTGCCCGCTAGGTAACCTACATATTCCAAGTTCCAGCTAGGTAACCTAGATGGTCCAAGTGCCCGTTACCTAACCTAGATAATCCAATTGCCCGCTATGCAACATACATAGTCCAAGTGCCCATTCGTTAACCTAGAAGTCCAAGTGCCCGCTAGGTAACCTACATATTCCAAATGCCCGTTCGTTAACCTACATAGTCCAAGGGCCCACTATTTAACCTAGATCGTCCAAGTGTCTTTGGTTAACCTACATAGTCCAAGTGCCCGCAAGGTAACCTATATAGTCCAAGTTCCAGCTATGTAACCTAGATAGTCCAAGGGCCCGCTAGTTAACCTACATAGTCCAAGTGCCCGCTAGGTAAACTAGATAATCCAAGTGCCGCTAGGTAACCTATATAGTGCAAGTGTCCCCTAGTTAACCTACATAGTCCAAGTGCCCGCTAGTTAACTTAGATAGTCCATGTGCCCGCTAGGTAACCTAGATAATGCAAGTGCCCGGTAGTTAACCTACATAGTCCAAGTGCCCGCTAGGTAACCTAGATAGTCTAAGGGCCCGCTAGTTAACCTACATAGTCCAAGTGCCCGGTAGTTAACTTACATAGCTCAAGTGTCCGTAAGGAACATATATAGTCCAAGTGCCCGCTAGGGAACATACAGAGTCTAAGTGCCCGCTAGGGAACCTACGTAGTCCAAGTGCCCGCTAGGGAATCTACATAGACCAAGGGCCCGCTAGTTAACGTAGATAGTCCAAGTGCCCGCTAGTTAACCTACATAGTCCAAGGGCCCTCTAGTTAACCTAGATAGTCCAAGTGCCCGCTAGTTAACCTACATAGTCCAAGGGCCCTCTAGTTAACCTACATAGTCCAAGTGCCCGCTAGGTAACCTAGATAGTCCATGTGCCCTCTAGTGTATGTACATAGTTCAATTGCTCGCTAGGTAACCTAGATTGTTCAAGTGTCCGATAGTTAACCTACATAGTCCAAGTGCCCGCTAGGTAACCTAGATAGTCCAAGGTCCTGCTAGTTAACCTACATAGTCCAATGCCCGATAGGGAACCTACAAAGTCCAAGTGCCCGCTGAGGAACCTACATAGTCCAAGTGCCCGATAGGAAACATACATATTCCAAGTGCCCGTTAGGGATCCTAGATAGTCCAAGTGCCCCTAGGGAACCTATATAGTCCAAGTGCCCGCTAGGGAACCTACATAGTCAAAGTGCCGCTAGGGATCCTGCATTGTACAAGTGCCCACTAATTAACCTAGATAATCCAAGTGCCTGCTAGTTAACCTAGATAGTCCAAGTGCCCGCTAGTTAACCTTGATCATCCAAGTGCCCGCTAGTTAACCTACATAGTCCAAGTGCCCGTTGGTTAACGTAGATAGGCCAAGTGCCTGCTAGGTAACCTAGACAGTCCAAGTGCCTGCTAGGTTACCTACATAGTCCAAGTGCACGTTCGTTAACCTAGATAGTCCAAGTGCCCGCTAGTAACCTACATAGTCCAAGGGCCCGCTAGGTAACCTTGATAGTCCAAGTGCCTTCTAGTTAACCTACATAGTCCAAGTGCCCGCTAGGTAACCTACAAAGTCCAAGTGCCCACTAGGTAACCTAAATAATCCAAATGCCCGCTAGGGAAACTACATAGTCCAAGTAACCGCTAGTTAACCTAGATAGTCCAAGGGCCCGCTAGTTAACCCAGATAGTCCAAGTGCCTGCTAGTTAACCTAGATAGTCCAAGTGCCGCTAGGTAACCTACATAGTGCAAGTGCCCGGTAGTTAACCTACATAGTCCAAGTGCCCGCTAGGTAACCTAGATAGTCTAAGGGCCCGCTAGTTAACCTACATAGTCCAAGTGCCCGGTAGTTAACGTACATAGTTCAAGTGTCCGTAAGGAACATATATAGTCCAAGTGCCCGCTAGGGAACATACAGAGTCTAAGTGCCCGCTAGGGAACCTACGTAGTCCAAGTGCCCGCTAGGGAATTGACAAAGTCCAAGGGCCCGCTAGTTAACGTAGATAGTCCAAGTGCCACTAGTTAATCTACATAGTTCAAGGGCCCGCTATTTAACCTACATAGTCCAACTACCCGCTAGTTAACCTAGATCGTCCAAGTGTCCGCTAGTTAACCTACATAGTACAAGTGCCCGCTAGGGAACCTACATAGTCAAAGTGCCTGCTAGGGAACCTACATAGTCCAAGTGCCCGCTCTGGAACATACATAGTCCAAGTGCCCGCTAGGGAATCTACATAGTCCAAAGGCCCGCTACTTAACATAGATAGTACAAGTGCCGCTAGTTAATCAACATAGTCCAAGGGCAGGCTAGTTAACGTACATAGTCCAAGGGCCCGCGAGTTAACCTACATAGTCCAAGGGCCCGCTACTTAACATAGATAGTCGAAGTGCCGCTAGTTAATCAACATAGTCCAAGGGCCCGCTAGTTAACCTACATAGTCCAAGTACCCGCTAGTTAACCTAGATCGTCCAAGTGCCCGCTAGTTAACCTACATAGTCCAAGGGCCCGCTAGTTAACCTACATAGTCCAAGGGCCCGCTAGTTAACCTACAACGTCCAAGGGCCCGCTAGTTAACCTAGATAGTCCAAGTGCCCCCTAGTTAACCTACATACTCCAAGTGCCCGCTAGGTAACCTAGACAGTTCAAGTGACCACTAGGTTACCTACATAGTCCAAGTGCCCATTCGTTAACCTACATAGTCCAAGGGCCCGCTAGGGTAACCAATATACTCCAAATGCCCGCTAGGGACCCTCATAGTCCAAATGCCCGCTAGTTAACCTAGATAGTCCAAATGCTCGCTAGTTAACCTAGATAGACCAAGTGCCCGCTAGGGAACCTATCTAGTCCAAGTGCCCGATAGGGAACCTACATAGTCCAAGTGCCCGCTAGTTAACATAGATAGTCCAAGTACCCGCTAGGAAACGTACATAGTCCAAGTGCCCACTAGGTAACCTAGATAGTCCAAGTGCCCGCTAGGGAACGTACATAGTCCAAGTGCCCGCTAAGTAACCTAGATAGTCCAAATGCCCACTAGGGAACCCACATAGTCCAAGTGCCCGTTAGGTAACCTAGATAGTCCAAATGCCCGCTAGGGAACCCACATCGTCCTAGTGCCCGCTAGGGAACTTACATACTCGAAGGGCCCGCTAGGGAACCTACATAGTCAAAGTGCCCGTTAGTTAACCTAGATTGTCTAAGTGCCCGCTAGTTAACCTAGATAATCCAAGTGCCCGCTAGTTAACCTACATAGTCCAAGGGCCCTCTAGTTAACCTAGATAGTCCAAGTGCCCGCTAGGGGACGTACATAGTCCAAGTGCGCGCTAGTTAACCTTGATCATCCAAGTGCCCGCTATTTAACCTACATAGTCCAAGTGCCCGGTAGTTAACGTACATAGTTCAAGTGTCCGTAAGGAACATATATAGTCCAAGTGCCCGCTAGGGAACATACAGAGTCTAAGTGCCCGCTAGGGAACCTACGTAGTCCAAGGGCCCGCTAGGGAATTGACATATCCAAGGGCCCGCTAGTTAACGTAGATAGTCCAAGTGCCGCTAGTTAATCTACATAATTCAAGGGCCCGCTATTTAACCTACATAGTCCAACTACCCGCTAGTTAACCTAGATCGTCCAAGTGTCCGCTAGTTAACCTACATAGTACAAGTGCCCGCTAGGGAACCTACATAGTCAAAGTGCCTGCTAGGGAACCTACATAGTCCAAGTGCCCGCTCTGGAACATACATAGTCCAAGTGCCCGCTAGGGAATCTACATAGTCCAAAGGCCCGCTACTTAACATAGATAGTACAAGTGCCGCTAGTTAATCAACATAGTCCAAGGGCAGGCTAGTTAACCTACATAATCCAAGGGCCCGCGAGTTAACCTACATAGTCCAAGGGCCCGCTACTTAACATAGATAGTCGAAGTGCCGCTAGTTAATCAACATAGTCCAAGGGCCCGCTAGTTAACCTACATAGTCCAAGTACCCGCTAGTTAACCTAAATCGTCCAAGTGCCCGCTAGTTAACCTACATAGTCCAAGGGCCCGCTAGTTAACCTACATAGTCCAAGGGCCCGCTAGTTAACCTACAACGTCCAAGGGCCCGCTAGTTAACCTAGACAGTCCAAGTGCCCCCTAGTTAACCTACATACTCCAAGTGCCCGCTAGGTAACCTAGACAGTTCAAGTGACCACTAGGTTACCTACATAGTCCAAGTGCCCATTCGTTAACCTACATAGTCCAAGGGCCCGCTAGGGTAACCAATATACTCCAAATGCCCGCTAGGGACCCTCATAGTCCAAATGCCCGCTAGTTAACCTAGATAGTCCAAATGCTCGCTAGTTAACCTAGATAGACCAAGTGCCCGCTAGGGAACCTATCTAGTCCAAGTGCCCGATAGGGAACCTACATAGTCCAAGTGCCCGTTAGTTAACATAGATAGTCCAAGTACCCGCTAGGAAACGTACATAGTCCAAGTGCCCACTAGGTAACCTAGATAGTCCAAGTGCCCGCTAGGGAACGTACATAGTCCAAGTGCCCGCTAAGTAACCTAGATAGTCCAAATGCCCACTAGGGAACCCACATAGTCCAAGTGCCCGTTAGGTAACCTAGATAGTCCAAATGCCCGCTAGGGAACCCACATCGTCCTAGTGCCCGCTAGGGAACTTACATACTCGAAGGGCCCGCTAGGGAACCTACATAGTCAAAGTGCCCGTTAGTTAACCTAGATTGTCTAAGTGCCCGCTAGTTAACCTAGATAATCCAAGTGCCCGCTAGTTAACCTACATAGTCCAAGGGCCCTCTAGTTAACCTAGATAGTCCAAGTGCCCGCTAGGGGACGTACATAGTCCAAGTGCGCGCTAGTTAACCTTGATCATCCAAGTGCCCGCTAGTTAACCTACATAGTCCAAGTGCCCGTTGGTTAACGTAGATAGGCCAAGTGCCTGCTAGGTAACCTAGACAGTCCAAGTGCCCGCTAGGTTACCTACATAGTCCAAGTGCACGTTCGTTAACCGAGTTAGTCCAAGTGCCCGCTGGTAACCTACATAGTCCAAGTGCCCGCTAGTTAACCTTGATCATCCAAGTGCCCGCTAGTTAACCTACATAGTCCAAGTGCCCGTTGGTTAACGTAGATAGGCCAAGTGCCTGCTAGGTAACCTAGACATTCCAAGTGCACTCTAGGTTACCTACATAGTCCAAGTGCACGTTCGTTAACCTAGATAGTCCAAGTTCCCGCTGGTAACCTACATAGTCCAAGGACCCGCTAGGTAACCTTGATAGTCCAAGTGCCTTCTAGTTAACCTACATAGTCCAAGTGCCCGCTAGGTAACCTACAAAGTCCAAGTGCCCACTAGGTAACCTAAATAATCCAAATGCCCGCTAGGGAAACTACATAGTCCAAGAGCCCGCTAGTTAACCTAGATCGTCTAAGTGCCCGCTAGTTAACCTAGATAATCCAAGTGCCCGCTAGTTAACCTAGATAGTCCATGTGCCCGCTAGTTAACCTTGATCATCCAAGTGCCCGCTAGTTAACCTACATAGTCCAAGTGCCTGATAGGGAACTTACATAGTCCAAGTGCCCGCAGAGGAACCTACATACTCCAAGTGCCCGTTAGGGAACCTAGATAGTCCAAGTGCCCGCTAGGGAACCTGCATTGTGCAAGTGCCCGCTAGTTAACCTAGATAGTCCAAGTGCCCGCTAGTTAACCTAGATAGTGAAGTGCCCGATAGTTAACCTACATAGTCCAAGGTCAGCTAGTTAACCTAGATAGACCAAGTGCCCGCTAATTAACCTACATAGTCCAAGTGCCCGCTAGGTAACCTAGATAGTGCAAGTGTCCGCTAGGTAACCTACAAAGTCCAAGTGCCCGCTAGGTAACCTATATTGTCAAAGTGCCCGCTAAGAAACCAAGATAGTCCAAGTGCCCGTTAGGTAACCTAGATAGTCCAAGTGCCCGCTAGGTAACCTACATAATCCAAGTTCCAGCTAGGTAACCTAGATGGTCCAAGTGCCCGTTACCTAACCTAGATAATCCAATTGCCCGCTATGCAACATACATAGTCCAAGTGCCCATTCGTTAACCTAGAAGTCCAAGTGCCCGCTAGGTAACCTACATATTCCAAATGCCCGTTCGTTAACCTACATAGTCCAAGGGCCCACTATTTAACCTAGATCGTCCAAGTGTCTTTGGTTAACCTACATAGTCCAAGTGCCCGCAAGGTAACCTATATAGTCCAAGTTCCAGCTATGTAACCTAGATAGTCCAAGGGCCCGCTAGTTAACCTACATAGTCCAAGTGCCCGCTAGGTAAACTAGATAATCCAAGTGCCGCTAGGTAACCTATATAGTGCAAGTGTCCCCTAGTTAACCTACATAGTCCAAGTGCCCGCTAGTTAACTTAGATAGTCCATGTGCCCGCTAGGTAACCTAGATAATGCAAGTGCCCGGTAGTTAACCTACATAGTCCAAGTGCCCGCTAGGTAACCTAGATAGTCTAAGGGCCCGCTAGTTAACCTACATAGTCCAAGTGCCCGGTAGTTAACTTACATAGCTCAAGTGTCCGTAAGGAACATATATAGTCCAAGTGCCCGCTAGGGAACATACAGAGTCTAAGTGCCCGCTAGGGAACCTACGTAGTCCAAGTGCCCGCTAGGGAATCTACATAGACCAAGGGCCCGCTAGTTAACGTAGATAGTCCAAGTGCCCGCTAGTTAACCTACATAGTCCAAGGGCCCTCTAGTTAACCTAGATAGTCCAAGTGCCCGCTAGTTAACCTACATAGTCCAAGGGCCCTCTAGTTAACCTACATAGTCCAAGTGCCCGCTAGGTAACCTAGATAGTCCATGTGCCCTCTAGTGTATGTACATAGTTCAATTGCTCGCTAGGTAACCTAGATTGTTCAAGTGTCCGATAGTTAACCTACATAGTCCAAGTGCCCGCTAGGTAACCTAGATAGTCCAAGGTCCTGCTAGTTAACCTACATAGTCCAATGCCCGATAGGGAACCTACAAAGTCCAAGTGCCCGCTGAGGAACCTACATAGTCCAAGTGCCCGATAGGAAACATACATATTCCAAGTGCCCGTTAGGGATCCTAGATAGTCCAAGTGCCCCTAGGGAACCTATATAGTCCAAGTGCCCGCTAGGGAACCTACATAGTCAAAGTGCCGCTAGGGATCCTGCATTGTACAAGTGCCCACTAATTAACCTAGATAATCCAAGTGCCTGCTAGTTAACCTAGATAGTCCAAGTGCCCGCTAGTTAACCTTGATCATCCAAGTGCCCGCTAGTTAACCTACATAGTCCAAGTGCCCGTTGGTTAACGTAGATAGGCCAAGTGCCTGCTAGGTAACCTAGACAGTCCAAGTGCCTGCTAGGTTACCTACATAGTCCAAGTGCACGTTCGTTAACCTAGATAGTCCAAGTGCCCGCTAGTAACCTACATAGTCCAAGGGCCCGCTAGGTAACCTTGATAGTCCAAGTGCCTTCTAGTTAACCTACATAGTCCAAGTGCCCGCTAGGTAACCTACAAAGTCCAAGTGCCCACTAGGTAACCTAAATAATCCAAATGCCCGCTAGGGAAACTACATAGTCCAAGTAACCGCTAGTTAACCTAGATAGTCCAAGGGCCCGCTAGTTAACCCAGATAGTCCAAGTGCCTGCTAGTTAACCTAGATAGTCCAAGTGCCGCTAGGTAACCTACATAGTGCAAGTGCCCGGTAGTTAACCTACATAGTCCAAGTGCCCGCTAGGTAACCTAGATAGTCTAAGGGCCCGCTAGTTAACCTACATAGTCCAAGTGCCCGGTAGTTAACGTACATAGTTCAAGTGTCCGTAAGGAACATATATAGTCCAAGTGCCCGCTAGGGAACATACAGAGTCTAAGTGCCCGCTAGGGAACCTACGTAGTCCAAGTGCCCGCTAGGGAATTGACAAAGTCCAAGGGCCCGCTAGTTAACGTAGATAGTCCAAGTGCCACTAGTTAATCTACATAGTTCAAGGGCCCGCTATTTAACCTACATAGTCCAACTACCCGCTAGTTAACCTAGATCGTCCAAGTGTCCGCTAGTTAACCTACATAGTACAAGTGCCCGCTAGGGAACCTACATAGTCAAAGTGCCTGCTAGGGAACCTACATAGTCCAAGTGCCCGCTCTGGAACATACATAGTCCAAGTGCCCGCTAGGGAATCTACATAGTCCAAAGGCCCGCTACTTAACATAGATAGTACAAGTGCCGCTAGTTAATCAACATAGTCCAAGGGCAGGCTAGTTAACGTACATAGTCCAAGGGCCCGCGAGTTAACCTACATAGTCCAAGGGCCCGCTACTTAACATAGATAGTCGAAGTGCCGCTAGTTAATCAACATAGTCCAAGGGCCCGCTAGTTAACCTACATAGTCCAAGTACCCGCTAGTTAACCTAGATCGTCCAAGTGCCCGCTAGTTAACCTACATAGTCCAAGGGCCCGCTAGTTAACCTACATAGTCCAAGGGCCCGCTAGTTAACCTACAACGTCCAAGGGCCCGCTAGTTAACCTAGATAGTCCAAGTGCCCCCTAGTTAACCTACATACTCCAAGTGCCCGCTAGGTAACCTAGACAGTTCAAGTGACCACTAGGTTACCTACATAGTCCAAGTGCCCATTCGTTAACCTACATAGTCCAAGGGCCCGCTAGGGTAACCAATATACTCCAAATGCCCGCTAGGGACCCTCATAGTCCAAATGCCCGCTAGTTAACCTAGATAGTCCAAATGCTCGCTAGTTAACCTAGATAGACCAAGTGCCCGCTAGGGAACCTATCTAGTCCAAGTGCCCGATAGGGAACCTACATAGTCCAAGTGCCCGCTAGTTAACATAGATAGTCCAAGTACCCGCTAGGAAACGTACATAGTCCAAGTGCCCACTAGGTAACCTAGATAGTCCAAGTGCCCGCTAGGGAACGTACATAGTCCAAGTGCCCGCTAAGTAACCTAGATAGTCCAAATGCCCACTAGGGAACCCACATAGTCCAAGTGCCCGTTAGGTAACCTAGATAGTCCAAATGCCCGCTAGGGAACCCACATCGTCCTAGTGCCCGCTAGGGAACTTACATACTCGAAGGGCCCGCTAGGGAACCTACATAGTCAAAGTGCCCGTTAGTTAACCTAGATTGTCTAAGTGCCCGCTAGTTAACCTAGATAATCCAAGTGCCCGCTAGTTAACCTACATAGTGAAAGGGCCCTCTAGTTAACCTAGATAGTCCAAGTGTCCGCTAGGGGACGTACATAGTCCAAGTGCGCGCTAGTTAACCTTGATCATCCAAGTGCCCGCTATTTAACCTACATAGTCCAAGTGCCCGGTAGTTAACGTACATAGTTCAAGTGTCCGTAAGGAACATATATAGTCCAAGTGCCCGCTAGGGAACATACAGAGTCTAAGTGCCCGCTAGGGAACCTACGTAGTCCAAGGGCCCGCTAGGGAATTGACATATCCAAGGGCCCGCTAGTTAACGTAGATAGTCCAAGTGCCGCTAGTTAATCTACATAATTCAAGGGCCCGCTATTTAACCTACATAGTCCAACTACCCGCTAGTTAACCTAGATCGTCCAAGTGTCCGCTAGTTAACCTACATAGTACAAGTGCCCGCTAGGGAACCTACATAGTCAAAGTGCCTGCTAGGGAACCTACATAGTCCAAGTGCCCGCTCTGGAACATACATAGTCCAAGTGCCCGCTAGGGAATCTACATAGTCCAAAGGCCCGCTACTTAACATAGATAGTACAAGTGCCGCTAGTTAATCAACATAGTCCAAGGGCAGGCTAGTTAACCTACATAATCCAAGGGCCCGCGAGTTAACCTACATAGTCCAAGGGCCCGCTACTTAACATAGATAGTCGAAGTGCCGCTAGTTAATCAACATAGTCCAAGGGCCCGCTAGTTAACCTACATAGTCCAAGTACCCGCTAGTTAACCTAAATCGTCCAAGTGCCCGCTAGTTAACCTACATAGTCCAAGGGCCCGCTAGTTAACCTACATAGTCCAAGGGCCCGCTAGTTAACCTACAACGTCCAAGGGCCCGCTAGTTAACCTAGATAGTCCAAGTGCCCCCTAGTTAACCTACATACTCCAAGTGCCCGCTAGGTAACCTAGACAGTTCAAGTGACCACTAGGTTACCTACATAGTCCAAGTGCCCATTCGTTAACCTACATAGTCCAAGGGCCCGCTAGGGTAACCAATATACTCCAAATGCCCGCTAGGGACCCTCATAGTCCAAATGCCCGCTAGTTAACCTAGATAGTCCAAATGCTCGCTAGTTAACCTAGATAGACCAAGTGCCCGCTAGGGAACCTATCTAGTCCAAGTGCCCGATAGGGAACCTACATAGTCCAAGTGCCCGTTAGTTAACATAGATAGTCCAAGTACCCGCTAGGAAACGTACATAGTCCAAGTGCCCACTAGGTAACCTAGATAGTCCAAGTGCCCGCTAGGGAACGTACATAGTCCAAGTGCCCGCTAAGTAACCTAGATAGTCCAAATGCCCACTAGGGAACCCACATAGTCCAAGTGCCCGTTAGGTAACCTAGATAGTCCAAATGCCCGCTAGGGAACCCACATCGTCCTAGTGCCCGCTAGGGAACTTACATACTCGAAGGGCCCGCTAGGGAACCTACATAGTCAAAGTGCCCGTTAGTTAACCTAGATTGTCTAAGTGCCCGCTAGTTAACCTAGATAATCCAAGTGCCCGCTAGTTAACCTACATAGTCCAAGGGCCCTCTAGTTAACCTAGATAGTCCAAGTGCCCGCTAGGGGACGTACATAGTCCAAGTGCGCGCTAGTTAACCTTGATCATCCAAGTGCCCGCTAGTTAACCTACATAGTCCAAGTGCCCGTTGGTTAACGTAGATAGGCCAAGTGCCTGCTAGGTAACCTAGACAGTCCAAGTGCCCGCTAGGTTACCTACATAGTCCAAGTGCACGTTCGTTAACCGAGTTAGTCCAAGTGCCCGCTGGTAACCTACATAGTCCAAGTGCCCGCTAGTTAACCTTGATCATCCAAGTGCCCGCTAGTTAACCTACATAGTCCAAGTGCCCGTTGGTTAACGTAGATAGGCCAAGTGCCTGCTAGGTAACCTAGACATTCCAAGTGCACTCTAGGTTACCTACATAGTCCAAGTGCACGTTCGTTAACCTAGATAGTCCAAGTTCCCGCTGGTAACCTACATAGTCCAAGGACCCGCTAGGTAACCTTGATAGTCCAAGTGCCTTCTAGTTAACCTACATAGTCCAAGTGCCCGCTAGGTAACCTACAAAGTCCAAGTGCCCACTAGGTAACCTAAATAATCCAAATGCCCGCTAGGGAAACTACATAGTCCAAGAGCCCGCTAGTTAACCTAGATCGTCTAAGTGCCCGCTAGTTAACCTAGATAATCCAAGTGCCCGCTAGTTAACCTAGATAGTCCATGTGCCCGCTAGTTAACCTTGATCATCCAAGTGCCCGCTAGTTAACCTACATAGTCCAAGTGCCTGATAGGGAACTTACATAGTCCAAGTGCCCGCAGAGGAACCTACATACTCCAAGTGCCCGTTAGGGAACCTAGATAGTCCAAGTGCCCGCTAGGGAACCTGCATTGTGCAAGTGCCCGCTAGTTAACCTAGATAGTCCAAGTGCCCGCTAGTTAACCTAGATAGTGAAGTGCCCGATAGTTAACCTACATAGTCCAAGGTCAGCTAGTTAACCTAGATAGACCAAGTGCCCGCTAATTAACCTACATAGTCCAAGTGCCCGCTAGGTAACCTAGATAGTGCAAGTGTCCGCTAGGTAACCTACAAAGTCCAAGTGCCCGCTAGGTAACCTATATTGTCAAAGTGCCCGCTAAGAAACCAAGATAGTCCAAGTGCCCGTTAGGTAACCTAGATAGTCCAAGTGCCCGCTAGGTAACCTACATAATCCAAGTTCCAGCTAGGTAACCTAGATGGTCCAAGTGCCCGTTACCTAACCTAGATAATCCAATTGCCCGCTATGCAACATACATAGTCCAAGTGCCCATTCGTTAACCTAGAAGTCCAAGTGCCCGCTAGGTAACCTACATATTCCAAATGCCCGTTCGTTAACCTACATAGTCCAAGGGCCCACTATTTAACCTAGATCGTCCAAGTGTCTTTGGTTAACCTACATAGTCCAAGTGCCCGCAAGGTAACCTATATAGTCCAAGTTCCAGCTATGTAACCTAGATAGTCCAAGGGCCCGCTAGTTAACCTACATAGTCCAAGTGCCCGCTAGGTAAACTAGATAATCCAAGTGCCGCTAGGTAACCTATATAGTGCAAGTGTCCCCTAGTTAACCTACATAGTCCAAGTGCCCGCTAGTTAACTTAGATAGTCCATGTGCCCGCTAGGTAACCTAGATAATGCAAGTGCCCGGTAGTTAACCTACATAGTCCAAGTGCCCGCTAGGTAACCTAGATAGTCTAAGGGCCCGCTAGTTAACCTACATAGTCCAAGTGCCCGGTAGTTAACTTACATAGCTCAAGTGTCCGTAAGGAACATATATAGTCCAAGTGCCCGCTAGGGAACATACAGAGTCTAAGTGCCCGCTAGGGAACCTACGTAGTCCAAGTGCCCGCTAGGGAATCTACATAGACCAAGGGCCCGCTAGTTAACGTAGATAGTCCAAGTGCCCGCTAGTTAACCTACATAGTCCAAGGGCCCTCTAGTTAACCTAGATAGTCCAAGTGCCCGCTAGTTAACCTACATAGTCCAAGGGCCCTCTAGTTAACCTACATAGTCCAAGTGCCCGCTAGGTAACCTAGATAGTCCATGTGCCCTCTAGTGTATGTACATAGTTCAATTGCTCGCTAGGTAACCTAGATTGTTCAAGTGTCCGATAGTTAACCTACATAGTCCAAGTGCCCGCTAGGTAACCTAGATAGTCCAAGGTCCTGCTAGTTAACCTACATAGTCCAATGCCCGATAGGGAACCTACAAAGTCCAAGTGCCCGCTGAGGAACCTACATAGTCCAAGTGCCCGATAGGAAACATACATATTCCAAGTGCCCGTTAGGGATCCTAGATAGTCCAAGTGCCCCTAGGGAACCTATATAGTCCAAGTGCCCGCTAGGGAACCTACATAGTCAAAGTGCCGCTAGGGATCCTGCATTGTACAAGTGCCCACTAATTAACCTAGATAATCCAAGTGCCTGCTAGTTAACCTAGATAGTCCAAGTGCCCGCTAGTTAACCTTGATCATCCAAGTGCCCGCTAGTTAACCTACATAGTCCAAGTGCCCGTTGGTTAACGTAGATAGGCCAAGTGCCTGCTAGGTAACCTAGACAGTCCAAGTGCCTGCTAGGTTACCTACATAGTCCAAGTGCCCGTAGGGAATCTATATAGTCCAAGTACCCGCTAGGGAACCTACATAGTCAAAGTGCCCGCTAGGGAACCTGCATTGTACAAGTGCCCGCTAATTAACCTAGATAGTCCAAGTGCCCGCTAGGTAACCTAGATAGTCCAAGTGCCCGCTAGGGTATGTACATAGTTCAAGTGCCCGCTAGGTAACCTAGATTGTCCAAGTGTCCGCTAGTTAACCTACACAGTCCAAGTGCCGACTAGGTAACCTAGATAGTCCAAGGTCCTGCTAGTTAACCTACATAGTCCAATGCCCGATAGGGAACCTACAAAGTCCAAGTGCCCGCTGAGGAACCTATATAGTCCAAGTGCCCGATAGGGAACCTACATATTACAAGTGCCCGTTTGGGAACCTAGATACTCCAAGTGCCCGTAGGGAACCTATATAGTCCAAGTGCCCGCTAGCAAACCTACATAGTCATAGTGCCCGCTAGGGAACCTGCATTGTACAAGTGCCCGCTAATTAACCTAGATAGTCCACGTGCCCGCTAGTTAACCTAGATAGTCCAAGTGCCCGCTAGTTAACCTTGATCATCCAAGGGCCCGCTAGTTAACCTACATAGTCCAAGTGCATGATAGGGAACCTACATAGTCCAAGTGCCCGCAGAGGAACCTACATAGTCCAAGTGCCCGCAAGGGAACCTAGATTGTCCAAGTGCCCGTAGGGAACCTATATAGTCCAAGTGCCCGCTAGGGAACCTGCATTGTGCAAGTGCCCGCTAGTTAACCTAGATAGTCCAAGTGCCCGCTAGTTAACCTAGATAATCGAAGTGCCCGATAGTTAACCTGCATAGTCAAAGGTCAGCTAGTTAACCTAGATAGTCCAAGTGCCCGCTAATTAACCTACATAGTCCAAGTGCCCGCTAGGTAACATAGATAGTACAAGTGCCCGCTAGGTAACCTACAAAGTCCAAGTGCCCGCTAGGTAACCTATATAGTCCAAGTGCCCGCTAAGAAACCAAGATAGTCCAAGTGCCCGTTAGGTAACCTAGATAGTCCAAGTGCCCGATAGGTAACCTACATAGTCCAAGTTCCCGGTAGGTAACCTAGATAGTCCAAGTGCCCGTTACCTAACCTAGATAATCCAATTGCCCGCTATGCAACATACATAGTCCAAGTGCCCATTCGTTAACCTAGAAGTCCAAGTACCCGCTAGGTAACCTACATAGTCCAAATGCCCGTTCGTTAACATACATAGTCCAAGGGCCCACTATTTAACCTAGATCGTCCAAGTGTCTTTGGTTAACCTACATAGTCCAAGTGCCCGCAAGGTAACCTATATAGTCCAAGTTCCAGCTATGTAACCTAGATAGTCCAAGGGCCCGCTAGTTAACCTACATAGTCCAAGTGCCCGCTAGGTAAACTAGATAGTCCAAGTGCCCGCTAAGGAACCTACATAGTCCAAGTGCACGCTAGTTAACCCAGATAGTCCAAGTGCCCGCTAGGTAACCTAGATAGTGCAAGTGCCCGGTAGTTAACCTACATAGTCCAAGTGCCCGCTAGGTATCCTAGATAGTCTAAGGGCCCGCTAGTTAACCTACATAGTCCAAGTGCCCGGTAGTTAACTTAAATAGTTCAAGTGTCCGTAAGGAACATATATAGTCCAAGTGCCCGCTAGGGAACATACAGAGTCTAAGTGCCCGCTAGGGAACCTACATAGTCCAAGTGCCCGCTAGGGAATCTACATAGTCCAAGGGCCCGCTAGTTAACATAGATAGTCCAAGTGCCGCTAGTTAATCTACATAGTTCAAGGGCCCGCTAGTTAACCTACATAGTCCAACTACCCGCTAGTTAACCTAGATCGTCCAAGTGTCCGCTAGTTAACCTACATAGTACAAGTGCCCGCTAGGGAACCTACATAGTCCAACTACCCGCTAGTTAACCTAGATCGTCCAAGAGTCCGCTAGTTGATCTAAATAGTACAAGTGCCCGCTAGGGAACCTACATAATCCAAGTGCCTGCTAGGGAACCTACATAGTCCAAGTGCCCGCTCTGGAACATACATAGTCCAAGTGCCCGCTAGGGAATCTACATAGTCCAAGGGCCCGCTACTTAACATAGATAGTGCAAGTGCCACTAGTTAATCAACATAGACCAAGGGCCCGCTAGTTAACCTACATAGTCCAAGGGCCCGCTAGTTAACCTACATAGTCCAAGGGCCCGCTACTTAACATAGATAGTCCAAGTGCCGCTAGTTAATCAACATAGTCCAAGGGCCCGCTAGTTAACCTACATTGTCCAAGTACCCGCTAGTTAACCTAGATCGTCCAAGTGCCCGCTAGTTAACCTACATAGTCCAAGGGCCCGTTAGTTAACCTACATAGTCCAAGGGCCCGCTAGTTAACCTACAACGTCCAAGGGCCCGCTAGTTAACCTAGATAGTCCAAGTGTCCCCTAGTTAACCTACATACTCCAAGTGCCCTCTAGGTAACCTAGACAGTTCAAGTGACCACTAGGTTACCTACATATTCCAAGTGCCCGTTCGTTAACCTACATAGTCCAAGTGCCCGCTAGGTAACCAATATACTCCAAATGCCCGCTAGGGACCCTAATAGTTCAAATACCCGCTAGGTAACCTAGATAGTCCATGTGTCCCCTAGTTAACCTACATACTCCAAGTGCCCGCTAGGTAACCTATATAGTCAAAATGCCCGCTAGGGAACCCACATAGTCCAAGTGCCCGTTAGGTAACATAGATAGTCCAAATGCCCGCTAGGGAACCCACATAGTCCAAGTGCCCGCTAGGGAACTTACATAGTCCAAGGGCCCGCTAGGGAACCTACATAGTCAAAGTGCCCGTTAGTTAACCTAGATTGTCTAAGTGCCCGCTAGTTAACCTACATAGTCCAAGGGCCCTCTAGTTAACCTAGATAGTCCAAGTGCCCGCTAGGGGACGTACATAGTCCAAGTGCCCGCTAGGTAACCTACATAGTCCAAGAGCCCACTAGGTAACCTAAATAATCCCAATGCCCGCTAGGGAAACTACATAGTCCAAGTGCCCGCTAGTTAACCTAGATAGTCCAAGTGCCCACTGGTAAACCTAGATAGTCCAAGGGCACGTTAGTTAATCTAGATACTCCAAGTGCCCGCTAGTTAACCTAGATAGTCCAAGTGCCCGCTAGTTAACCTTGATCATCCAAGTGCCCGCTAGTTAACCTATATAATCCAAGTGCCCTCTAGTTAACCTACATAGTCCAAGGGCCCTCTAGTTAACCTAGATAGTCCAAGTGCCCGCTAGGTAACCTAGATATTCCAAGTGCCCGCTAGGGTATGTACATAGTTCAAGTGCCCGCTAGGTAACCTAGATTGTCCAAGTGTCTGATAGTTAACCTACATAGCCCAAGTGCCCACTAGGTAACCTATATAGTCCAAGGTCCTGCTAGTTAACCTACATAGTCCAATGCCCGATAGGGAACCTACAAAGTCCAAGTGCCCGCTGAGGAACCTACATAGTCCAAGTGCCCGATAGGAAACATACATATTCCAAGTGCCCGTTAGGGAACCTAGATAGTCCAAGTGTCCGTAGGGAATCTATATAGTCCAAGTGCCCGCTAGGGAACCTACATAGTCAAAGTGCCCGCTAGGGAACCTGCATTGTACAAGTGCCCGCTAATTAACCTAGATAGTCCAAGTGCCCGCTAGGTAACCTAGATAGTCCAAGTGCCCGCTGGGTATGTACATAATTCAAGTGCCCGCTAGGTAACCTAGATTGTCCAAGTGTCCGCTAGTTAACCTACACAGTCCAAGTGCCGACTAGGTAACCTAGATAGTCCAAGGTCCTGCTAGTTAACCTACATAGTCCAATGCCCGATAGGGAACCTACAAAGTCCAAGTGCCCGCTAAGGAACCTATATAGTCCAAGTGCCCGATAGGGAACCTACATATTCCAAGTGCCCGTTGGGGAACCTAGATACTCCAAGTGCCCGTAGGGAACCTATATAGTCCAAGTGCCCGCTAGCAAACCTACATAGTCATAGTGCCCGCTAGGGAACCTGCATTGTACAAGTGCCCGCTAATTAACCTAGATAGTCCAAGTGCCCGCTAGTTAACCTAGATAGTCCAAGTGCCCGCTAGTTAACCTTGATCATCCAAGGGCCCGCTAGTTAACCTACATAGTCCAAGTGCATGATAGGGAACCTACATAGTCCAAGTGCCCGCAGAGGAACCTACATAGTCCAAGTTCCCGCTAGGGAACCTAGATTGTCCAAGTGCCCGTAGGGAACCTATATAGTCCAAGTGCCCGCTAGGGAACCTGCATTGTGCAAGTGCCCGCTAGTTAACCTAGATAGTCCAAGTGCCCGCTAGTTAACCTAGATAATCGAAGTGCCCGATAGTTAACCTACATAGTCAAAGGTCAGCTAGTTAACCTAGATAGTCCAAGTGCCCGCTAATTAACCTACATAGTCCAAGTGCCCGCTAGGTAACCTAGATAGTGCAAGTGCCCGCTAGGTAACCTACAAAGTTCAAGTGCCCGCTAGGTAACCTATATAGTCCAAGTGCCCGCTAAGAAACCAAGATAGTCCAAGTGCCCGTTAGGTAACCTAGATAGTCCAAGTGCCCGCTAGGTAACCTACATAGTCCAGGTTCCCGGTAGGTAACCTAGATAGTCCAAGTGCCCGTTACCTAACCTAGATAATCCAATTGCCCGCTACGCAACATACATAGTCCAAGTGCCCATTCGTTAACCTAGAAGTCCAAGTACCCGCTAGGTAACCTACATAGTCCAAATGCCCGTCGTTAACCTACATATTCCAAGGGCCCACTATTTAACCTAGATCGTCCAAGTGTCTTTGGTTAACCTACATAGTCCAAGTGCCCGCAAGGTAACCTATATAGTCCAAGTTCCAGCTATGTAACCTAGATAGTCCAAGGGCCCGCTAGTTAACCTACATAGTCCAAGTGCCCGCTAGGTAAACTAGATAGTCCAAGTGCCCGCTAAGGAACCTACATAGTCCAAGTGCACGCTAGTTAACCCAGATAGTCCAAGTGCCCGCTAGGTAACCTAGATAGTGCAAGTGCCCGGTAGTTAACCTACATAGTCCAAGTGCCCGCTAGGTAACCTAGATAGTCTAAGGGCCCGCTAGTTAACCTACATAGTCCAAGTGCCCGGTAGTTAACTTAAATAGTTCAAGTGTCCGTAAGGAACATATATAGTCCAAGTGCCCTCTAGGGAACATACAGAGTCTAAGTGCCCGCTAGGGAACCTACGTAGTCCAAGTGCCCGCTAGGGAATCTACATAGTCCAAGGGCCCGCTAGTTAACGTAGATAGTCCAAGTGCCGCTAGTTAATCTACATAGTTCAAGGGCCCGCTAGTTAACCTACATAGTCCAACTACCCGCTAGTTAACCTAGATCGTCCAAGAGTCCACTAGTAGATCTAAATAGTACAAGTGCCCGCTAGGGAACCTACATAATCCAAGTGCCTGCTAGGGAACCTACATAGTCCAAGTGCCCGCTCTGGAACATACATAGTCCAAGTGCCCGCTAGGGAATCTACATAGTCCAAGGGCCCGCTACTTAACATAGATAGTGCAAGTGCCACTAGTTAATCAACATAGACCAAGGGCCCGCTAGTTAACCTACATAGTCCAAGGGCCCGCTAGTTAACCTACATAGTCCAAGGGCCCGCTACATAACATAGATAGTCCAAGTGCCGCTAGTTAATCAACATAGTCCAAGGGCCCGCTAGTTAACCTACATTGTCCAAGTACCCGCTAGTTAACCTAGATCGTCCAAGTGCCCGCTAGTTAACCTACATAGTCCAAGGGCCCGTTAGTTAACCTACATAGTCCAAGGGCCCGCTAGTTAACCTACAACGTCCAAGGGCCCGCTAGTTAACCTAGATAGTCCAAGTGTCCCCTAGTTAACCTACATACTCCAAGTGCCCTCTAGGTAACCTAGACAGTTCAAGTGATCACTAGGTTACCTACATATTCCAAGTGCCCGCTAGGTAACCAATATACTCCAAATGCCCGCTAGGGACCCTAATAGTTCAAATGCCCGCTAGGTAACCTAGATAGTCCATGTGTCCCCTAGTTAACCTACATACCCCAAGTGCCTGCTAGGTAACCTATATAGTCAAAATGCCCGCTAGGGAACCCACATAGTCCAAGTGCCCGTTAGGTAACCTAGATAGTCCAAATGCCCGCTAGGGAACCCACATAGTCCAAGTGCCCGCTAGGGAACTTACATAGTCCAAGGGCCCGCTAGGGAACCTACATAGTCAAAGTGCCCGTTAGTTAACCTAGATTGTCTAAGTGCCCGCTAGTTAACCTAGATAATCCAAGTGCCCGCTAGTTAACCTACATAGTCCAAGGGCCCTCTAGTTAACCTAGATAGTCCAAGTGCCCGCTAGGGGACGTACATAGTCCAAGTGCCCGCTAGGTAACCTACATAGTCCAAGTGCCCACTAGGTAACCTAAATAATCCCAATGCCCGCTAGGGAAACTACATAGTCCAAGTGCCCGCTAGTTAACCTAGATAGTCCAAGTGCCCGCTGGTAAACCAAGATAGTCCAAGGGCACGTTAGTTAATCTAGATACTCCAAGTGCCCGCTAGTTAACCTAGATAGTCCAAGTGCCCGCTAGTTAACCTTGATCATCCAAGTGCCCGCTAGTTAACCTATATAATCCAAGTGCCCTCTAGTTAACCTACATAGTCCAAGGGCCCTCTAGTTAACCTAGATAGTCCAAGTGCCCGCTAGGTAACCTAGATATTCCAAGTGCCCGCTAGGGTATGTACATAGTTCAAGTGCCCGCTAGGTAACCTAGATTGTCCAAGTGTCTGATAGTTAACCTACATAGTCCAAGTGCCCACTAGGTAACCTAGATAGTCCAAGGTCCTGCTAGTTAACCTACATAGTCCAATGCCCGATTGGGAACCTACAAAGTCCAAGTGCCCGCTGAGGAACCTATATAGTCCAAGTGCCCGATAGGGAACCTACATATTCCAAGTGACTGTTTGAGGAACCTAGATACTCCAAGTGCCCGTAGGGAACCTATATAGTCCAAGTGCCCGCTAGCAAACCTACATAGTCATAGTGCCCGCTAGGGAACCTGCATTGTACAAGTGCCCGCTAATTAACCTAGATAGTCCAAGTGCCCGCTAGTTAACCTAGATAGTCCAAGTGCCCGCTAGTTAACCTTGATCACCCAAGGGCCCGCTAGTTAACCTACATAGTCCAAGTGCATGATAGGGAACCTACATAGTCCAAGTGCCCGCAGAGGAACCTACATAGTCCAAGTGCCCGCTAGGGAACCTAGATTGTCCAAGTGCCCGTAGGGAACCTATATAGTCCAAGTGCCCGCTAGGGAACCTGCATTGTGCAAGTGCCCGCTAGTTAACCTAGATAGTCCAAGTGCCCGCTAGTTAACCTAGATAATCGAAGTGCCCGATAGTTAACCTACATAGTCAAAGGTCAGCTAGTTAACCTAGATAGTCCAAGTGCCCGCTAATTAACCTACATAGTCCAAGTGCCCGCTAGGTAACCTAGATAGTGCAAGTGCCCGCTAGGTAACCTTCAAAGTCCAAGTGCCCGCTAGGTAACCTATATAGTCCAAGTGCCCGCTAAGAAACCAAGATAGTCCAAGTGCCCGTTAGGTAACCTAGATAGTCCAAGTGCCCGCTAGGTAACCTACATAGTCCAAGATCCCGGTAGGTAACCTAGATAGTCCAAGTGCCCGTTACCTAACCTAGATAATCCAATTGCCCGCTATGCAACATACATATTCCAAGTGCCCATTCGTTAACCTAGAAGTCCAAGTACCCGCTAGGTAACCTACATAGTCCAAATGCCCGTTCGTTAACCTACATAGTCCAAGGGCCCACTATTTAACCTAGATCGTCCAAGTGTCTTTGGTTAACCTACATAGTCCAAGTGCCCGCAAGGTAACCTATATAGTCCAAGTTCCAGCTATGTAACCTAGATAGTCCAAGGGCCCGCTAGTTAACCTACATAGTCCAAGTGCCTGCTAGGTAAACTAGATAGTCCAAGTGCCCGCTAAGGAACCTACATAGTCCAAGTGCACGCTAGTTAACCCAGATAGTCCAAGTGCCCGCTAGGTAACCTAGATAGTGCAAGTGCCCGGTAGTTAACCTACATAGTCCAAGTGCCCGCTAGGTAACCTAGATAGTCTAAGGGCCCGCTAGTTAACCTACATAGTCCAAGTGCCCGGTAGTTAACTTAAATAGTTCAAGTGTCCGTAAGGAACATATATAGTCCAAGTGCCCTCTAGGGAACATACAGAGTCTAAGTGCCCGCTAGGGAACCTACGTAGTCCAAGTGCCCGCCAGGGAATCTACATAGTCCAAGGGCCCGCTAGTTAACGTAGATAGTCCAAGTGCCGCTAGTTAATCTACATAGTTCAAGGGCCCGCTAGTTAACCTACATAGTCCAACTACCCGCTAGTTAACCTAGATCGTCCAAGAGTCCGCTAGTTGATCTAAATAGTACAAGTGCCCGCTAGGGAACTTACATAATCCAAGTGCCTGCTAGGGAACCTACATAGTCCAAGTGCCCGCTCTGGAACATACATAGTCCAAGTGCCCGCTAGGGAATCTACATAGTCCAAGGGCCCGCTACTTAACATAGATAGTGCAAGTGCCACTAGTTAATCAACATAGACCAAGGGCCCGCTAGTTAACCTACATAGTCCAAGGGCCCGCTAGTTAACCTACATAGTCCAACGGCCCGCTAGTTAACCTACAACATCCAAGGGCCCGGTAGTTAACCTAGATAGACCAAGTGTCCCCTAGTTAACCTACATACTCCAAGTGCCCGCTAGGTAACCTAGACAGTTCAAGTGACCACTATGTTACCTACATAGTCCAAGTGCCCGTTCGTTAACCTACATAGTCCAAGTGCCCGCTAGGTAAGCAATATACTCCAAATGCCCGCTAGGGACCCTAATAGTCCAAATGCCCGCTAGTTAACCTAGATAGTCCAAGTGCTCGCTAGTTAACCTAGATAGACCAAGTGCCCGCTAGGGAACCTATCTAGTCCAAGTGCCCGATAGGGAACCTACATAGTCCAAGTGCCCGCTAGTTAACATAGATAGTCCAAGTACCCGCTAGGAAACGTACATAGTCCAAGTGCCCGCTAGGTAACGTACATAGTCCAAGTGCCCGCTAGGTACCCTAGATAGTCCAAGTGCCTGCTAGGGAACGTACATAGTCCAAGTGCCCGCTAGCTAACCTAGATAGTCCAAATGCCCGCTAGGGAACCCACATAGTCCAAGTGCCCGCTAGGGAACTTACATAGTCCAAGGGACAGCTAGGGAACCTACATAGTCAAAGTGCCCGTTAGTTAACCTAGATTGTCTAAGTGCCCGATAGTTAACCTAGATAATCCAAGTGCCCGCTAGTTAACCTACATAGTCCAAGGGCCCTCTAGTTAACCTAGATAGTCCAATTGCCCGCTAGGGGACGTACATAGTCCAAGTGCCCGCTAGGTAACCTACATAGTCCAAGTGACCACTAGGTAACCTAAATAATCCAAATGCCCGCTAGGGAAACTACATAGTCCAAGTGCCCGCTAGTTAACCTAGATAGTCCAAGTGCCCGCTGGTAAACCTAGATAGTCCAAGGGCCCGTTAGTTAATCTAGATAGTCCAAGTGCCCGCTTGTAAACCTAGATACTCCAAGTGCCCTCTAGTTAACCTAGATCGTGTAAGTGCCCGCTAGTTAACCTAGATAATCCAAGTGCCCGCTAGTTAACCTACATAGTCCAAGGGCCCTCTAGTTAACCTAGATAGTCCAAGTGCCCGCTAGGTAACCTAGATAGTCCAAATGCCCGCTAGGGAACCCACATAGTCCAAGTGCCCGCTAAGGAACTTACATAGTCCAAGGGACCGCTAGGGAACCTACATAGTCAAAGTGCCCGTTAGTTAACCTAGATTGTCTAAGTGCCCGATAGTTAACCTAGATAATCCAAGTGCCCGCTAGTTAACCTACATAGTCCAAGGGCCCTCTAGTTAACCTAGATAGTCCAATTGCCCGCTAGGGGACGTACATAGTCCAAGTGCCCGCTAGGTAACCTACATAGTCCAAGTGACCACTAGGTAACCTAAATAATCCAAATGCCCGCTAGGGAAACTACATAGTCCAAGTGCCCGCTAGTTAACCTAGATAGTCCAAGTGCCCGCTGGTAAACCTAGATAGTCCAAGGGCCCGTTAGTTAATCTAGATAGTCCAAGTGCCCGCTTGTAAACCTAGATACTCCAAGTGCCCTCTAGTTAACCTAGATCGTGTAAGTGCCCGCTAGTTAACCTAGATAATCCAAGTGCCCGCTAGTTAACCTACATAGTCCAAGGGCCCTCTAGTTAACCTAGATAGTCCAAGTGCCCGCTAGGTAACCTAGATATTCCAAGTGCCAGCTAGGCTATGTACATAGTTCAAGTGCCAGCTAGGTAACCTAGATTGTCCAAGTGTCCGATAGTTAACCTACATAGTCCAAGTGCCCACTAGGTAACCTAGATAGTCCAAGGTCCTGCTAGTTAACCTACATAGTCCAATGCCCGATAGGGAACCTACAAAGTCCAAGTGCCCGCTGAGGAACCTACATAGTCCAAGTGCACAATAGGAAACATACATATTCCAAGTGCCCGTTAGGGAACCTAGATAGTCCAAGTGCCCGTAGGGAATCTATATAGTCCAAGTGCCCGCTAGGGAACCTACATAGTCAAAGTGCCCGCTAGGGAACCTGCATTATACAAGTGCCCGCTAATTAACCTAGATAGTCCAAGTGCCCGCTAGTTAACCTAGATAGTCCAAGTGCCCGCTAGTTAACCTTGATCATCCAAGTGCCCGCTAGTTAACCTACATAGTCCAAGTGCCCGTTGGTTAACGTAGATAGGCCAAGTGCCGGCTAGGTAACCTAGACAGTCCAAGTGCCCGCTAGGTTACCTACATAGTCCAAGTGCACGTTCGTTAACCTAGATAGTCCAAGTGCCCGCTGGTAACCTACATAGTCCAAGTGCCCGCTAGTTAACCTTGATCATCCAAGTGCCCGCTAGTTAACCTACATAGTCCAAGTACCCGTTGGTTAACGTAGATAGGCCAAGTGCCTGCTAGGTAACCTAGACAGTCCAAGTGCCCGCTAGGTTACCTACATAGTCCAAGTACACGTTCGTTAACCTAGATAGTCCAAGTGCCCACTGGTAACCTACATAGTCCAAGGGCCCGCTAGGTAACCTTGATAGTCCAAGTGCCTTCTAGTTAACCTACATAGTCCAAGTGCCCGCTAGGTAACCTACAAAGTCCAAGTGCCCACTAGGTAACCTAAATAATCCAAATGCCCGCTAGGGAAACTACATAGTCCAAGTGCCCGCTAGTTAACCTAGATAGTCCAAGTGCCCACTAGTTAACCTAGATCGTCTAAGTGCCCGCTAGTTAACCTAGATAATCCAAGTGCCCGCTAGTTAACCTACATAGTCTAAGGGCCCTCTAGTTAACCTAGATGGTCCAAGTGCCCGCCAGGGACGTACATAGTCCAAGTGCCCGCTAGGTAACCTAGATAGTCCAATTGCCCGCTAGGGTATGTACATAGTTCAAGTGCCCGCTAGGTAACCTAGATTGTCCAAGTGTCCGCTAGTTAACCTACACAGTCCAAGTGACGGCTAGGTAACCTAGGTAGTCCAAGGTCCTGCTAGTTAACCTACATAGTCCAATGCCCGATAGGGAACCTACAAAGTCCAAGTGCCCGCTAAGGAACCTATATAGTCCAAGTGCCCGATAGGGAACCTACATATTCCAAGTGCCCGTTTGGGAACCTAGATACTCCAAGTGCCCGTAGGGAACCTATATAGTCCAAGTGCCCGCTAGCGAACCTACATAGTCATAGTGCCCGCTAGGGAACCTGCATTGTACAAGTGCCCGCTAATTAACCTAGATAGTCCAAGTGCCCGCTAGTTAACCTAGATAGTCCAAGTGCCCGCTAGTTAACCTTGATCATCCAAGTGCCCGCTAGTTAACCTACATTGTCCAAGTGCCTGATAGGGAACCTACATAGTCCAAGTGCCCGCAGAGGAACCTACATAGTCCAAGTGCCCGTTAGGGAACCTAGATTGTCCAAGTGCCCGTAAGGAACCTATATAGTCCAAGTGCCCGCTAGGTAACCTAGATATTCCAAGTGCCAGCTAGGCTATGTACATAGTTCAAGTGCCAGCTAGGTAACCTAGATTGTCCAAGTGTCCGATAGTTAACCTACATAGTCCAAGTGCCCACTAGGTAACCTAGATAGTCCAAGGTCCTGCTAGTTAACCTACATAGTCCAATGCCCGATAGGGAACCTACAAAGTCCAAGTGCCCGCTGAGGAACCTACATAGTCCAAGTGCACAATAGGAAACATACATATTCCAAGTGCCCGTTAGGGAACCTAGATAGTCCAAGTGCCCGTAGGGAATCTATATAGTCCAAGTGCCCGCTAGGGAACCTACATAGTCAAAGTGCCCGCTAGGGAACCTGCATTATACAAGTGCCCGCTAATTAACCTAGATAGTCCAAGTGCCCGCTAGTTAACCTAGATAGTCCAAGTGCCCGCTAGTTAACCTTGATCATCCAAGTGCCCGCTAGTTAACCTACATAGTCCAAGTGCCCGTTGGTTAACGTAGATAGGCCAAGTGCCGGCTAGGTAACCTAGACAGTCCAAGTGCCCGCTAGGTTACCTACATAGTCCAAGTGCACGTTCGTTAACCTAGATAGTCCAAGTGCCCGCTGGTAACCTACATAGTCCAAGTGCCCGCTAGTTAACCTTGATCATCCAAGTGCCCGCTAGTTAACCTACATAGTCCAAGTACCCGTTGGTTAACGTAGATAGGCCAAGTGCCTGCTAGGTAACCTAGACAGTCCAAGTGCCCGCTAGGTTACCTACATAGTCCAAGTACACGTTCGTTAACCTAGATAGTCCAAGTGCCCACTGGTAACCTACATAGTCCAAGGGCCCGCTAGGTAACCTTGATAGTCCAAGTGCCTTCTAGTTAACCTACATAGTCCAAGTGCCCGCTAGGTAACCTACAAAGTCCAAGTGCCCACTAGGTAACCTAAATAATCCAAATGCCCGCTAGGGAAACTACATAGTCCAAGTGCCCGCTAGTTAACCTAGATAGTCCAAGTGCCCACTAGTTAACCTAGATCGTCTAAGTGCCCGCTAGTTAACCTAGATAATCCAAGTGCCCGCTAGTTAACCTACATAGTCTAAGGGCCCTCTAGTTAACCTAGATGGTCCAAGTGCCCGCCAGGGACGTACATAGTCCAAGTGCCCGCTAGGTAACCTAGATAGTCCAATTGCCCGCTAGGGTATGTACATAGTTCAAGTGCCCGCTAGGTAACCTAGATTGTCCAAGTGTCCGCTAGTTAACCTACACAGTCCAAGTGACGGCTAGGTAACCTAGGTAGTCCAAGGTCCTGCTAGTTAACCTACATAGTCCAATGCCCGATAGGGAACCTACAAAGTCCAAGTGCCCGCTAAGGAACCTATATAGTCCAAGTGCCCGATAGGGAACCTACATATTCCAAGTGCCCGTTTGGGAACCTAGATACTCCAAGTGCCCGTAGGGAACCTATATAGTCCAAGTGCCCGCTAGCGAACCTACATAGTCATAGTGCCCGCTAGGGAACCTGCATTGTACAAGTGCCCGCTAATTAACCTAGATAGTCCAAGTGCCCGCTAGTTAACCTAGATAGTCCAAGTGCCCGCTAGTTAACCTTGATCATCCAAGTGCCCGCTAGTTAACCTACATTGTCCAAGTGCCTGATAGGGAACCTACATAGTCCAAGTGCCCGCAGAGGAACCTACATAGTCCAAGTGCCCGTTAGGGAACCTAGATTGTCCAAGTGCCCGTAGGGAACCTATATAGTCCAAGTGCCCGCTAGGGAAACTGCATTGTGCAAGTGCCCGCTAGTTAACCTAGATAGTCCAAGTGCCCGCTAGTTAACCTAGATAGTCGAAGTGCCCGATAGTTAACCTACATAGTCCAAGGTCAGCTAGTTAACCTAGATAGTCCAAGTGCCCGCTAATTAACCTACATAGTCCAAGTGCCCGCTAGGTAACCTAGATAGTGCAAGTGCCCGCTAGGTAACCTACAAAGTCCAAGTGCCCGCTAGGTAACCTATATAGTCCAAGTGCCCGCTAAGAAACCAAGATAATCCAAGTGCCCGTTAGGTAACCTAGATAGTCCAAGTGCCCGCTAGGTAACCTACATAGTCCAAGTTCCCGGTAGGTAACCTAGATAGTCCAAGTGCCCGTTACCTAACCTAGATAATCCAATTGCCCGCTATGCAACATACATAGTCCAAGTGCCCATTCGTTAACCTAGAAGTCCAAGTACCCGCTAGGTAACCTACATAGTCCAAATGCCCGTTCGTTAACCTACATAGTCCAAGGGCCCACTATTTAACCTAGATCGTCCAAGTGTCTTTGGTTAACCTACATAGTCCAAGTGCCCGCAAGGTAACCTATATAGTCCAAGTTCCAGCTATGTAACCTAGATAGTCCAAGGGCCCGCTAGTTAACCTACATAGTCCAAGTGCCCGCTAGGTAAACTAGATAGTCCAAGTGCCCGCTAAGGAACCTACATAGTCCAAGTGCACGCTAGTTAACCCAGATAGTCCAAGTGCCCGCTAGGCAACCCAGATAGTGCAAGTGCCCGGTAGTTAACCTACATAGTCAAAGTGCCCGCTAGGTAACCTAGATAGTCTAAGGGCCCGCTAGTTAACCTACATAGTCCAAGTGCCCGGTAGTTAACTTACATAGTTCAAGTGTCCGTAAGGAACATATATAGTCCAAGTGCCCGCTAGGGAACATACAGAATCTAAGTGCCCGCTAGGGAACCTACGTAGTCCAAGTGCCCGCTAGGGAATCTACATAGTCCAAGGGCCCGCTAGTTAACGTAGATAGTCCAAGTGCCGCTAGTTAATCTACATAGTTCAAGGGCCCGCTAGTTAACCTACATAGTCCAACTACCCGCTAGTTAACCTAGATCGTCCAAGAGTCCGCTAGTTGATCTAAATAGTACAAGTGCCCGCTAGGGAACCTACATATTCCAAGTGCCTGCTAGGGAACAAACATAGTCCAAGTGCCCGCTAGGGAATCTACATAGTCCAAGGGCCCGCTACTTAACATAGATAGTGCAAGTGCCACTAGTTAATCAACATAGACCAAGGGCCCGCTAGTTAACCTACATAGTCCAAGGGCCCGCTAGTTAACCTACATAGTCCAAGGGCCCGCTACTTAACATAGATAGTCCAAGTGCCGCTAGTTAATCAACATAGTCCAAGGGCCCGCTAGTTAACCTACATATTCCAAGTGCCCGCTAGTTAACCTACATAATCTAAGTGCCCGTTAGCTAACCTAGATAGTCCAGGGCCCGCTAGTTGACCTACATAGTCCAAGTGCCAGCTAGGTAACCTAGATAGTACAAGCGCCCGCTAGGGAACCTAGATAGTCCAAGTGCCCGTTACCTAACCTAGATAATCCAATTGCCCGCTATGCAACATACATAGTCCAAGTGCCCATTCGTTAACCTAGAAGTCCAAGTACCCGCTAGGTAACCTACATAGTCCAAATGCCCGTTCGTTAACCTACATAGTCCAAGGGCCCACTATTTAACCTAGATCGTCCAAGTGTCTTTGGTTAACCTACATAGTCCAAGTGCCCGCAAGGTAACCTATATAGTCCAAGTTCCAGCTATGTAACCTAGATAGTCCAAGGGCCCGCTAGTTAACCTACATAGTCCAAGTGCCCGCTAGGTAAACTAGATAGTCCAAGTGCCCGCTAAGGAACCTACATAGTCCAAGTGCACGCTAGTTAACCCAGATAGTCCAAGTGCCCGCTAGGCAACCTAGATAGTGCAAGTGCCCGGTAGTTAACCTACATAGTCAAAGTGCCCGCTAGGTAACCTAGATAGTCTAAGGGCCCGCTAGTTAACCTACATAGTCCAAGTGCCCGGTAGTTAACTTACATAGTTCAAGTGTCCGTAAGGAACATATATAGTCCAAGTGCCCGCTAGGGAACATACAGAATCTAAGTGCCCGCTAGGGAACCTACGTAGTCCAAGTGCCCGCTAGGGAATCTACATAGTCCAAGGGCCCGCTAGTTAACGTAGATAGTCCAAGTGCCGCTAGTTAATCTACATAGTTCAAGGGCCCGCTAGTTAACCTACATAGTCCAACTACCCGCTAGTTAACCTAGATCGTCCAAGAGTCCGCTAGTTGATCTAAATAGTACAAGTGCCCGCTAGGGAACCTACATATTCCAAGTGCCTGCTAGGGAACAAACATAGTCCAAGTGCCCGCTAGGGAATCTACATAGTCCAAGGGCCCGCTACTTAACATAGATAGTGCAAGTGCCACTAGTTAATCAACATAGACCAAGGGCCCGCTAGTTAACCTACATAGTCCAAGGGCCCGCTAGTTAACCTACATAGTCCAAGGGCCCGCTACTTAACATAGATAGTCCAAGTGCCGCTAGTTAATCAACATAGTCCAAGGGCCCGCTAGTTAACCTACATATTCCAAGTGCCCGCTAGTTAACCTACATAATCTAAGTGCCCGTTAGCTAACCTAGATAGTCCAGGGCCCGCTAGTTGACCTACATAGTCCAAGTGCCAGCTAGGTAACCTAGATAGTACAAGCGCCCGCTAGGGAACCTAGATAGTCCAAGTGCCTGTTAGCTAACCTAGATAGTCCAAGTGGCGGCTAGGTAACCTACATAGTCCAAGTGCCAGTTCGTTAACCTAGATAATCCAAGTGCCCCCTAGGTAACCTAGACAGTCCAAGTTCCCGCTAGTTAACCTACATAGTCCAAGTGCCCGATAGGGAACCTACATAATCCAAGTGCCCGCTAGGCAATCTACATAGTCCAAGTGCCCATTAGTTAACCTTGATAGTCAAAGTGCCTGCTAGGTAACCTAGATAGTCCAAGTGCCCGCTAGGTAAACTACATAGTCCAAGTGCCCGCTAGGTAACCTAAATAGTCCATATGCCCTCTAGGGAAACTACATAGTCCAAGTGCCCGCTAGTTAACCTAGATCGTCCAAGTGCCTGCTAGTAAACCTACATAATCTTTGGGCCCACTAGTTAACCTACATAGTGCAAGGGCCCGCTAGTTAACATAGATCGTGCAAGTGTCCGCTAGTTAACCTACATAGTCCAAGTGCCCGCTAGTTAACCTGTATACCAAGTGCCCACTACGTAACCTAGATAGTCCAAGGGCACGCTAGTTAACCTACATAGTACAAGTGCACGCTAGGGAGCCTAGATAGTCCAAGTGCCCGCTCTGGAACCTACATAGTCCAAGTGCCTGCTAGGGAACCTACATAGTCCAAGTGCCCGCTCTGGAACATACATAGTCCAAGTGTACGCTAGGGAATCTACATAGTCCAAGGGCCCGCTAGTTAACCTAAATAGTCCAAGTACACGCTAGTTAACCTAGATCTTCCCAGTGCCCGCTAGTTAACCTACATAGATCAAGGGCCCGCTAGTTAACCTACATAGTCCAAGGGCCCGCTAGTTAACCTACATCATCCAAGGGCCCGCTAGTTAACCTAGATAGTCCAAGTGCCCGCTAGTTAACCTACACAGTCCAAGTGCCCGCTAGGTAACCTACACAGTTCAAGTGACCACTAGGTTACCTACATAGTCTAAGTGCCTGTTCGTTAACCTCATAGTCCATGTGCCCGCTAGGTAACCTATATAGTCCAAGTGCCCTCTAGTGACCCTAATATTCCAAGTGCCCGCTAGTTAACCTAGATAGTCCAAGTGCCCGCTAGTTAAACTAGATAGAGCAAGTTCCCGCTAGGGAAACTACCTAGTCCAAGTGCCCGCTAGTTAATATAGATAGTCCAAGTACCCACTAGGAAACGTACATAGTCCAAGTGCCTGCTAGTTAACGTACATAGTCCAATTGCCCGCTAGGTAAGGTAGATAGTCCAAGTGCCTGCTAGGGAACGTACATAGTCCAAGTGCCCGCTAGTTAACCTACATATTCCAAGTGCCTGCTAGGTAACCTAGATAGTCCAAGTGCCCACTAGTTAACCTACATAGTCCGAGGTCCCCCTAGGTAACGTAGATAGTCCAAATGCCCGCTAGGGTACCCACATAGTCCAAGGGCCCGCTAGGGAACCTACATAGTCCAAGTGCCCGTTAGTTAACCTAGAAAATCCAAGTGCCCGCTAGGTAACCTAGATAGTCCAACAGCCCGGTAGGTAACCTACATACTCCAAGTACCCGTTAGTTAACCTAGATAGTTCAAGTGCCCGCTAGGTAACCTAGTTCGTCCAAGGGCCCCCTAGTTAGCCTACATAGTCCAAGTGCCCGCTAGGTAACCTAGATAGTCCAAGTGCCCTTTAGGGAACCTAGATAGTCCGCGTGGCCGCTAAGGAACCTACATAGTCCAAGTGCATGGTAGTTAACCTAGATATTCCAATTGCCCGTTAGTTAACCTAGATAGTCCAAGTGCCTGCTAGGTAACCTACATATTCCATGTCCCCGCTAGTTAACATAGATAGTCCAAGTGCCCGCTAGGGAACGTACATAGTCCAAGTGCCCGCTAGGTAACCTAGATAGTCCAAGTGCCCGTTCGGTAACCCTGATAGTCCAAGTGCCCTTTAGGGAACCTAGATAGTCCAAGGGCCCGCTATTAAACCTACATAGTCCATGGGCCCGCTAATTAACCTACATAGTGCATGTGTCCGCAAGTTAACCTACATATTCCAAGTGCCCGCTAGTTAACCTACATAATCTAAGTGCCCGTTAGCTAACCTAGATAGTCCAAGGGCCCGCAAGTTGACCTACATAGTCCAAGTGCCAGCTAGGTAACATAGATAGTACAAGCGCCCGCTAGGGAACCTAGATAGTCCAAGTGCCTGTTAGCTAACCTAGATAGTCCAAGTGGCGGCTAGGTAACCTACATAGTCCAAGTGCCCGTTTGTTAACCTAGATAATCCAAGTGCCCGCTGGGTAACCTAGACAGTCCAAGTGCCCGCTAGTTAACCTACATAGTCCAAGTGCCCGATAGGGAACCTACATAATCCAAGTGCCCGCTAAGCAACCTACATAGTCCAAGTGCCCATTAGTTAACCTAGATAGTCAAAGTGCCTGCTAGGTAACCTAGATAGTCCAAGTGCCCGCTAGGTAACCTACATAGTCCAAGTGCCCGCTAGGTAACCTAAATAGTCCATATGCCCGCTACGGAAACTACATAGTCCAAGTGCCCGCTAGTTAACCTAGATCGTCCAAGTGCCTGCTAGTAAACCTACATAATCCATGGGCCCGCTAGTTAAACTACGTAGTGCAAGGGCCCGCTAGTTAACATAGATCGTGCAAGTGTCCGCTAGTTAACCTATATAGTCCAAGTGCCCGCTAGTTAACCTGTATACCAAGTGCCCGCTACGTAACCTAGATAGTCCAAGGGCACGCTAGTTAACCTACATAGTACAAGTGCAAGTTAGGGAGCCTAGATAGTCCAAGTGCCCGCTCTGGAACCTACATAGTCCAAGTGCCTGCTAGGAAACCTACATAGTCCAAGTGCCCGCTCTGGAACATACATAATCCAAGTGCACGCTAGTTAACCTACATAGTCCAAGTACACGCTAGTTAACCTAGATCTTCCAAGTGCCCGCTAGTTAACCTACATAGATCAAGGGCCCGCTAGTTAACCTACATCGTCCAAGGGCCCGCTAGTTAACCTAGATAGTCCAAGTGCCCGCTAGTTAACATACACAGTCCAAGTGCCCGCTAGGTAACCTACACAGTACAAGTGACCACTAGGTTACCTACATAGTCTAAGTGCCTGTTCGTTAACCTCATAATCCATGTGCCCGCTAGGTAACCTATATAGTCCAAGTGCCCTCTAGTGACCCTAATATTCCAAGTGCCCGCTAGTTAACCTAGATAGTCCAAGTGCCCGCTAGTTAACCTAGATAGAGCAAGTGCCCGATAGGGAACCTACATAGTCCAAGTGCCCGCTAGTTAATATAGATAGTCCAAGTACCCACTAGGAAACTTACATAGTCCAAGTGCCTGCTAGTTAACGTACATAGTCCAAGTGCCCGCTAGGTAAGGTAGATAGTCCAAGTGCCCACTAGGGAACGTACATAGTCCAAGTGCCCGCTAGGTAACCTAGATAGTCCAAGTGCCCGCTAGTTAACCTACATATTCCCAGTGCCTGCTAGGTAACCTAGATAGTCCAATTGCCCACTAGTTAACCTACATAGTCCGAGGTCCCCCTAGGTAACGTAGATAGTCCAAATGCCCGCTAGGGTACCCACATAGTCCAAGGGCCCGCTAGGGAACCTACATAGTCCAAGTGCCCGTTAGTTAACCTAGATAATCCAAGTGCCCGCTAGGTAACCTAGATAGTCCAACAGCCCGGTAGGTAACCTACATACTCCAAGTACCCGCTAGTTAACCTAGATAGTTCAAGTGCCCGCTAGGTAACCTAGATCGTCCAAGGGCCCCCTAGTTAGCCTACATAGTCCAAATGCCCGCTAGGTAACCTAGATAGTCCAAGTGCCCTTTAGGGAACCTAGATAGTCCAAGGGCCCGCTACTAAACCTACATAGTCCATGGGCCCGCTAGTTAACCTACATAGTGCAAGTGTCCGCAAGTTAACCTACATATTCCAAGTACCCGCTAGTTAACCTACATAATCTAAGTGCCCGTTAGCTAACCTAGATAGTCCAGGGCCCGCTAGTTGACCTACATAGTCCAAGTGCCAGCTAGGTAACCTAGATAGTACAAGCGCCCGCTAGGGAACCTAGATAGTCCAAGTGCCTGTTAGCTAACCTAGATAGTCCAAGTGGCGGCTAGGTAACCTACATAGTCCAAGTGCCAGTTCGTTAACCTAGATAATCCAAGTGCCCCCTCGGTAACCTAGACAGTCCAAGTTCCCGCTAGTTAACCTACATAGTCCAAGTGCCCGATAGGGAACCTACATAATCCAAGTGCCCATTAGTTAACCTTGATAGTCAAAGTGCCTGCTAGGTAACCTACATAGTCCAAGTGCCCATTAGTTAACCTTGATAGTCAAAGTGCCTGCTAGGTAACCTAGATAGTCCAAGTGCCCGCTAGGTAAACTACATAGTCCAAGTGCCCGCTAGGTAACCTAAATAGTCCATATGCCCGCTAGGGAAACTACATAGTCCAAGTGCCCGCTAGTTAACCTAGATCGTCCAAGTGCCTGCTAGTAAACCTACATAATCTTTGGGCCCACTAGTTAACCTACATAGTGCAAGGGCCCGCTAGTTAACATAGATCGTGCAAGTGTCCGCTAGTTAACCTACATAGTCCAAGTGCCCGCTAGTTAACCTGTATACCAAGTGCCCACTACGTAACCTAGATAGTCCAAGGGCACGCTAGTTAACCTACATAGTACAAGTGCACGCTAGGGAGCCTAGATAGTCCAAGTGCCCGCTCTGGAACCTACATAGTCCAAGTGCCTGCTAGGGAACCTACATAGTCCAAGTGCCCGCTCTGGAACATACATAGTCCAAGTGTACGCTAGGGAATCTACATAGTCCAAGGGCCCGCTAGTTAACCTAAATAGTCCAAGTACATGCTAGTTAACCTAGATCTTCCCAGTGCCCGCTAGTTAACCTACATAGATCAAGGGCCCGCTAGTTAACCTACATAGTCCAAGGGCCCGCTAGTTAACCTACATCATCCAAGGGCCCGCTAGTTAACCTAGATAGTCCAAGTGCCCGCTAGTTAACCTACACAGTCCAAGTGCCCGCTAGGTAACCTACACAGTTCAAGTGACCACTAGGTTACCTACATAGTCTAAGTGCCTGTTCGTTAACCTCATAGTCCATGTGCCCGCTAGGTAACCTATATAGTCCAAGTGCCCTCTAGTGACCCTAATATTCCAAGTGCCCGCTAGTTAACCTAGATAGTCCAAGTGCCCGCTAGTTAAACTAGATAGAGCAAGTTCCCGCTAGGGAAACTACCTAGTCCAAGTGCCCGCTAGTTAATATAGATAGTCCAAGTACCCACTAGGAAACGTACATAGTCCAAGTGCCTGCTAGTTAACGTACATAGTCCAATTGCCCGCTAGGTAAGGTAGATAGTCCAAGTGCCCGCTAGGGAACGTACATAGTCCAAGTGCCCGCTAGTTAACCTACATATTCCAAGTGCCTGCTAGGTAACCTAGATAGTCCAAGTGCCCACTAGTTAACCTACATAGTCCGAGGTCCCCCTAGGTAACGTAGATAGTCCAAATGCCCGCTAGGGTACCCACATAGTCCAAGGGCCCGCTAGGGAACCTACATAGTCCAAGTGCCCGTTAGTTAACCTAGAAAATCCAAGTGCCCGCTAGGTAACCTAGATAGTCCAACAGCCCGGTAGGTAACCTACATACTCCAAGTACCCGTTAGTTAACCTAGATAGTTCAAGTGCCCGCTAGGTAACCTAGTTCGTCCAAGGGCCCCCTAGTTAGCCTACATAGTCCAAGTGCCCGCTAGGTAACCTAGATAGTCCAAGTGCCCTTTAGGGAACCTAGATAGTCCACGTGGCCGCTAAGGAACCTACATAGTCCAAGTGCATGGTAGTTAACCTAGATATTCCAATTGCCCGTTAGTTAACCTAGATAGTCCAAGTGCCTGCTAGGTAACCTACATATTCCATGTCCCCGCTAGTTAACATAGATAGTCCAAGTGCCCGCTAGGGAACGTACATAGTCCAAGTGCCCGCTAGGTAACCTAGATAGTCCAAGTGCCCGTTCGGTAACCCTGATAGTCCAAGTGCCCTTTAGGGAACCTAGATAGTCCAAGGGCCCGCTATTAAACCTACATAGTCCATGTGCCCGCTAGTTAACCTACATAGTGCAAGTGTCTGCTAGTTAACCTACATATTCCAAGTACCCGCTAGTAACCTACATAATCTAAGTGCCCGTTAGCTAACCTAGATAGTCCAAGGGCCCGCTAGTTGACCTACATAGTCCAAGTGCCAGCTAGGTAACCTAGATAGTAAAAGTGCCCGCTAGGGATCCTAGATAGTCCAAGTGCCTGTTAGCTAACCTAGATAGTCCAAGTGGCGGCTAGGTAACCTACATAGTCCAAGTGCCCGTTCGTTAACCTAGATAATCCAAGTGCCCGCTACGTAACCTAGATAGTCCAAGGGCCCGCTACTTAACCTACATAGTCCAAGTGCCCGATAGGGAACCTACATAATCCAAGTGCCCGCTAGTTAACCTACATAGTCCAAGGGCCCGCTAGTTAACCTACATACTCCAAGGTCCCCTAGTTAACCTAGATAGTCAAAGTGCCCGCTAGGTAACCCAGACAGTCCAAGTGCCTCCTAGGTTACCTACATAGTCCAAGTGCCCGTTCGTTATCCTAGATAGTCCAAGGGCCCGCTATGTAACCTACATTGTCCACGGCCCGCTAGGTAACCTAGATAGTCCAAGTGCCCGCTAGGTAACCTAGAGTCCTAGTGCTCGCTTATTAACCTACATAGTCCAAGTGCCCGCTATGTAACCTAGATAGTCAAAGTGCCCGTTAGGTAACCTAGATAGTGCAAATGCCCGTTACCTAAGCTATATAGTCCAAGTGCCTGTTAGGTAACCTAGATAGTGCAAATGCCCGTTACCTAAGCTAGATAGTCCAAGTGCCCGTTAGGCAACCTACATAGTCCAGGAGCCCGTTCGTTAATCTAGAAGTCCAAGTGCCCGCAAGGTAACCTACATAGTCCAAGTGCCCGCTAGGTAACCTAGATAGTCCAAGTGCCCGTTACCTAACCTAGATTGTCCAAGTGCCCGCTAGGTTACCTGCATATTCCAAGTGCCGTTCGTTAACCTAGATAGTCCAAGTGCCCACTAGGTAACCTACGTAATCCAAGTGCACGCTAGGTAACCTATATAGTCCAAGTGCCTGCTACGTAACCTCGATAGTCCAAGGACCCGCTAGTTAACCTACATAGTCCAAGGGCTCACTTGTTAACTTTGATAGTCCAAGTGCCCGCTAGTTAACCTAGAATGTCCAAATGCCTGCTAGTGAACCTACATAGTCTAAGGGCCCACAAGTTAACCTAGATAGTCCAAGTGTCCTCTAGTTAACCTACGTAGTCCAAGTGCCCGCTAGGTAACCTAGATAGTCCAAGGGCCCGCTAGTTAACCTACATAGTCCAAGAGCTCACTTGTTAACTTTGATAGTCCAAGTGCCCGCTAGTTAACCTAGATCGTCCAAGTGCCCGCTAGATAACCTAGATTGTCCAAGTGCCTGCTAGTTAACCTAGATAGTCCAAGTTCACGCTAGTTAACCTAGATAGTCCAAGTGTCTGCGTGGTAACCTACATAGTGCAAGTGTCCGGTAGTTAACCTACATATTCCACGTGCCCGCTAGTTAACCTAGATAGTCCAAGTGGCCCTAGGGAACGTACATAGTCCAAGTGCCCGCTAGGTAACCTAGATAGTGCAAGTGCCAGCTAGTTAACCTAGATGGTTCAAGTACCCGATAGGTAACCTAGATCGTCCAAGGCCCCCCTAGTTAGAGTACATAGTCCAAGTGCCCGCTAGGTAACCTAGATAGTCCAAGTGCCCGCTAGGTAACCTAGAGTCCAAGTGCCTGCTAGTAAACCTACATAATCCATGGGCCCACTAGTTAACCTACATAGTGCAAGGGCCCGCTAGTTAACCTGTATACCAAGTGCCCACTACGTAACCTAGATAGTCCAAGGGCACGCTAGTTAACCTACATAGTACAAGTGCACGCTAGGGAGCCTAGATAGTCCAAGTGCCCGCTCTGGAACCTACATAGTCCAAGTGCCTGCTAGGGAACCTACATAGTCCAAGTGCCCGCTCTGGAACATACATAGTGCAAGTGCACGCTAGGGAATCTACATAGTCCAAGGGCCCGCTAGTTAACCTACATAGTCCAAGTACACGCTAGTTAACCTAGATCTTCCAAGTGCCCGCTAGTTAACCTACATAGTCCAAGGGCCCGCTAGTTAACCTACATCATCCAAGGGCCCGCTAGTTAACCTAGATAGTCCAAGTGCCCGCCTGTTAACCTACACAGTCCAAGTGCCCGCTAGGTAACCTACACAGTTCAAGTGACCACTAGGTTACCTACATAGTCTAAGTGCCTGTTCGTTAACCTCATAGTCCATGTGCCCGCTAGGTAACCTATATAGTCCAAGTGCCCTCTAGTGACCCTAATATTCCAAGTGCCCGGTAGTTAACCTAGATAGTCCAAGTGCCCGCTAGTTAAACTAGATAGAGCAAGTGCCCGCTAGGGAAACTACCTAGTCCAAGTGCCCGATAGGGAACCTACATAGTCCAAGTGCCCGCTAGTTAATATAGATAGTCCAAGTACCCACTAGGAAACGTACATAGTCCAAGTGCCTGCTAGTTAACGTACATAGTCCAATTGCCCGCTAGGTAAGGTAGATAGTCCAAGTGCCCGCTAGGGAACGTACATAGTCCAAGTGCCCGCTAGTTAACCTACATATTCCAAGTGCCTGCTAGGTAACCTAGATAGTCCAAGTGCCCACTAGTTATCCTACATTGTCCGAGGTCCCCCTAGGTAACGTAGATAGTCCAAATGCCCGCTAGGGTACCCACATAGTCCAAGGGCCCGCTAGGGAACCTACATACTCCAAGTGCCCGTTAGTTAACCTAGATAATCCAAGTGCCCGCTAGGTAACCTAGATAGTCCAACAGCCCGGTAGGTAACCTACATACTCCAAGTACCCGTTAGTTAACCTAGATAGTTCAAGTTCCCGCTAGGTAACCTAGTTCGTCCAAGGGCCCCCTAGTTAGCCTACATAGTCCAAGTGCCCGCTAGGTAACCTAGATAGTACAAGTGCCCTTTAGGGAACCTAGATAGTCCACGTGCCCGCTAAGGAACCTACATAGTCCAAGTGCATGGTAGTTAACCTAGATATACCAATTGCCAGTTAGTTAACCTAGATAGTCCAAGTGCCTGCTAGGTAACCTACATATTCCATGTCCCCGCTAGTTAACATAGATAGTCCAAGTGCCCGCTAGGGAACGTACATAGTCCAAGTGCCCGCTAGGTAACCTAGATAGTGCAAGTGCCCGCTAGTTAACCTAGATAGTTCAAGTACCCACTAGGTAACGTAGATCGTACAAGGGCCCCCTAGTTAGCCTACATAGTCCATGTGCCCGCTAGGTAACCTAGATAGTCCAAGTGCCCGTTCGGTAACCCTGATAGTCCAAGTGCCCTTTATGGAACCTAGATAGTCCAAGGGCCCGCTATTAAACCTACATAGTCCATGTGCCTGCTAGTTAACCTACATAGTGCAAGTGTCCGCTAGTTAACCTACATATTCCAAGTGCCCGCTAGTTAACCTACATAATCTAAGTGCCCGTTAGCTAACCTAGATAGTGCAAGGGCCCGCTAGTTGACCTACATAGTCCAAGTGCCAGCTAGGTAACCTAGATAGTAAAAGTGCCCGCTAGGGAACCTAGATAGTCCAAGTGCCTGTTAGCTAACCTAGATAGTCCAAGTGGCGGCTAGGTAACCTACATAGTCCAAGTGCCCGTTCGTTAACCTAGATAATCCAAGTGCCCGCTACGTAACCTAGATAGTCCAAGGGCCCGCTAGTTAACCTACATAGTCCAAGTGCCCGATAGGGAACCTACATAATCCAAGTGCCCGCTAGTTAACATACATAGTCCAAGGGCCCGCTAGTTAATCTACATAGTCCAAGGTCCCCTAGTTAACCTAGATAGTCAAAGTGCCCGCTAGGTAACGCAGACAGTCCAAGTGCCTGCTAGGTTACCTACATAGTCCAAGTGCCCGTTCGTTATCCTAGATAGTCCAAGGGCCCGCTAGGTAACCTACATTGTCCACGGGCCCGCTAGGTAACCTAGATAGTCCAAGTGCCCGCTAGGTAACCTAGAGTCCTAGTGCTCGCTTATTAACCTACATAGTCCAAGTGCCCGCTATGTAACCTAGATAGTCAAAGTGCCCGTTAGGTAACCTAGATAGTGCAAATGCCCGTTACCTAAGCTAGATAGTCCAAGTGACCGTTAGGCAACCTACATAGTCCAGGAGCCCGTTCGTTAATCTAGAAGTCCAAGTGCCCGCAATGTAACCTACATAGTCCAAGTGCCCGCTAGGTAACCTAGATAGTCCAAGTGCCCGTTACCTAACCTAGATAGTCCAAGTGCCCGCTAGGTTACCTGCATATTCCAAGTGCCGTTCGTTAACCTAGATAGTCCAAGTGCCCATTAGGTAACCTACGTAATCCAAGTGCACGCTAGGTAACCTATATAGTCCAAGTGCCTGCTACGTAACCTCGATAGTCCAAGGGCCCGCTAGTTAACCTACATAGTCCAAGGGCTCACTTGTTAACTTTGATAGTCCAAGTGGCCGCTAGTTAACCTACATCGTCCAAGTGCCCGCTAGTTAACCTAGAATGTCCAAATGCCTGCTAGTGAACCTACATAGTCTAAGGGCCCACAAGTTAACCTAGATAGTCCAAGTGTCCTCTAGTTAACCTACGTAGTCCAAGTGCCCGCTAGGTAACCTAGATAGTCCAAGGGACCGCTAGTTAACCTACATAGTCCAAGAGCTCACTTGTTAACTTTGATAGTCCAAGTGCCCGCTAGTTAACCTAGATCGTCCAAGTGCCCGCTAGATAACCTAGATTGTCCAAGTGCCTGCTAGTTAACCTAGATAGTACAATTTCACGCTAGTTAACCTAGATAGTCCAAGTGCCTGCGTGGTAACCTACATAGTGCAAGTGTCCGCTATTTACCCAACATATTCCACGTGCCCGCTAGTTAACATAGATAGTCCAAGTGGCCCTAGGGAACGTACATAGTCCAAGTGCCCGCTAGGTAACCTAGATAGTGCAAGTGCCAGCTAGTTAACCTAGATGGTTCAAGTACCCGATAGGTAACCTAGATCGTCCAAGGCCCCCTAGTTAGAGTACATAGTCCAAGTGCCCGCTAGGTAACCTAGATAGTCCAAGTGCCCGTTCGGTAACCTAGATAGTCCAAGTGCCCTTTAGGGAACCTAGATAGTCCAAGGGCCCGATAATAAACCTACATAGTCCTTGGGCCCGCTAGTTAACCTATATAGTGCAAGGGTCCGCTAGTTAACCTACATAATCTAAGTGCCCGTTAGCTAACCTAGGTAGTCAAAGGGCGCGCTAGTTGGCCTACATAGTCAAAGTGCCAGCTAGGTAACCTAGATAGTACGAGTGCCCGCTAGGCAACCTAGATAGTCCAAGTGCCTGTTAGCTAACCTAGATAGTCCAAGTGGCGGCTAGGTAACCTAAATAGTCCATATGCCCGCTAGGGAAACTACATAGTCCAAGTGCCCGCTAGTTAACCTAGATAGTCCAAGTGCCTGCTAGTAAACCTACATAATCCATGGGCCCGCTAGTTAACCTATATAGTACAAGGGCCCGCCAGTTAACCTAGATCGTGCAAGTGTCCGCTAGTTAACTTACATAGTCCAAGGATCCGCTAGTTAACCTATATACCAAGAACCCGCTACGTAACCTAGATAGTCCAAGGGCACGCTAGTTAACCTACATAGTCCAAGTGCCCGCTAGGCAACCTAGATAGTCCAAGTGCCCGCTAAGGAACCTACATAGTCCAAGTGCACGCTAGTTAACCTAGATAGTCCAAATTCCCGCTAGTTAACTCAGATAGTCCAAGTGCCTTCAAGGTAACCTAGATAGTCCAAGTGTCTGCTAGTTAACCTTCATATTCCAAGTGCCCGCTAGTTAACATACATAGTCCAAGTGCCTGCTAGGTAACCTAGATAGTGCAAGTGTCCGCTAGTTAAGCTAGATAGTTCAAGTACCCGCTAGGTAACCTAGATCGTCCAAGGGCCCCCAAGTTAGCCTACATAGTCCAAGTGCCCGCTAGGTAACCTAGATAGTCCAAGTGCCCGTTCGGTAACCTTGATAGTCCAAGTGCCCTTTAGGGAACCTAGATACTCCAAGGGCACGCTAGTAAACCTACATAGTCCATGGGCACGCTAGTGAACCTACATAGTGCAAGTGTCTGCTAGTTTATCTACATATTCCAAGTGCCCCCTAGTTGACCTACATAATCTAAGTGCCCGTTAGCTATCCTAGGTAGTCCAAGGGCCCGCTAGTTGACGTACATAGTCCATGTGCCAGCTAGGTAACCTAGATAGTACAAGTGCCCGCTAGGGAACCTAGATAGTCCAAGTGCCTGTTAGCTAACCTACATAGTCCAAGTGGCGGCTAGGTAACCTACATAGTCCAAGTGCCCGTTCGTTAACCTAGATAATCCAAGTGCCCACTAGGTAACCTAGACAGTCCAACTGCCCCCTAGTTAACCTACATATTCCAAGTGCCCGATAGGGAACCTCCATAATCCAAGTGCCCGCTAGGGAACCTACATAGTCCAAGTGCCCGCTAGGCAACCTACATAGTCCAAGTGCCTGTTAGTTAACCTAGATAGTCAAAGTGCCAGCTAGGTAACCTAGATAGTCCAAGTGCCCGCTAGGTAACCTACATAGTCCAAGTTCCCGCTTGGTAACCTAAATAGTCCAAAAGCCCGCTAGGGAAACTATATAGTCCAAGTGCCCGCTAGTTAACCTAGATAGTCCAAGTGCCTGCTAGTAAACCTACATAATCCATTGGCCCGCTAGTTAACCTACATAGTGCAAGGGCCCGCTAGTTAACCTAGATCGTGGAAGTGTCCGCTAGTTAACCTACATAGTCCAAGTGCCTGCTAGTTAACCTAGATAGTCCAAGTGCCCGCTAGGGATCCTTCATAATCCAAGTGCCTGCTAGGTAACCTACATAGTCCAAGTGCCCGCTAGTTAACCTAGATAGTCCAAGTGCCCACTAGGGGACTTACATAGTCCAAGTGTCCGCTAGGTAACCTAGATAGTCCAAGTGCGCGCTAGTTAACCTACATAGTCCAAAGGCCCGCTAGTTAAACTACATAGTCCAAGGTCCCCTAGTTAACCTAGATAGTCAAAGTGCCCGCTAGGTAACCTAGACAGTCCAAGTGCCTGCTAGGTTACCTACATAGTCCAAGTGCCCGTTCGTTATCCTAGATAGTCCAAGTGCCCGCTAGGTAACCTACATTGTCCACGGTCCCGCTAGGTAACCAAGATAGTCCAAGTGCAGGCTGGGTAACTTAGATAGTCCAAGGGACCGCTAGTTAACCTACATAGTCCAAGTGCCCGCTAGGTAACCTAAATAGTCAAAGTGCCCGCTAGGTAACCTAGAGAGTCCTAATGCCCTCTAGGGACCCTAATAGTCCAAGTGCCCGCTAGTTTACCTAGATAGTCCAAGTGCTCGCTACTTAACCTACATAGTCCAAGTGCCCGCTAGGTACCTAGACAGTTCAAGTGACCACTAGGTTACCTACATAGTCTAAGTGCCTGTTCGTTAACCTCATAGTCCAAGTGCCCACTAGGTAACCTAGATAGTCCAAGTGCTCGCTAGTTAACCTAGATAGTCCATGTGCCCGCTAGTTAACCTAGATAGACCTAGTGCCCGCTAGGGAACCTACCTAGTCCAAGTTCCCGATAGGGAACCTACATAGTCCAAGTGCCTGCTAGTTAACATAGATAGTCCAAGTGCCTGCTAGATAACCAAGATAGTCCAAGTGTCCACTAGTTAACCTACATAGTCCAAGTGCCTGCTAGGTAACCTAGATAGTCCACGTGACCACTAGTTAACCTACATAGTCCAAGTTCCCCCTAGGTAACCTAGATAGTCCAAAGGCCCGCTAGGTAACCTACATTGTCCTAGTGCCCCCTAGTTAACCTACATTCTCCAAGTGCCCGATAGAGAATCTACATAGTTCAAATGCCCGCTAGGTAACCTACATAGTCCAAATGCCCGTTAGTTAACCTACATAGTCCAAGTGCCCGTTAGGTAACCTAGATATCCCAAATGCCCGCTAGGGTACCCACATAGTCCAAGTGACCTCTAGAGAACTTACATAATCCAAGGACCCTCTAGGGAACCTCCATAATCCAAGTGCCCGTTAGTTAACCTAGATAGTCCCAGTGCCCGCTAGGTAACCTAGATAGTCCAACAGCCCGGTAGGTAACCTACAAAGTCTAAATGCCCGCTAAGTTATCTATATAGTCCAAATGCCCGCTAAGGAACCTACCTAGTCCAAGTGCCCGCTAGGTACCTAGATAGTCCAAGTGCCCGCTAGTTAACCTAGATAGTCCAAGTGGCCGCTAAGTAACCTAAGTAGTCCAAAGGTCCGATAGGGATCCTCCATAATCCAAATGCCCGCTAGGTAACCTACATAGTCCAAGTGCCCATTCGTTAACCTAGATAGTCCAAGTGCCCGCTAGGTAACCTAGACTGTCCAAGTGCCCGCTAGGTTACCTACATAGTCCAAGTGCCCGATCGTTAACCTAGATACTCCAAGTGCCCGCTAGGAAACCTACATAGTCCAAGGGCCCGCTAGGTAACCTAGATAGTCCAAGTGCCCTCTAGGTAACCAAGATAGTCAAAGTGCCCATTAGGTAACCTAGATAGTCCAAGTGCCCGCTAGGTAACTTACATTGTCCAAGTTCCCGATAGGTAACCTAGATAGTCCAAGTGCCCGTTAACTAACTTAGATAGTCCAAGTGCCCGCTAGGCAACCTACATAGTCCAAGAGCCTGTTCGTTTACCTAGAAGTCCAAGTGCCCGCTACGTAACCTAGACAGTCCAAGTGCCCGCTAGGTAACCTATATAGTCCAAGTGCCCGCTAGGTAACATAGATAGTCCAAGGGCCTGCTAGTTAACCTACATAGTCCAAGGGCTCACTTGTTAACATTGATAGTCCAAGTGCCCTGTAGTTAACCTAGATCGTCCAAGTGCCCGCTAGTTAACCTACATAGTCAAAGGGCCCAGAAGTTAACCTAGATATTCCAAGTGTCCTCTAGTTAACCTACATAGTCCAAGTGCCCGCTAGTTAACCTATATACCAAGTGCCCGCTACGTAACCTAGATAGTCCAAGGGCACGCTAGTTAACCTACATAGTACAAGTGCCCGCTAGGCAACCTAGATAGTCCAAGTGCCCGCTAAGGAACCTACATAGTCCAAGTGCACGCTAGTTAACCTAGATAGTCCAAGTGCCCGCTAGTTAACCTAGATAGTCCAAGTACCTTCTAGGTAACCTACATAGTCCAAGTGTCCGCTAGTTAACCTACATATTCCAAGTACCCGCTAGTTAACATAGATAGTCCAAGTGCCGGCTAGGAAACTTACATAATCCAATTGCCCACTAGGTAACCTAGATAGTCCAAGTGCCCGCTAGGTAACCTAGAGTCAAAGTGCTCCCTAGTTACCCTAATTAGTCCAAGTGCCCGCTGTGTAACCTAGATATTCCTAGTGCCTGCTAGGTAACTTACATTGTCCAAGTTCCCGCTAGGTAACCTAGATAGTCCAAGTTCTCGTTACCTAACCTAGATAGTCCAAGTGCCCGCTAGGCAACCTACATAGTCCAAGAGCCCATTCGTTAACCTAGAATTCCAAGTGCCCGACAGGTAACCTAGAGAGTCCAAGTGCCCGCTAGGTTACCTGCTTATTCCAAGTGCCCATTCGTTAACCTAGATAGTCCAAGTATCCACTAGGTAACCTACATTGTCCAAGTGCCCGCTAGGTAACCTATATAGTCCAAGTGCCCGCTAGGTAACCTACATAGTCCAAGGATCCACTAGTTATACTACATAGTCCAAGGGCTCACTTGTTAACTTTGATAGTCCAGCAGCCCGTTAGTTAACCTAGATTGTCCAAGTGCCTGCTAGTTAACCAACATAGTCCAAGGGCCCACTGGTTAACCTAGATAGTCCAAGTGTCCTCTAGTTAACCTACATAGTCCAAGTGCCCGCTAGTTAACCTAGATTGTCCAAGTGCGTGCTAGTTAACCTACATAGTCCAAGTGCCCGCTAGGCAACCTAGATAGTCCAAGTGCCCGCTAAGGAACCTACATAGTCCAAGTGAACGCTTGTTAACTTAGATAGTCCAAGTGCCCGCTAGTTAACCTAGATAGTCCAAGTGCCTGCTAGGTAAACTACATATTCCAAGTGCCCGCTAGTTAACATAGATAGTCCAAGTGCCCCTAGGGAACATACATAGTCCAAGTGCCCACCAGGTAACCTAGTTAGTGCAAGTGCCCGCTAGTTAACCTAGATAGTTCAAGTACCCGCTTGGTATCCTCGATCGTCCAAGGGCTCCCTAGTTAGCCTACATAATGCAAGTGCCCGCTAGGGAACCTAGATAATCCAAGTGCCTATTAGCTAACTTAGATAGTCAAAGTGGCGGCTAGGTAACCTACATAGTCCAAGTGCCCGTTCGTTAATCTAGATAATCCAAGTGCCCGCTAGGTAACCTAGACTGTCCAAGTGCCCGCTAGTTAACCAACATAGTCCAAGTGCCTGATAGGGAACCTACATAATCCAAGTGCCCGCAAGACAACCAACATAGTCCAAGTGCCCGTTAGTTAACCTAGATAGTCAAAGTGCCTGCTAGATAACCTAGATAGTCCAAGTGCCCGCTAGGTAACCTACATAGTCCAAGTGCCCGCTACGTAACCTAAATAGTCCAAATGCCCGCTAGGGAAACTACATAGTCCAAGTGCCGGCTAATTAACCTAGATAGTCCAAGTGCCTGCTAGTAAACCTACATAATCCATGGGCCCGCTAGTTAACCTACATAGTCCAAGTGCCCGCTAGTTAACCTACATAATCTAAGTGACCCTTAGCTAACCTAGATAGTCCAAGGGCCCGCTAGTTGACCTACATAGTCCAAGTGCCCGTTAGTTAACCTAGATTGTCCAAGTGCCTGCTAGTTAACCTACATAGTCCAAGTGTCCGCAAGACAACCAACATAGTCCAAGTGCCCGTTAGTTAACCTAGATAGTCAAAGTGCCTGCTAGATAACCTAGATAGTCCAAGTGCCCGCTAGGTAACCTACATAGTCCAAGTGCCCGCTAGGTAACCTAAATAGTCCAAATGCCCGCTAGGGAAACTACATAGTCCAAGTGCCCGCTAATTAACCTAGATAGTCCAAGTGCCTGCTAGTAAACCTACATAATCCATGGGCCCGCTAGTTAACCTACATAGTCCAAGTGCCCGCTAGTTAACCTACATAATCTAAGTGACCCTTAGCTAACCTAGATAGTCCAAGGGCCCGCTAGTTGACCTACATAGTCCTTGTGCCAGCTAGGTAACCTAGATAGTACAAGTGCCCGCTAGGGAACCTAGATAATCCAAGTGCCTGTTAGCTAACCTAGATAGTCCAAGTGGCGGCTAGGTAACCTACATAGTCCAAGTGCCCGTTCGTTAATCTAGATAATCCAAGTGCCGTCTAGGTAACCTAGACAGTCCAAGTGCCCGCTAGGGAACCTACACAGTCCAAGTGCCTGATAGGGAACCTACGTAATCCAAGTGCCCGCTAGACAACCAACATAGTCCAAGTGCCCGTTAGTTAACCTAGATAGTCAAAGTGCCTGCTATGTAACCTAGATAGTCCAAGTGCCCGCTAGGTAACCTACATAGTCCAAGTGCCCGCTAGGTAACATAAATTGTCCAAATGCCCGCTAGGGAAACTACATAGTCCAAGTGCCCGCTAGTTAACCTAGATAGTCCAAGTGCCTGCTAGTAAACCTACATAATCCATGGGCCCGCTAGTTAACCTAGATAGTCCAAGTGCCTGCTAGGTAAACTACATATTCCAAGTGCCCGCTAGTTAACATAGATAGTCCAAGTGCCCCTAGGGAACATACATAGTCCAAGTGCCCACCAGGTAACCTAGTTAGTGCAAGTGCCCGCTAGTTAACCTAGATAGTTCAAGTACCCGCTTGGTATCCTCGAACGTCCAAGGGCTCCCTAGTTAGCCTACATAATGCAAGTGCCCGCTAGGGAACCTAGATAATCCAAGTGCCTATTAGCTAACTTAGATAGTCAAAGTGGCGGCTAGGTAACCTACATAGTCCAAGTGCCCGTTCGTTAATCTAGATAATCCAAGTGCCCGCTAGGTAACCTAGACTGTCCAAGTGCCCGCTAGTTAACCAACATAGTCCAAGTGCCTGATAGGGAACCTACATAATCCAAGTGCCCGCAAGACAACCAACATAGTCCAAGTGCCCGTTAGTTAACCTAGATAGTCAAAGTGCCTGCTAGATAACCTAGATAGTCCAAGTGCCCGCTAGGTAACCTACATAGTCCAAGTGCCCGCTAGGTAACCTAAATAGTCCAAATGCCCGCTAGGGAAACTACATAGTCCAAGTGCCGGCTAATTAACCTAGATAGTCCAAGTGCCTGCTAGTAAACCTACATAATCCATGGGCCCGCTAGTTAACCTACATAGTCCAAGTGCCCGCTAGTTAACCTACATAATCTAAGTGACCCTTAGCTAACCTAGATAGTCCAAGGGCCCGCTAGTTGACCTACATAGTCCAAGTGCCCGTTAGTTAACCTAGATTGTCCAAGTGCCTGCTAGTTAACCTACATAGTCCAAGTGTCCGCAAGACAACCAACATAGTCCAAGTGCCCGTTAGTTAACCTAGATAGTCAAAGTGCCTGCTAGATAACCTAGATAGTCCAAGTGCCCGCTAGGTAACCTACATAGTCCAAGTGACCGCTAGGTAACCTAAATAGTCCAAATGCCCGCTAGGGAAACTACATAGTCCAAGTGCCCGCTAATTAACCTAGATAGTCCAAGTGCCTGCTAGTAAACCTACATAATCCATGGGCCCGCTAGTTAACCTACATAGTCCAAGTGCCCGCTAGTTAACCTACATAATCTAAGTGACCCTTAGCTAACCTAGATAGTCCAAGGGCCCGCTAGTTGACCTACATAGTCCTAGTGCCAGCTAGGTAACCTAGATAGTACAAGTGCCCGCTAGGGAACCTAGATAATCCAAGTGCCTGTTAGCTAACCTAGATAGTCCAAGTGGCGGCTAGGTAACCTACATAGTCCAAGTGCCCGTTCGTTAATCTAGATAATCCAAGTGCCGTCTAGGTAACCTAGACAGTCCAAGTGCCCGCTAGGGAACCTACACAGTCCAAGTGCCTGATAGGGAACCTACGTAATCCAAGTGCCCGCTAGACAACCAACATAGTCCAAGTGCCCGTTAGTTAACCTAGATAGTCAAAGTGCCTGCTATGTAACCTAGATAGTCCAAGTGCCCGCTAGGTAACCTACATAGTCCAAGTGCCCGCTAGGTAACATAAATTGTCCAAATGCCCGCTAGGGAAACTACATAGTCCAAGTGCCCGCTAGTTAACCTAGATAGTCCAAGTGCCTGCTAGTAAACCTACATAATCCATGGGCCCGCTAGTTAACCTACATAGTGCAAGGGCCCACTAGTTAACCTAGATCGTGCAAGTGTCCGCTAGTTAACCTACATAGTCCAAGTGCCCGCTAGTTAACCTATATACCAAGTGCCTGTCCCATAACCTAGATAGTCCAAGGGCACGCTAGTTAACCTACATAGTACAAGTGCCCGCTAAGGAACCTAGATAATCCAAGTGCCCGCTCTGGAACCTACATAGTCCAAGTGCCTGTTAGGGAACCTACATAGTCCAAGTGCCCGCTAAGGAACCAAGATAGTCCAAGTGTCCGCTCTGGAACCTACATAGTCCAAGTGCCCGCTAAGGAACCTACATATTCCAAGTGCCCGCTAGTTAACATAGATAGTCCAAGTGCCGGCTAGGGAACTTACATTGTCCAAGTTCCTGCTAGGTAACCTAGATAGTCCAAGTTCCCGTTACCTAACCTAGAGAGTCCTAGTGCCCGCTAGGCAACCTACATAGTCCAAGAGCCCATTCGTTAACCTAGAAGTCCAAGTGACCGCCAGGTAACCTAGAGAGTCCAAGTGCCCGCTAGGTTACCTGCATATTCCAAGTGCCCATTCGTTAACCTAGATAGTCCAAGTGTCCACTGGGTAACCTACATTGTCCAAGTGCCCGCTAGGTAACCTATATAGTCCAAGTGCCCGCTAGGTAACCAAGATAGTCCAAGGACCCACTACTTAAACTACATAGTCCAATTTCTCACTTGTTAACTTTGATAGTCCAGCAGCCCGCTAGTTAACCTAGATTGTCCAAGTGCCTGCTAGTTAACCAACATAGTCCAAGGGCCGGCTAGGCAACCTAGATAGTCCAAGTGCCGCTAAAGAACCTACATAGTCCAAGTGCACGCTAGTTAACTTAGATTGTCCAAGTGCCCGCTAGTTAACCTAGATAGTCCAAGTGCCTGCTAGGTAACCTACATATTCAAAGTGCCCGCTAGTTAACATAGATAGTCCAAGTGCCCCTAGGGAACATACATAGTCCAAGTGCCCACTAGGTAACCTAGATAATGCAAGTGCCCGCTAGGTAACCTAGACTGTCCAAGTGCCCGCTAGTTAACCAACATAGTCCAAGTGCCCGATAGGGAACCTACATAATCCAAGTGCCCGCTAGACAACCAACATAGTCCAAGTGCCCGTTAGTTAACCTAGATAGTCAAAGTGCCTGCTAGGTAACCTAGATAGTCCAAGTGCCCGCTAGGTAACCTACATAGTCCAAGTGCCCGCTAGGTAACCTAAATAATCCAAATGCCCGCTAGGGAAACCACATAGTCCAAGTGCCCGCTAGTTAACCTAGATAGTCCAAGTGCCTGCTAGTAAACCTACATAATCCATGGGCCCGCTAGTTAACCTACATAGTACAAGGGCCCGCTAGTTAACCTAGATCGTGCAAGTGTCCGCTAGTTAACCTACATAGTCCAAGTGCCCGCTTGTTAACCTATATACCAAGTGCCTGCTACGTAACCTAGATAGTCCAAGGGCACGCTAGTTAACCTACATATTACAAGTGCCCGCTAAGGAACCTAGATAGTCCAAGTGCCCGCTCTGGAACCTACATAGTCCAAGTGCCTGCTAGGGAACCTACATAATCCAAGTGCCCGCTAAGGATCCTAGATAGTCCAAGTGCCCGCTCTGGAACCTACATAGTCCAAGTGCCTGCTAGGGAACCTACATAGTCCAAGTGCCCGCTCTGGAACATACATAGTCCAAGTGCCCGCTATGGAATCTACATAGTCCAAGGGCCCGCTAGTAAACCTACATAGTCCAAGTACACGCTAGTTAACCTAGATCTTCCAAGTGCCCGGTAGTTAACCTACATAGTTCAAGGGCCCGCTAGTTAACCTACATTGTCCAAGGGCCCGCTTGTTAACCTACATCTTCCAAGGGCCCGCTAGTTAACCTACATAGTCCATTTGCCCGCTAGGTAACCTAGACAGTTCAAGTGACCACTAGGTTACATACGTAGTCCAAGTGCTTGTTCGTTAACCTCATAGTCCAAGTGCCCGCTAGGTAACCTATATAGCCCAAATGCCCGCTAGGGACCCTAATAGTCCAAGTGCCCGCTAGTTAAACTAGACATTCCAATTGCTCGCTAGTTAACCTAGATAGTCCAAGTGTCCTCTAGTTAACCTACATAGTCCAAGTGCCCGCTAGTTAACCTAGATTGTCCAAGTGCCTGCTAGTTAACCTACATAGACCAAGTGCCCGCTAGGCAACCTAGATAGTCCAAGTGCCCGCTAAGGAACCACATAGTCCAAGTGCCGCTAGTTAACTTAGATAGTCCAAGTGCCCGCTAGTTAACCTAGATAGTCCAAGTGCCTGCTAGGTAACCTACATATTCCATGTGCCTGCTTGGTAACCTCGATCGTCCAAGGGCTCCCTAGTTAGCCTACATACCAAGTGCCCGCTAGGTAACCTAGATAGTCCAAGTGCCCGTTCGGTAACCTAGATAGTCCAAGTGCCCTTTAGGGAACCTAGATAGTCCAAGGGCACTCTAGTAAACCTACATAGTCCATGCGCCCGCTAGTTAACCTACATAGTGCAACTGTCCGCTAGTTAACCTACATATTCCAAGTGCCCGCTAGTTAACCTACATAATCTAAGTGACCCTTAGCTAACCTAGATAGTCCAAGGGCCCACTAGTTGAACTACATAGTCCTAGTGCCAGCTAGGTAACGTAGATAGTACAAGTGCCCGCTAGGGAACCTAGATAGTCCAAGTGCCTGTTAGCTAACCTGGATAGTGCAAGTGGCGGCTAGGTAACCTACATAGTCCAAGTGCCCGTTCGTTAATGTAGATAATCCAAGTGCCCGCTAGGTAACCTAGACAGTCCAAGTGCCTGCTAGTTAACCTACATAGTCCAAGTGCCCGATAGGGATCCTACATAATCCAAGTGCCCGTTAGGCAACCTACATAGGCCACGTGCCCGTTAATTAACCTAGATAGTCAAAGTGCCTGCTAGGTAACCTAGATAGTCCAAGTGCCCGCTAGGTAACCTACATAGTCCAAGTGCCCGCTAGGTAACCTACATAGTCCAAGTGCCCGCTAGGTTACCTAAATAGTCCAAGTGCCCGCAAGGTAACCTATATAGTCGAAGTGCCCGCTAGGTAACCTAGATAGCCCAAGGGCCCGCTAGTTAATCTACATAGTCCAAGGGCTCACTTGTTAACTTTGATAGTCCAAGTGACCGCTAGTTAACCTAGATCGTCCAAGTGCCCGCTAGTTAACCTAGATTGTCCAAGTGCCTGCTAGTTAACCTACATAGTCCAAGGGCCCACTAGTTAACCTAGATAGTCCAAGTGTCCTCTAGTTAACCTACATAGTCCAAGTGCCCGCTAGGTAACCTAGATAGTCCAAGGGCCCGAAATTAACCTAGATAGTCTAAGTGTCCTCTAGTTACCCTACAGAGACCAAGTGCCTGCTAGTTAACCTATATACCAAGTGCCCGCTACATAACCTAGATAGTCCAAGGGCACGCTAGTTAACCTACATAGTCCAAGTGCCCACTAGGCAACCTAGATAGTCCAAGTGCCCGCTAAGAAAAATACATAGTCCAAGTGCATGCTAGTTAACCTAGATAGTCCAAGTGCCCACTAGTTAACCTGGAGAGTCCAAGTGACTGCTAGGTAAACTACATAGTGCAAGTGTCCGCTAGTTAACCTACATATTCCAAGTGCCCACTAGTTAACATAGATAGTTCAAATACCCGCTAGGTAACCTAGATCGTCCAAGGGCCCCCTAGTTAGCCTACATAGTCCAAGTGCCCGCTAGTTAACCTACATATTCCAAGTGCCCGCTAGTTAACCTACATAATCCAAGTGCCTGTTAGCTAACCTAGGTAGTCCAAGGGCCCGCTACTTGACCTACAAAGTCCAAGTGCCAGCTAGGTAACCTAGATAGTACAAGTGCCCGCTAGGGAACCTAGATAGTCCAAGTGCCTGTTAACTAACCTAGATAGTCCAAGTGGCGGCTAGGTAACCTACATAGTCCAAGTGCACGTTCGTTAACCTAAATAATCCAAGTGCCCGCTAGGTAACCTAGACAATCCAAGTGCCCGCTAGTTAACCTACATAGTCCAAGTGCCCGATAGGGAACCTACATAATCCAAGTGCCCGTTAGGCAACCTACATAGGCCACGTGCCCTTTATTTAACCTAGATAGTCAAAGTGCCTGCTAAGTAACCTAGATAGTCCAAGTGCCCGCTAGGTAACCTACATAGTCCAAGTGCCCGCTAGGTACCCTAAATAGTCCAAATGCCCGCTAGGGAAACTACATCGTCCAAGTGCCCGCTAGTTAACCTAGATAGTCCAAATGCCTGCAAGTAAACCTACATAATCCATGGGCCCGCTAGTTACCCTACATAGTACAAGGGCCCGCTAGTTAACCTAGATCGTGCAAGTGTCCTCTAGTTAAGCTACATAGTCCAAGTGCCCGCTAGTTAACCTATATACCAAGAGCCTGCTACGTAACCTAGATAGTCCAAGGGCACGCTAGTTAACCTACATAGTACAAGCACCCGCTAGGCAACCTAGTTAGTCCAAGTGCCCGCTAAGGAAACTACATAGTCCAAGTGCACGCTAGTTAACCGAGATAGTCCAAGTGCCCGCTAGTTAACCTAGATAGTACAAGTGCCTGCTAGGTAACCTACATAGTGCAAGTGTCCGCTAGTTAACCTACATATTCCAAGTGCCCGCTAGTTAACATAGATAGTCCAAGTGCCCGCTAGGGAATGTACATAGTCCAAGTGCCCGTTAGGTAACTTAGATAGTGCAAGTCCCCGCTAGTTAACCTAGATAGTTCAAGTACCCGCTAGGTAACCTAGATCGTCCAAGTGTCCCCTAGTTAGCCTACATAGTCCAAGTGCCCCCTAGGAAACCTACATAGTCCAAGGTCCGCTAGTTCACCTAGATAGTCCAAGTGCCCGCTAGTTAACCTACATTGTACAAGGGCCCGTGAGTTGATCTAGATAGTCAAAGTGCCCGCTAGTTAACCTAAGTAGTACAAATGTCCGATAGGGATCCTACATAGTCCAAGTGCCCGCTAGGTAACCTAATTAGTCCAAGTACCCGTTCGTTAACCTAGATAGTCAAAGTGCCCGCTAGGTAACCTAGACTGTCCAAGTGCCCGCTAGGTTACCTACATATTCCAAGTGCCCGCTAGGTTACCTACATATTCCAAGGGCCCGCTTGGTAACCTAGATAGTCCAAGTGCCCGCTAGGGAATGTACATAGTCCAAGTGCCCGTTAGGTAACTTAGATAGTCCAAGTGCCCGCTAGATAACCTAGATAGTTCAAGTACCCGCTAGGTAACCTAGATCGTCCAAGGGCCCCTAGTTAGCCTACATAGTCCAAGTGCCCGCTAGGAAACCTACATAATGCAAGGGCCCACTAGGTAACCTACATAGTCCAAGTGCACGCTAGTTAACCTAGATAGTCCAAGGGCCCGTTAGTAAACCTACATAGTCCATGGTTCCGCTAGTTAACCTACATAGTGCAAGGGTCCGCTAGTTAACTTACATAGTCCAAGTGCACGCTAGTTAACCTACATAGTCCAAGGGCCCGCTAGTTGACCTAGACCATGCAAGTGTAAGCTAGTTAACCTACATAGTCCAAGTGCCCGCTAGGTAACCTAGATAGTCCAACTGCCCGCTAGGGATCCTTCATAATCCAAGTGCCTGCTAGTTAACCTAGATAGTCCTAGTGCCCGTTAGTTAACCTAGATAGTCCAGGTGCCCACTAGGGGACGTATATAGTCCAAGTGCCCGCTAGGTAACCTAGATAGTCCAAGTGCGCCCTAGGGTATGTACATATTCAAAGTGCCTGCTAGGAAACCTAGATAGTCCAAGTGTCCGCTAGGGATCCTTCATAATCTAAGTGCCTGCTAGGTAACCTAGATAGTCCAAGTGCCCGCTAGTTAACCTAGATAGTCCTTTTGCCCGTTAGGTAACCTAGATAGTCCAAGTGCCCGCTAGGAAACCTAGATAGTCCAAGTGCCCCCTAGTTAACCTACATAGTCCAAGGGCCCGCTAGTTAACCTACATAGTCCAAGGTCCGCTAGTTAACCTAGATAGTCCAAGTGCCCGCTAGTTAACCTACATAGTACAAGGGCCCGTTAGTTGACCTAGATAGTCAAAGTGCCCGCTAGTTAACCTAAGTAGTACAAATGTCCGATAGGGATCCTACATAGTCCAAGTGCCCGCTAGGTAACCTAATTAGTCCAAGTACCCGTTCGTTAACCTAGATAGTCAAAGTGCCCGCTAGGTAACCTAGACTGTCCAAGTGCCTGCTAGGTTACCTACATATTCCAAGTGCCCGCTAGGTTACCTACATATTCCAAGGGCCCGCTTGGTAACCTAGATAGTCCAAGTGACCGCTAGTTAACCTACATAGTCCAAGTGCCCGCTAAGTAACCTAGATATTCAAAGTGCCCGTTAGGTAACCTAGATTGTCCAAGTGCCCGCTAGGTAACCTACATTGTCCAAGTTCCCGCTAGGTAACCTAGATAGTCCAAGTGCCCGTTACCTAACCTAGATAGTCCAAGTGCCCGCTAGGCAACATACATAGTCCAATTGCCCGTTCGTTAACCTAGAAGTCCATGTGCCCGCTATGTAACCTAGACAGTCAAAGTGCCCGCTAAGTTACCTGCATAGTCCAAGTGCTCGTTCTTTAACCTAGATAGTCCGAGTGCCCGCTAGGGAACCTATGTAGTCCAAGTGCTATCTAGGTAACCTAGATAGTCCAAGGGCCCACTAGTTAACCTACATAATCCAAGGGCTCGCTTGTTAACTTTGATAGTCCAAGTGCCCGTTAGTTAACTTGGATCGTCCAAGTACTGGCTAGTTAACCTACATAGTCCTAGGGCCCACTAGTTATCCTAGATCGTCCATGGGTCCTCTAGTTAACCTATATAGTCCAAGTGCACGCTAGGTAACTTACATAGTGCAAGTGTCAGCTAGATAACCTACATAATCCAAGTGCCAATTAGGTAACCTAGATAGTCCAAGTGCCTGCTAGGTAACCTACATATTCCATGTGCCTGCTTGGTAACCTCGATCGTCCAAGGGCTCCCTAGTTAGCCTACATACCAAGTGCCCGCTAGGTAACCTAGATAGTCCAAGTGCCCGTTCGGTAACCTAGATAGTCCAAGTGCCCTTTAGGGAACCTAGATAGTCCAAGGGCACTCTAGTAAACCTACATAGTCCATGCGCCCGCTAGTTAACCTACATAGTGCAACTGTCCGCTAGTTAACCTACATATTCCAAGTGCCCGCTAGTTAACCTACATAATCTAAGTGACCCTTAGCTAACCTAGGTAGTCCAAGGGCCCACTAGTTGAACTACATAGTCCTAGTGCCAGCTAGGTAACGTAGATAGTACAAGTGCCCGCTAGGGAACCTAGATAGTCCAAGTGCCTGTTAGCTAACCTGGATAGTGCAAGTGGCGGCTAGGTAACCTACATAGTCCAAGTGCCCGTTCGTTAATGTAGATAATCCAAGTGCCCGCTAGGTAACCTAGACAGTCCAAGTGCCCGCTAGTTAACCTACATAGTCCAAGTGCCCGATAGGGATCCTACATAATCCAAGTGCCCGTTAGGCAACCTACATAGGCCACGTGCCCGTTAGTTAACCTAGATAGTCAAAGTGCCTGCTAGGTAACCTAGATAGTCCAAGTGCCCGCTAGGTAACCTACATAGTCCAAGTGCCCGCTAGGTAACCTACATAGTCCAAGTGCCCGCTAGGTTACCTAAATAGTCCAAGTGCCCGCAAGGTAACCTATATAGTCGAAGTGCCCGCTAGGTAACCTAGATAGCCCAAGGGCCCGCTAGTTAATCTACATAGTCCAAGGGCTCACTTGTTAACTTTGATAGTCCAAGTGACCGCTAGTTAACCTAGATCGTCCAAGTGCCCGCTAGTTAACCTAGATTGTCCAAGTGCCTGCTAGTTAACCTACATAGTCCAAGGGCCCACTAGTTAACCTAGATAGTCCAAGTGTCCTCTAGTTAACCTACATAGTCCAAGTGCCCGCTAGGTAACCTAGATAGTCCAAGGGCCCGCCAATTAACCTAGATAGTCTAAGTGTCCTCTAGTTACCCTACAGAGACCAAGTGCCTGCTAGTTAACCTATATACCAAGTGCCCGCTACATAACCTAGATAGTCCAAGGGCACGCTAGTTAACCTACATAGTCCAAGTGCCCGCTAGGCAACCTAGATAGTCCAAGTGCCCGCTAAGAAAAATACATAGTCCAAGTGCATGCTAGTTAACCTAGATAGTCCAAGTGCCCACTAGTTAACCTGGAGAGTCCAAGTGACTGCTAGGTAACCTACATAGTGCAAGTGTCCGCTAGTTAACCTACATATTCCAAGTGCCCACTAGTTAACATAGATAGTTCAAATACCCGCTAGGTAACCTAGATCGTCCAAGGGCCCCCTAGTTAGCCTACATAGTCCAAGTGCCCGCTAGTTAACCTACATATTCCAAGTGCCCGCTAGTTAACCTACATAATCCAAGTGCCTGTTAGCTAACCTAGGTAGTCCAAGGGCCCGCTACTTGACCTACAAAGTCCAAGTGCCAGCTAGGTAACCTAGATAGTACAAGTGCCCGCTAGGGAACCTAGATAGTCCAAGTGCCTGTTAACTAACCTAGATAGTCCAAGTGGCGGCTAGGTAACCTACATAGTCCAAGTGCACGTTCGTTAACCTAAATAATCCAAGTGCCCGATAGGTAACCTAGACAATCCAAGTGCCCGCTAGTTAACCTACATAGTCCAAGTGCCCGATAGGGAACCTACATAATCCAAGTGCCCGTTAGGCAACCTACATAGGCCACGTGCCCTTTATTTAACCTAGATAGTCAAAGTGCCTGCTAAGTAACCTAGATAGTCCAAGTGCCCGCTAGGTAACCTACATAGTCCAAGTGCCCGCTAGGTACCCTAAATAGTCCAAATGCCCGCTAGGGAAACTACATCGTCCAAGTGCCCGCTAGTTAACCTAGATAGTCCAAATGCCTGCAAGTAAACCTACATAATCCATGGGCCCGCTAGTTACCCTACATAGTACAAGGGCCCGCTAGTTAACCTAGATCGTGCAAGTGTCCTCTAGTTAAGCTACATAGTCCAAGTGCCCGCTAGTTAACCTATATACCAAGAGCCTGCTACGTAACCTAGATAGTCCAAGGGCACGCTAGTTAACCTACATAGTACAAGCACCCGCTAGGCAACCTAGTTAGTCCAAGTGCCCGCTAAGGAAACTACATAGTCCAAGTGCACGCTAGTTAACCGAGATACTCCAAGTGCCCGCTAGTTAACCTAGATAGTACAAGTGCCTGCTAGGTAACCTACATAGTGCAAGTGTCCGCTAGTTAACCTACATATTCCAAGTGCCCGCTAGTTAACATAGATAGTCCAAGTGCCCGCTAGGGAATGTACATAGTCCAAGTGCCCGTTAGGTAACTTAGATAGTGCAAGTGCCCGCTAGTTAACCTAGATAGTTCAAGTACCCGCTAGGTAACCTAGATCGTCCAAGTGTCCCCTAGTTAGCCTACATAGTCCAAGTGCCCCCTAGGAAACCTACATAGTCCAAGGTCCGCTAGTTCACCTAGATAGTCCAAGTGCCCGCTAGTTAACCTACATTGTACAAGGGCCCGCGAGTTGACCTAGATAGTCAAAGTGCCCGCTAGTTAACCTAAGTAGTACAAATGTCCGATAGGGATCCTACATAGTCCAAGTGCCCGCTAGGTAACCTAATTAGTCCAAGTACCCGTTCGTTAACCTAGATAGTCAAAGTGCCCGCTAGGTAACCTAGACTGTCCAAGTGCCCGCTAGGTTACCTACATATTCCAAGTGCCCGCTAGGTTACCTACATATTCCAAGGGCCCGCTTGGTAACCTAGATAGTCCAAGTGCCCGCTAGGGAATGTACATAGTCCAAGTGCCCGTTAGGTAACTTAGATAGTCCAAGTGCCCGCTAGATAACCTAGATAGTTCAAGTACCCGCTAGGTAACCTAGATCGTCCAAGGGCCCCTAGTTAGCCTACATAGTCCAAGTGCCCGCTAGGAAACCTACATAATGCAAGGGCCCACTAGGTAACCTACATAGTCCAAGTGCACGCTAGTTAACCTAGATAGTCCAAGGGCCCGTTAGTAAACCTACATAGTCCATGGTTCCGCTAGTTAACCTACATAGTGCAAGGGTCCGCTAGTTAACTTACATAGTCCAAGTGCACGCTAGTTAACCTACATAGTCCAAGGGCCCGCTAGTTGACCTAGACCATGCAAGTGTAAGCTAGTTAACCTACATAGTCCAAGTGCCCGCTAGGTAACCTAGATAGTCCAACTGCCCGCTAGGGATCCTTCATAATCCAAGTGCCTGCTAGTTAACCTAGATAGTCCTAGTGCCCGTTAGTTAACCTAGATAGTCCAGGTGCCCACTAGGGGACGTATATAGTCCAAGTGCCCGCTAGGTAACCTAGATAGTCCAAGTGCGCCCTAGGGTATGTACATATTCAAAGTGCCTGCTAGGAAACCTAGATAGTCCAAGTGTCCGCTAGGGATCCTTCATAATCTAAGTGCCTGCTAGGTAACCTAGATAGTCCAAGTGCCCGCTAGTTAACCTAGATAGTCCTTTTGCCCGTTAGGTAACCTAGATAGTCCAAGTGCCCGCTAGGAAACCTAGATAGTCCAAGTGCCCCCTAGTTAACCTACATAGTCCAAGGGCCCGCTAGTTAACCTACATAGTCCAAGGTCCGCTAGTTAACCTAGATAGTCCAAGTGCCCGCTAGTTAACCTACATAGTACAAGGGCCCGTTAGTTGACCTAGATAGTCAAAGTGCCCGCTAGTTAACCTAAGTAGTACAAATGTCCGATAGGGATCCTACATAGTCCAAGTGCCCGCTAGGTAACCTAATTAGTCCAAGTACCCGTTCGTTAACCTAGATAGTCAAAGTGCCCGCTAGGTAACCTAGACTGTCCAAGTGCCTGCTAGGTTACCTACATATTCCAAGTGCCCGCTAGGTTACCTACATATTCCAAGGGCCCGCTTGGTAACCTAGATAGTCCAAGTGACCGCTAGTTAACCTACATAGTCCAAGTGCCCGCTAAGTAACCTAGATATTCAAAGTGCCCGTTAGGTAACCTAGATTGTCCAAGTGCCCGCTAGGTAACCTACATTGTCCAAGTTCCCGCTAGGTAACCTAGATAGTCCAAGTGCCCGTTACCTAACCTAGATAGTCCAAGTGCCCGCTAGGCAACATACATAGTCCAATTGCCCGTTCGTTAACCTAGAAGTCCATGTGCCCGCTATGTAACCTAGACAGTCAAAGTGCCCGCTAAGTTACCTGCATAGTCCAAGTGCTCGTTCTTTAACTTAGATAGTCCGAGTGCCCGCTAGGGAACCTATGTAGTCCAAGTGCTATCTAGGTAACCTAGATAGTCCAAGGGCCCACTAGTTAACCTACATAATCCAAGGGCTCGCTTGTTAACTTTGATAGTCCAAGTGCCCGTTAGTTAACTTGGATCGTCCAAGTACTGGCTAGTTAACCTACATAGTCCTAGGGCCCACTAGTTATCCTAGATCGTCCATGGGTCCTCTAGTTAACCTATATAATCCAAGTGCACGCTAGGTAACTTACATAGTGCAAGTGTCAGCTAGATAACCTACATAATCCAAGTGCCAATTAGGTAACCTAGATAGTCCAAGTGCCTGCTAGGTAACCTACATATTCCATGTGCCTGCTTGGTAACCTCGATCGTCCAAGGGCTCCCTAGTTAGCCTACATACCAAGTGCCCGCTAGGTAACCTAGATAGTCCAAGTGCCCGTTCGGTAACCTAGATAGTCCAAGTGCCCTTTAGGGAACCTAGATAGTCCAAGGGCACTCTAGTAAACCTACATAGTCCATGCGCCCGCTAGTTAACCTACATAGTGCAACTGTCCGCTAGTTAACCTACATATTCCAAGTGCCCGCTAGTTAACCTACATAATCTAAGTGACCCTTAGCTAACCTAGGTAGTCCAAGGGCCCACTAGTTGAACTACATAGTCCTAGTGCCAGCTAGGTAACGTAGATAGTACAAGTGCCCGCTAGGGAACCTAGATAGTCCAAGTGCCTGTTAGCTAACCTGGATAGTGCAAGTGGCGGCTAGGTAACCTACATAGTCCAAGTGCCCGTTCGTTAATGTAGATAATCCAAGTGCCCGCTAGGTAACCTAGACAGTCCAAGTGCCCGCTAGTTAACCTACATAGTCCAAGTGCCCGATAGGGATCCTACATAATCCAAGTGCCCGTTAGGCAACCTACATAGGCCACGTGCCCGTTAGTTAACCTAGATAGTCAAAGTGCCTGCTAGGTAACCTAGATAGTCCAAGTGCCCGCTAGGTAACCTACATAGTCCAAGTGCCCGCTAGGTAACCTACATAGTCCAAGTGCCCGCTAGGTTACCTAAATAGTCCAAGTGCCCGCAAGGTAACCTATATAGTCGAAGTGCCCGCTAGGTAACCTAGATAGCCCAAGGGCCCGCTAGTTAATCTACATAGTCCAAGGGCTCACTTGTTAACTTTGATAGTCCAAGTGACCGCTAGTTAACCTAGATCGTCCAAGTGCCCGCTAGTTAACCTAGATTGTCCAAGTGCCTGCTAGTTAACCTACATAGTCCAAGGGCCCACTAGTTAACCTAGATAGTCCAAGTGTCCTCTAGTTAACCTACATAGTCCAAGTGCCCGCTAGGTAACCTAGATAGTCCAAGGGCCCGCCAATTAACCTAGATAGTCTAAGTGTCCTCTAGTTACCCTACAGAGACCAAGTGCCTGCTAGTTAACCTATATACCAAGTGCCCGCTACATAACCTAGATAGTCCAAGGGCACGCTAGTTAACCTACATAGTCCAAGTGCCCGCTAGGCAACCTAGATAGTCCAAGTGCCCGCTAAGAAAAATACATAGTCCAAGTGCATGCTAGTTAACCTAGATAGTCCAAGTGCCCACTAGTTAACCTGGAGAGTCCAAGTGACTGCTAGGTAACCTACATAGTGCAAGTGTCCGCTAGTTAACCTACATATTCCAAGTGCCCACTAGTTAACATAGATAGTTCAAATACCCGCTAGGTAACCTAGATCGTCCAAGGGCCCCCTAGTTAGCCTACATAGTCCAAGTGCCCGCTAGTTAACCTACATATTCCAAGTGCCCGCTAGTTAACCTACATAATCTAAGTGCCTGTTAGCTAACCTAGGTAGTCCAAGGGCCCGCTACTTGACCTACAAAGTCCAAGTGCCAGCTAGGTAACCTAGATAGTACAAGTGCCCGCTAGGGAACCTAGATAGTCCAAGTGCCTGTTAACTAACCTAGATAGTCCAAGTGGCGGCTAGGTAACCTACATAGTCCAAGTGCACGTTCGTTAACCTAAATAATCCAAGTGCCCGCTAGGTAACCTAGACAATCCAAGTGCCCGCTAGTTAACCTACATAGTCCAAGTGCCCGATAAGGAACCTACATAATCTAAGTGCCCGTTAGGCAACCTACATAGGCCACGTGCCCTTTATTTAACCTAGATAGTCAAAGTGCCTGCTAAGTAACCTAGATAGTCCAAGTGCCCGCTAGGTAACCTACATAGTCCAAGTGCCCGCTAGGTACCCTAAATAGTCCAAATGCCCGCTAGGGAAACTACATCGTCCAAGTGCCCGCTAGTTAACCTAGATAGTCCAAATGCCTGCAAGTAAACCTACATAATCCATGGGCCCGCTAGTTACCCTACATAGTACAAGGGCCCGCTAGTTAACCTAGATCGTGCAAGTGTCCTCTAGTTAAGCTACATAGTTCAAGTGCCCGCTAGTTAACCTATATACCAAGAGCCTGCTACGTAACCTAGATAGTCCAAGGGCACGCTAGTTAACCTACATAGTACAAGCACCCGCTAGGCAACCTAGTTAGTCCAAGTGCCCGCTAAGGAAACTACATAGGCCAAGTGCACGCTAGTTAACCAAGATAGTCCAAGTGCCCGCTAGTTAACCTAGATAGTACAAGTGCCTGCTAGGTAACCTACATAGTGCAAGTGTCCGCTAGTTAACCTACATATTCCAAGTGCCCGCTAGTTAACATAGATAGTCCAAGTGCCCGCTAGGGAATGTACATTGTCCAAGTGCCCGTTAGGTAACTTAGATAGTGCAAGTGCCCGCTAGTTAACCTAGATAGTTCAAGTACCCGCTAGGTAACCTAGATCGTCCAAGTGTCCCCTAGTTAGCCTACATAGTCCAAGTGCCCCCTAGGAAACCTACATAGTCCAAGGTCCGCTAGTTCACCTAGATAGTCCAAGTGCCCGCTAGTTAACCTACATTGTACAAGGGCCCGCGAGTTGACCTAGATAGTCAAAGTGCCCGCTAGTTAACCTAAGTAGTACAAATGTCCGATAGGGATCCTACATAGTCCAAGTGCCCGCTAGGTAACCTAATTAGTCCAAGTACCCGTTCGTTAACCTAGATAGTCAAAGTGCCCGCTAGGTAACCTAGACTGTCCAAGTGCCCGCTAGGTTACCTACATATTCCAAGTGCCCGCTAGGTTACCTACATATTCCAAGGGCCCGCTTGGTAACCTAGATAGTCCAAGTGCCCGCTAGGGAATGTACATAGTCCAAGTGCCCGTTAGGTAACTTAGATAGTCCAAGTGCCCGCTAGATAACCTAGATAGTTCAAGTACCCGCTAGGTAACCTAGATCGTCCAAGGGCCCCTAGATAGCCTACATAGTCCAAGTGCCCGCTAGGAAACCTACATAATGCAAGGGCCCACTAGGTAACCTACATAGTCCAAGTGCACGCTAGTTAACCTAGATAGTCCAAGGGCCCGTTAGTAAACCTACATAGTCCATGGTTCCGCTAGTTAACCTACATAGTGCAAGGGTCCGCTAGTTAACTTACATAGTCCAAGTGCACGCTAGTTAACCTACATAGTCCAAGGGCCCGCTAGTTGACCTAGATCATGCAAGTGTAAGCTAGTTAACCTACATAGTCCAAGTGCCCGCTAGGTAACCTAGATAGTCCAACTGCCCGCTAGGGATCCTTCATAATCCAAGTGCCTGCTAGTTAACCTAGATAGTCCTAGTGCCCGTTAGTTAACCTAGATAGTCCAGGTGCCCACTAGGGGACGTATATAGTCCAAGTGCCCGCTAGGTAATCTAGATAGTCCAAGTGCGCGCTAGGGTATGTACATATTCAAAGTGCCTGCTAGGAAACCTAGATAGTCCAAGTGCCCGCTAGTTAACCTAGATAGTCCTTTTGCCCGTTAGGTAACCTAGATAGTCCAAGTGCCCGCTAGGAAACCTAGATAGTCCAAGTGCCCCCTAGTTAACCTACATAGTCCAAGGGCCCGCTAGTTAACCTACATAGTCCAAGGTCCGCTAGTTAACCTAGATAGTCCAAGTGCCCGCTAGTTAACCTACATAGTAAAAGGGCCCGTTAGTTGACCTAGATAGTCAAAGTGCCCGCTAGTTAACCTAAGTAGTACAAATGTCCGATAGGGATCCTACATAGTCCAAGTGCCCGCTAGGTAACCTAATTAGTCCAAGTACCCGTTCGTTAACCTAGATAGTAAAAGTGCCCGCTAGGTAACCTAGACTGTCCAAGTGCCTGCTAGGTTACCTACATATTCCAAGTGCCCGCTAGGTTACCTACATATTCCAAGGGCCCGCTTGGTAACCTAGATAGTCCAGGTGCCCGCTAGGTAACCTAGATATTCAAAGTGCCCGTTAGGTAACCTAGATTGTCCAAGTGCCCCCTAGGTAACCTACATTGTCCAAGTTCCCGCTAGGTAACCTAGATAGTCCAAGTGCCCGTTACCTAACCTAGATAGTCCAAGTGCCCGCTAGGCAACATACATAGTCCAATTGCCCGTTCGTTAACCTAGAAGTCCATGTGCCCGCTATGTAACCTAGACAGTCAATGTGCCCGCTAAGTTACCTGCATAGTCCAAGTGCCCGTTCTTTAACCTAGATAGTCCGAGTGCCCGCTAGGGAACCTATGTAGTCCAAGTGCTATCTAGGTAACCTAGATAGTCCAAGGGCCCACTAGTTAACCTACATAATCCAAGGGCTCGCTTGTTAACTTTGATAGTCCAAGTGCCCGTTAGTTAACCTAGATCGTCCAAGTACTGGCTAGTTAACCTACATAGTCCTAGGGCCCACTAGTTATCCTAGATCGTCCATGTGTCCTCTAGTTAACCTATATAGTCCAAGTGCACGCTAGGTAACTTACATAGTGCAAGTGTCAGCTAGATAACCTACATAATCCAAGTGCCAATTAGGTAACCTAGATAGTCCAAGTGCCTGCTAGGTAACCTACATAGCGCAAGTGTCCGCTAGTTAACCTATGTAGTCCAAGGGCCTGGTAGTTAACCTATATAGTCCAAGTGCCCGGTAGTTAACTTACATAGTTCAAGTGTCCGTAGGGAACATACATAGTCCAAGGGCCCGCTAGGGAACATACATAGTCCAAGTGACCGCTAGGGAACCTACGTAGTCCAAGTGCCCACTAGGGAATATACATAGTCCAAGGGCCCGCTAGTTAACCTAGATAGTCCAAGTGCCGCTAGTTAATCTACATAGTCCAAGTGCTCGCTAAGGAACCTAGATAGTCCAAGTGCCCGCTCTGGAACCTACATAGTCCAAGTGCCTCCTACGGAACCTACAGAGTCCAAGTGCCCGCTCTGGAACATACATAGGCCAAGTGCCCTCTAGGGAATCTACATAGTCCAAGGGCCCGCTAGTTAACGTAGATAGTCCAAGTACCCGCTAGTTAACCTAGATCTTCCAAGTGCCCGCTAGTTAACCTACATAGTCCAAGGGCCCGCTAGTTGACCTACATAGTCCAAGGGCCCGCTAGTTAACCTACATCGTCCAAGGGCCCGCTAGGTAACCTAGACAGTTCAAGTGACCACTAGGTTACCTACATAGTCCAAGTGCTCGCTAGTTGACCTACATAGTCCAAGTGCTCGCTAGTTAACCTAGATTGTCCAAGTGCCCGCTAGTTAACCTAGATAGACCAAGTACCCGCTAGGGAACGTACCTTGTCCAAGTGCCCGATAGGGAACCTACATAGTCCATGTGCCCACTAGTTAACATAGGTAGTCCAAGTACCCGCCAGGAAATGTACATAGTCCAAGTGCCCGCTAGTTAACGTACATAGTCCAATTGCCTGCTAGGTAACGTACATAGTCCAAGTGCCCGCTAGGGAACTTACATAGTCCAAGGGCCCGCTAGGGAACCTACATAGTTCAAGTACCTGTTAGCTAACTTAGATAGTCCCAGTGCCTGCTAGGTAACCTAGATAGTCCAACAGCCCGGTAGGTAACCTACATACCCCAAGTACCTGCTAGGTAACGTAGATAGTTCAAGTGCCAGCTAGGTAACCTAGATAGTCCAAGTGCCCGCTAGATAACCTACAAATTCTAACTGCCCGCTCAGTAATCTATATAGTCCAAATGCCCGCTGGGAGCCTACAGAATCCAAATGCCCGCTACGTAACCTAGATTGTCCAAGGGCCTGCTAGGTAACTTACATAGTCCTAGTGCCCCTAGTTAACCTACATTCTCCAAGTGCCCGATTGGTAACCTACATAGTCCTAGTGCCCCTAGTTAACCTACATTCTCCAAGTGCCCGCTAGGTAACCTACATTGTCCAAATACCCTATAGTTAACCTACATAGTCCACATGCCCGCCAGGAAACCCACATAGTCCAAGTGCCCGCTAGGGAACATACATAGTCCAAAGGCCCGCTAGGGAACCTACATAGTCCAAGTGCCCGTTTGTTAAACTAGATAGTCCAAGTGCCCGCTAGGAAACCTACATAGTCCAAGGGCCTGCTAGGTAACCTAGATAGTCCAAGTGCCCGCTAGGTAACCTAGATAGTCAAAGTGCTCGTTAGGTAACCTAGATAGTCCAAGTGCCCGCTAGGTAACTTACATTGACCAAGTTCCCGCTAGGTAAACTAGATAGTCCAAGTGCCCCTTACCTAACCTAGATAGTCCAAGTGCCCACTAGGTAACCTACAGAGTCCAAGTGCCCGCTAGGTAACCTATAAAGTCCAAATGCCCGCTAGGTAACCTACATAGTCCAAGGGCTCACTTGTTAACTTTGATAGTCCAAGTGCCCGCTAGTTAACCTAGATCGTCCAAGTGCCCGCTTGTTAACCTAGATTGTCCAAGTGCCTGCTAGTTAACCTACATAGTCCAGGGGCCCACTAGTTAACCAAGATAGTCCAAGTGTCCTCTAGTTACCCTACATAGTCCAAGTGCCCGCTAGTTAACCTATATACCAAGTGCCCGCTCGGCAATCCAGATAGTCCAAGTGCCTGCTAGGTAACCTACATAGTGCAAGTGTCCGCTAGTTAACCTACATATTCCAAGTGCCCGATAGTTAACATAGATAGTCCAAGTGCCTATAGGGAACGTACATAGTCCAAGTGCCGACTAAGTAACCTAGATAGTGCAAGTGCCCGCTAGTCAACTTAGATAGTTCAAGTACACGCTAGTTAACCTAGATCGTCCAAGGGCCCCCTAGTTAGCCTACATAGTCCAAGGGCCCACTAGGTAACCTAGATAATCCAAGTGCCCGTTCGGTAACCTAGATAGTCCAAGTGCCCTTTAGGGAAACTAGATAGTCCAAGGGCCCGCTAGTAAACCTACATAGTCCATGGGCCCGCTAGTTAACCTACATAGTGCAAGTGTCCGCTAGTTATCCTACATATTCCAAGTGCCCGCTAGTTAACCTACATAATCTAAGTGCCCGTTAGCTAACCTAGATAGTCCAAGGGCCCGCTAGTTGACCTACATAGTCCAAGTGCCAGCTAGGTAACCTAAATAGTACAAGTGCCCGCTGGGGAACCGAGATAGTCCAAGTGCCTGTTCGTTAACCTAGATAGTCCAAGTGCCCGCTAGGTAACCTAGACTGTCCAATGCCCGCTAGGTTACCTACATAGTCCAAGTGCCCTTTCGTTAACCTAGATAGTCAAAGTGACCGCTAGGAAAACTACATAGCCCAAGGGCCCGCTAGGTAATCTAGATAGTCCAAGTTCCCGTTACTTAACCTAGATAATCCAAGTGCCCGCTAGGCAACCTACATAGTCCAAGAGCCCGTTCCTTAACCTAGAAGTCCTAGTGCCCGCTAGGTAACCTAGACAGTCCAAGTGCCCGCTAGGTTACCTGCATATTCCAAGTGCCCGTTCGTTAACTTAGATAGTCCAAGTGCCCACTAGGTAACCTACATAGTCCAAGTGCCCGCTAGGTAACCTATATAGTCCAAGTGCCCGCTAGGTAAACTAGATAGTCCAAGGGCCCGCTAGTTAACCTACATAGTCCAAGGGCTCACTTGTTAACTTTGATAGTCCAGCTGCTCGCTATTTAACCTAGATCATCCAAGTGCCCGCTAGTTAACCTAGATTGTCAAAGTACCTGCTAGTTAACCTACATAGTCCAAGGGCCCACTAGTTAACCTAGATAGTCTAAGTGTCCTCTAGTTAACCTATATAGTCCAAGTGCCCGCTAGGTAACCTACATAGAGCAAGTGTCCGCTAGTTAACCTATGTAGTCCAAGGGCCTGGTAGTTAACCTACATAGTCCAAGTGCCCGGTAGTTAACTTACATAGTTCAAGTGTCCGTAGGGAACATACATAGTCCAGGGGCCCGCTAGGGAACATACATAGTCCAAGTGACCGCTAGGGAACCTACGTAGTCCAAGTGCCCGCTGGGAATATACATAGTCCAAGGGCCCGCTAGTTAACCTAGATAGTCCAAGTGCCGCTAGTTAATCTACATAGTCCAAGTGCTCGCTAAGGAACCTAGATAGTCCAAGTGCCCGCTCTGGAACCTACATAGTCCAAGTGCCTCCTAGGGAAGCTACATAGTCCAAGTGCCCGCTCTGGAACATACATAGGCCAAGTGCCCTCTAGGGAATCTACATAGTCCAAGGGCCCGCTAGTTAACGTAGATAGTCCAAGTACCCGCTAGTTAACCTAGATCTTACAAGTGCCCGCTAGTTAACCTACATAGTCCAAGGGCCCGCTAGTTGACCTACATAGTCCAAGGGCCCGCTAGTTAACCTACATCATCCAAGAGCCCGCTAGGTAACCTAGACAGTTCAAGTGACCACTAGGTTACCTACATAGTCCAAGTGCTCGCTAGTTAACCTAGATTGTCCAAGTGCCCGCTAGTTAACCTAGATAGACCAAGTACCCGCTAGAGAACGTACCTTGTCCAAGTGCCCGATAGGGAACCTACATAGTCCATGTGCCCACTAGTTAACATAGGTAGTCCAAGTTCCCGCTAGGAAATGTACATAGTCCAAGTGCCCGCTAGTTAAGGTACATAGTCCAATTTCCTGCTAGGTAACGTAGATAGTCCAAGTGCCCGCTAGGGAACTTACATAGTCCAAGGGCCCGCTAGGGAACCTACATAGTCCAAGTGCCTGTTAGCTAACCTAGATAGTCCCAGTGCCCGCTAGGTAACCTAGATAGTCCAACAGCCCGGTAGGTAACCTACATACTCCAAGTACCCGCTAGGTAACGTAGATAGTTCAAGTGCCAGCTAGGTAACCTAGATAGTCCAAGTGCCCGCTAGATAACCTACAAATTCTAACTGCCCGCTCAGTAATCTATATAGTCCAAATGCCCGCTGGGAGCCTACATAATCCAAATGCCCGCTACGTAACCTAGATTGTCCAAGGGCCTGCTAGGTAACTTACATAGTCCTAGTGCCCCTAGTTAACCTACATTCTCCAAATGCCCGATAGGTAACCTACATAGTCCTAGTGCCCTTAGTTAACCTACATTCTCCAAGTGCCCGCTAGGTAACCTACATTGTCCAAATACCCTCCAGTTAACCTACATAGTCCAAATGCCCGCCAGGAAACCCACATAGTCCAAGTGCCCGCTAGGGAACTTTCATAGTCCAAGGGCCCGCTAGGGAACCTACATAGTCCAAGTGCCCGTTCGTTAAACTAGATAGTCCAAGTGCCCGCTAGGAAACCTACATAGTCCAAGGGCCCGCTAGGTAACCTAGATAGTCCAAGTGCCCGCTAGGTAACCAAGATAGTCCAAGTGCCCGCTAGGTAACCTAGATAGTCAAAGTGCTCGTTAGGTAACCTAGATAGTCCAAGTGCCGCTAGGTAACTTACATTGACCAAGTTCCCGCTAGGTAAACTAGATAGTCCAAGTGCCCCTTACCTAACCTAGATAGCCCAAGTGCCCGCTAGGCAACCTACGTAGTCCAAGAGCCCGTTCGTTAACCTAGAAGTCCAAGTGCCCGCTAGGTAACCTAGACAGTAGGAGTGCCCGCTTGGTTACCTGCATATTCCATGTGCCCGTTCGTTAACCTAGATAGTCCAAGTGCCCACTAGGTAACCTACAGAGTCCAAGTGCCCGCTAGGTAACCTATAAAGTCCAAATGCCCGCTAGGTAACCTACATAGTCCAAGGGCTCACTTGTTAACTTTGATAGTCCAAGTGCCCGCTAGTTAACCTAGATCGTCCAAGTGCCCGCTTGTTAACCTAGATTGTCCAAGTGCCTGCTAGTTAACCTACATAGTCCAGGGGCCCACTAGTTAACCAAGATAGTCCACGTGTCCTCTAGTTACCCTACATAGTCCTAGTGCCCGCTAGTTAACCTATATACCAAGTGCCCGCTCGGCAATCTAGATAGTCCAAGTGCCCACTAGTTAAACTAGATAGTCCAAGTGCCTGCTAGGTAACCTACATACTGCAAGTGTCCGCTAGTTAACCTACATATTCCAAGTGCCCGATAGTTAACATAGATAGTCCAAGTGCCTATAGGGAACGTACAAGGTCCAAGTGCCGGCTAAGTAACCTAGATAGTGCAAGTGCCCGCTAGTCAACTTAGATAGTTCAAGTACCCGCTAGTTAACCTAGATCGTCCAAGGGCCCCCTAGTTAGCCTACATAGTCCAAGGGCCCACTAGGTAACCTAGATAATCCAAGTGCCCGTTCGGTAACCTAGATAGTCCAAGTGCCCTTTAGGGAAACTAGATAGTCCAAGGGCCCGCTAGTAAACCTACATAGTCCATGGGCCCGCTAGTTAACCTACATAGTGCAAGTGTCCGCTAGTTATCCTACATATTCCAAGTGCCCGCTAGTTAACCTACATAATCTAAGTGCCCGTTAGCTAACCTATATAGTCCAAGGGCCCGCTAGTTGACCTACATAGTCCAAGTGCCAGCTAGGTAACTTAGATCGTACAAGTGCCCGCTGGGGAACCGAGATAGTACAAGTGCCTGTTCGTTAACCTAGATAGTCCAAGTGCCCGCTAGGTAACCTAGACTGTCCAAGTGCCCGCTAGGTTACCTACATAGTCCAAGTGCCCTTTCGTTAACCTAGATAGTCAAAGTGCCCGGTAGGAAAACTACATAGCCCAAGGGCCCGCTAGGTACCCTAGATAGACCAAGTGCCCACTAGGTAACCTAGAGTCCAAATGCTCGCTAGTTAACCTACATACTCCAAGTGCCCGCTATGTAACCTAGATAGTCAAAGTGCCCGTAAGGTAACCTAGATAGTCCAAGTGCCCGCTAGGTAACTTACATTGTCCAAGTTCCCGCTAGGTAACCTAGATAGTCCAAGTTCCCGTTACCTAACCTAGATAATCCAAGTGCCCGCTAGGCAACCTACATAGTCCGAGAGCCCGTTCGTTAAACTAGAAGTCCAAGTGCCCGCTAGGTAACCTATATAGTCCAAGTGCCCGCTAGGTAAACTATATAGTCCAAGGGCCCGCTAGTTAACCTACATAGTCCAAGGGCTCACTTGTTAACATTGATAGTCCAGCTGCTCGCTATTTAACCTAGATCATCCAAGTGCCTGCTAGTTAACCTAGATTGTCAAAGTACCTGCTAGTTAACCTACATAATCCATGGGCCCACTAGTTAACCTAGATAGTCCAAGTGTCCTCTCGTTAACCTATATACCAATTGCTCGCTACGTAACCTAGATAGTCCAAGGGCACGCTAGTTAACCTACATATTCCAAGTACCCGCTAGGCAACCTAGATAGTCCAAGTGCCCGCTAAGGAACCTACATAGTCCAAGTGCATGCAAGTTAACCTAGATAGTCCAAGTGCCCGCTAGTTAACCTACATAGTCCAAGTGCCTGCTAGGTAACCTACATAGTCCAAGTGCCCGTTAGGTAACCTAGATAGTCCAAGTGCCTGCTAGGTAACCTACATAGTGCAAGTGTCCGCTAGTTAACCTACATATTCCAAGTCCCCGCTAGTTAACATAGATAGTCCAAGTGCCCGCTAGGGAACGTACATAGTCCAAGTGCCCGCTAGGTAACCTAGATAGTGCAAGTGCCCGCTAGTTAACCTAGATAGTTCTAGTACCCGCTAGGTAACCTAGATCGTCCAAGGGCCCCCTAGTTAGCCTACATAGTCCAAGTGCCCGCTAGGTAACCTAGATAGTCCAAGTGACCGCTAGTTAACCTACATATTCCAAGTGCTCGCTAAGTAACCTAGATAGTCCAAAGGCCTGCTAGTAAACCTACATAATCCATGGGCCCGCTAGTTAACCTACATATTGCAAGGGCCCGCTAGTTTACCTAGATCGTGCAAGTGTCCGCTAGTTAACCTATATAGTCCAAGTGGGCGCTAGTTAACCTATATACCAAGTGCCCGCTACGTAACCTAGATGGTCCAAGGGCACGCTAGTTAACCTACATAGTACAAGTGCGCGCTAGGGAACCTAGATAGTCAAAGTTCCCGCTCTGGAACATACATAGTCCAAGAGCCCGCTAGGGAATCTACATAGTCCAAGGGGCCGCTAGTTAACCTACATAGTCCAAGTACACGCTAGTTAACCTAGAACGTCCAAGTGCTCGCTAGTTAACCTACATAGTAGAAGGGCCCGCTAGTTAACCCACATAGTCCAAGGGCCCGCTAGTTAACCTACATCGTCCAAGGGCCCGCTAGTTAACCTAGATAGTCCAAGTGCCCGCTAGTTAACCTACATAGTCCAAGTGCCCGCTAGGTAACCTAGACAGTTCAAGTGACCACTAGGTTACCTACATAGTCCAAGTGCCTCTTCGTTAACCTCATAGTCCAAGTGCCCGCTAGGTAACCTATATAGTCCAAATGCCCGCTAGGGACCCTAATAGTCCAAGTGCCCGCTAGTTAACCTAGACAGTCCAAGTGCTCACTAGTTAAGCTAGATAGTCCAAGTGCCTGCTAGTTAACATAGATAGACCAAGTGCCCGCTAGGGAACCTACGTAGTCCAAGTGCCCGATAGGGAACCTACATAGTCCAAGTGCCCGCTAGTTAACATAGATAGTCCAAGTACCCGCTAGGAAAAGTACATAGTCCAAGTGCCCGCTAGTTAACGTACATAGTCCAAATGCCCACTAGGTAACGTACATGGTCCAAGTGCCCGCTAGGGAACGTACATAGTCCAAGTGCCCGCTAGGTAACCTAGATAGTCCATGTGCCCGCTAGTTAACCTACATAGTCCAAGTGCCTGCAAGGTTACCTAGATAGTCCAAGTGACCATTAGTTAACCTACAGAGTCCAGGGTCCCCCTAGGTAACCTATATAGTCCAAAGGCCCGCTAGGCAACCTACATTGTCCTAGTGCCCCCTAGTTAACCTACATTCTCCACGTGCCCGATAGGGAACCTACATAGTCCAAGTGGCCGCTAGGTAACCTACATAGTCCAAATGCCCGCTAGTTAACCTACATAGTCCAAGTGCCGTAAGGTAACCTAGATAGCCGAAATGCCCGCTAGGGTACCCACATAGTCCAAGTGCCCGCTAGGGAATTTACATAGTCCAAGGATCCGCTAGGGAACTTACATATTCCTAGGGCCCGCTAGGGATCCTACATAGTCCAAGTGCCCGTTAGTTAACCTAGATAGTCCAAGTGCCCTCTAGGTAACCTAGATTGTCCAACAGCCCGTTAGGTAACCTACATACTCCAAGTACCCGCTAGGTAACGTAGATAGTTCAAGTGCCAGCTAGGTAACCTAGATAGGCCAGTGCCCGCTAGGTAACCTACATAATCCAAATGCCCGCAAGGTAACCTGGATATTCAAGGGCCCGCTAGGTAACCTACATAGTCCTAGTGCCCCCTAGTTAACCTATATTCTCCAAGTGTCCGATAGGGAACCTACATAGTCCAAGTGCCAGCAAGGTAACCTACATAGTCCAAATGCCCTCTAGTTAACCCAAATAGTCCAAGTTCCCGCTAGGGAACTTACATAGTCCAAGTGCACGTTAGTTAACCTACATAGTCCAAGTGCCTGCTATGTAACCTAGATAGTCCAACAGCCCGCTAGGTAACCTACATACTCTAAGAACCCGCTAGGCAACGTAGATAGTTCAAGTGCCAGCTAGGTAACCTAGATAGTCCAAGTGCCCGCTAGGTAACCTACAAAATCTAAGTGCCCGCTAGGTTATCTATATAGTCCAAATGCCCGCTAGGGAAACTACATAGTCCAAGTGCCCGCAAGGTAACCTAGATAGTCCAAGTGCCCTCTAGTTAACCTAGATCGTCCAAGTGCCCGCTAGTTAACCTACATAGCCCAAGGTCCGCTAGTTAACCTAGATAGTCCAAGTGCTCGCTAGTTAACCTACATAGTACAAGGGCCCGCTAGTAGACCTAGATAGTCCAAGTGCCCGCTAGTTAACATAGATAGTCCAAGTGCCCGCTAGGTAACCTAAGTAGTCCAAATGTCCGATAGGGATCCTACATAGTCCAAGTGCCAGCTATGTAACCTAGACTGTCCAAGTGCCCGCTAGGTTACCTATATAGTCCAAGTGCCCGTTCGTTAAACTAGATAGTCCAAGTGCCCGCTAGGAAACCTACATAGTCCAAGGGCCCGCTATGTAACCTAGATAATCCAAGTGCCCGCTAGGTAACCTAGAGTCCAAGTGCTCGCTAGTTAACCTACATAGTCCAAGTGCCCGCTATGTAACCTAGTTGGTCAAAGTGCCCGTTAGATAACCTAGATAGTCCAAGTGCCCGTTACCTAACCTAGACAGTCCAAGAGCCCGCTAGGTTACCTGCATATTCCAAGTGCCCGTTCGTTAACCTAGATAGTCCAAGTGCCCACTAGGTAACCTACATAGTCCAAGTGCCCTCTAGGTAACTTATAGAGTCCAAGTACCCGCTAGATAACCTACATAGTCCAAGGGCCCGCTAGTTAACCTACATAGTCCAAGGGCTCACTTGTTATCTTTGATAGTCCAAGTGCCTGCTAGTTAACCTAGATCGTCCAAGGGTCCACTAGTTAACCTGGATAGTCCAAGTGTCCTCTAGTTAACCTATATAGTCCAAGTGCCCGCTAGTTAAACTATATACCAAGTGCCCGCTATGTAACCTACATAGTCCAAGTACACGCTAGTTAACCTAGATAGTCCAAGTGCCCGCTAGTTAACCTAGATAGTCCAAGTGCCTGCTAGGTAACCTACATAGTGCAAGTGTCTGCTAGTTAACCTACATATTCCAAGTGCCCGCTAGTTAACATAGATAGTCCAAGTGCCCGCTAGGTAACCTAGATAGTGAAAGTGCACGCTAGTTAACCTAGATAGTTCAAGTACCCGCTAGGTAACCTAGAACGTCCAAGGGCCCCCTAGTTAGCCTACATAGTCCAAGTGCCCGCTAGGTAACCTAGATAGTCCAAGTGCCCGTTCGGTAACCTAGATAATCCAAGTGCCCTTTAGGGAACCTAGATAGTCCAAGGGCCCGCTAGTAAACCTACATAGTCCAAGGGCCCGCTAGTTAACCTACATAGTGCAAGTGTCCGCTAGTTAACCTACATAGTCCAAGTGCCCGCTAGGAAACCTAGACAGTTCAAGTGACCACTAGGTTACCTACATAGTCAAAGTGCCTGTTCGTTAACCTCATAGTCCAAGTGCCCGCTAGGTAACCTATATAGTCCAAAGCCCGCTAGCGACCCTAATAGTCCAAGTGCCCGCTAGTTAACCTAGATAGTCCAAGTGCTCACTAGTTAACCTAGATAATCCAAGTGCCCGCTAGTTAACCTAGATAGACCAAGTGCCCGCTAGGGAACCTACCTAGTCCAAGTGCCCGATAAGGAACCTACATAATCCATGTGCCTGCTAGTTAACATAGACAGTACAAGTACCCGCTAGGAAAAGTACATAGTCCAATTTCCCGCTAGGGAACGTACATAGTCCAAGTGCCCGCTAGGTAACCTAGATAGTCCAAGTGCCCGCTAGTTAACCTACATAGTCCAAGTGCCTGCTAGGTAACCTAGATAGTCCAAGTGCCCATTAGTTAACTTACATAGTCCAAGGTCCCCCTAGGTAACCTAGATAGTCCAAGTGCCCGCTAGTTAACCTACATTCTCCAAGTGCCCGATAGGGAACCTACATGGTCCAAGTGCCCGCTAGGTAACCTACATAGTCCAAATGCCCGCTAGTTAACCTACATAGTCCAAGTGCCGTTAGGTAACCTAGATAGCCCAAATGCCCGCTAGGGAACCCACATAATCCAAATGCACGCTAGGGAACTTACATAGTCCAAGGACCCGCTAGGGAACTTACATAGTCCAAAAGCCCGCTAGGGAACCTACATAGTCCAAGTGTCCGTTAGTTAACATAGATAGTCCAAGTGCCCGCTAGGTAACCTAAGTAGTCCAAATGTCTGATAGGGATCCTACATAGTCCAAGTGCCAGCTAGGTAACCTACATAGTCCAAGTGCCCGTTCGTTAACCTAGATAGTCCAAGTGCCCGCTAAGTAACCTAGACTGTCCAAGTGCCCGCTAGGAAACCTACATAGTCCAAGGGCCCGCTAGGTAACCTAGATAGTCCAAGTGCCCGCTAGGTAACCTCGAGTCCAAATGCTCGCTAGTTAAGCTACATAGTCCAAGTGCCCGCTATGTAACCTAGTTGGTCAAAGTGCCCGTTAGGTAACCTAGATAGTCCAAGTGCCCGCTAGGCAACCTACATAGTCCAAGAGCCCGTTCGCTAATCTAGAAGTCCAAGTGCCCGCTAGGTAACCTAGATAGTCCAAGTGCCCGCTAGGTAACCTCGAGTCCAAATGCTCGCTAGTTAAGCTACATAGTCCAAGTGCCCGCTATGTAACCTAGTTGGTCAAAGTGCCCGTTAGGTAACCTAGATAGTCCAAGTGCCCGCTAGGCAACCTACATAGTCCAAGAGCCCGTTCGCTAATCTAGAAGTCCAAGTGCCCGCTAGGTAACCTAGACTGTCCAAGTGCCCGCTCGGTTACCTGCATATTCCAAGTGATCGTTCGTTAAACTAGATAGTCCAAGTGCCCACTAGGTAACCTACATAGTCCAAGTGCCCGCTAGGTAACCTATATAGTCCAAGTGCCCGCTAGTTAACCTAGATAGTCCAAGGGCCGGCTAGTTAACCTACATAGTCGAAGGGCTCACTTGTTATCTTTGATAGTCCAAGTGCCCGCTAGTTAACCTAGATCGTCCAAGGGCCCAATAGTTAACCTAGATAGTCCAAGTGTCCTCTAGTTAAGCTACATAGTCCAAGTGCCCGCTAGTTAACCTATATACCAAGTGCCCGCTAGTTAACCTATATACCAAGTGCCCGCTACGTAACCTAGATAGTCCAAGGGCACGCTAGTTAAGCTACATAGTCCAAGTTCCCGCTAGGCAACCTAGATAGTCCAAGTGCCCGCTAAGGAACCTACATAGTCCAAGTGCTCGCGCTAGTTAACGTAGATAGTCCAAGTGCCCGCTAGTTCACCTAGATAGTCCAAGTGCCTGCTAGGTAACCTACATAGTGCAAGTGTCCGCTAGGGAACTTACATAGTCCAAGGACCCGCTAGGGAACTTACATAGTCCAAGGGCCCGCTAGGGAACCTACATAGTCCAAGTGCCTGTTAGTTAACCTAGATAGTCCAAGTGCCCTCTAGATAACCTAGATAGTCCAACAGCCCGGTAGGTAACCTACATACTCCAACTACCCGCTAGGTAACGTAGATAGTTCAAGTGCCAGCTAGGTAACCTAGATAGTCCAAGTGCCCGCTAGGTAACCTACAAAGTCTAAGTGCCCGCTAGGTAATTTATATAGTCCAAATGCCCGCTAGGGAGCCTACATAATCCAAATGCCCGCTAGGTAACCTAGATAGTCCAAAGGCCCGCTAGGTAACCTACATAGTCCTAGTGCCCCCTAGGTAACCTACATTCTCCAAGTGCCCGTTAGGGAACCTACATAGTCCAAGTGCCAGCTAGGTAACCTACATAGTCCAAATGCCCTCTAGTTAACCCACATAGTCCAAGTTCCCGCTAGGGAACTTACATAGTCCAAGGGCCCGCTAGGGAACCTACATAGTCCAAGTGCCCGTTAGTTAACCTACATAGTCCAAGTACCTGCTATGTAACCTAGATAGTCCAACAGCCCACTAGGTAACCTACATACTCCAAGAACCCGCTAGGCAAGGTAGATAGTTCAAGTGCCAGCTAGGTAACCTAGATAGTCCAAGTGCCCGCTAGGTAACCTACAAAGTCTAAGTGCCCGCTAGGTTATCTATATAGTCCAAATGCCCGCTAGGGAACGTACATAGTCCAAGTGCCCGCTAGGTAACCTAGATAGTCCAAGTGCCCTCTAGTTTGCCTAGATCGTCCAAGGGCCCGCTAGTTAACCTAGATAGTCCAAGTGCTCGCTAGTTAACCTACATAGTACAAGGGCCCGCTAGTTGACCTAGGTAGTCCAAGTGCCCGCTAGTTAACATAGGTAGTCCAAGTGCCCGCCTGGTAACCTACATAGTCCAAATGCCCATTCGTTAACCTAGATAGTCCAAGTGCCCGCTAGGTAACCTAGACTGTCCAATGCCCGCTAGGTTACCTACATAGTCCAAGTGCCCGTTCGTTAAACTAGATAGTCCAAGTGCCCGCTAGGAAACCTACATAGTCCAAGGGCCCGCTAGGTAAACTAGATAGTCCAAGTGCCCGCTAGATAGCCTAGTGTCCAAATGCTCGCTAGTTAACCTACATAGTCCAAGGGCCCGCTATGTAACCTAGTTGGTCAAAGTGCCCGTTACTTAACCTAGATAGTCCAAGTACCCGCTAGGTAACCTAGATAGTTCAACAGCCGCTAGGTAACCTACATACTCCAAGAACCCGCTAGGCAACGTAGATAGTTCAAGTGCCAGCTAGGTAACCTAGATAGTCCAAGTGCCCGCTAGGTAACCTACAAAATCTAAGTGCCCGCTAGGTTATCTATATAGTCCAAATGCCCGCTAGGGAAAATACATAGTCCAAGTGCCCGCAAGGTAACCTAGATAATCCAAGTGTCCTCTAGTTAACCTAGATCGTCCAAGTGCCCGATAGTTAACCTAGATAGTCCAAGTGTCCTCTAGTTAAGCTACATAGTCCAAGTGCCCGCTAGTTAACCTATATACCAAGTGCACGCTAGTTAACCTATATACCAAGTGCCCGCTACGTAACCTAGATAGTCCAAGGGCACGCTAGTTAAGCTACATAGTCCAAGTTCCCGCTAGGCAACCTAGATAGTCCAAGTGCCCGCTAAGGAACCTACATAGTCCAAGTGCTCGCGCTAGTTAACGTAGATAGTCCAAGTGCCCGCTAGTTCACCTAGATAGTCCAAGTGCCTGCTAGGTAACCTACATAGTGCAAGTGTCCGCTAGGGAACTTACATAGTCCAAGGACCCGCTAGGGAACTTACATAGTCCAAGGGCCCGCTAGGGAACCTACATAGTCCAAGTGCCTGTTAGTTAACCTAGATAGTCCAAGTGCCCTCTAGATAACCTAGATAGTCCAACAGCCCGGTAGGTAACCTACATACTCCAAGTACCCGCTAGGTAACGTAGATAGTTCAAGTGCCAGCTAGGTAACCTAGATAGTCCAAGTGCCCGCTAGGTAACCTACAAAGTCTAAGTGCCCGCTAGGTAATCTATATAGTCCAAATGCCCGCTAGGGAGCCTACATAATCCAAATGCCCGCTAGGTAACCTAGATAGTCCAAGGGCCCGCTAGGTAACCTACATAGTCCTAGTGCCCCCTAGGTAACCTACATTCTCCAAGTGCCCGTTAGGGAACCTACATAGTCCAAGTGCCCGCTAGGTAACCTACAAAGTCTAAGTGCCCGCTAGGTTATCTATACAGTCCAAATGCCCGCTAGGGAAACTACATAGTCCAAGTGCCCGCAAGGTAACCTAGATAATCCAAGTGCCCTCTAGTTAACCTAGATCGTCCAAGTGCCCGCTAGTTAACCTACATAGCCCAAGGTCCGCTAGTTAACGTAGATAGTCCAAGTGCCCGCTAGTTAACCTAGATAGTCCAAGTGCCTGCTAGGTAACCTACATAGTGCAAGTGTCTGCTAGTTAACCTACATATTCCAAGTGCCCGCTAGTTAACATAGATAGTCCAAGTGCCCGCTAGGTAACCTAGATAGTGAAAGTGCACGCTAGTTAACCTAGATAGTTCAAGTACTCGCTAGGTAACCTAGAACGTCCAAGGGCCCCCTAGTTAGCCTACATAGTCCAAGTGCCCGCTAGGTAACCTAGATAGTCCAAGTGCCCGTTCGGTAACCTAGATAATCCAAGTGCCCTTTAGGGAACCTAGATAGTCCAAGGGCCCGCTAGTAAACCTACATAGTCCATGGGCCCGCTAGTTAACCTACATAGTGCAAGTGTCCGCTAGTTAACCTACATAGTCCAAGTGCCCGCTAGGAAACCTAGACAGTTCAAGTGACCACTAGGTTACCTACATAGTCAAAGTGCCTGTTCGTTAACCTCATAGTCCAAGTGCCCGCTAGTTAACCTATATAATCCAAATGCCCGCTAACGACCCTAATAGTCCAAGTGCCCGCTAGTTAACCTAGATAGTCCAAGTTCTCACTAGTTAACCTAGATAATCCAAGTGCCCGCTAGTTAACCTAGATAGACCAAGTGCCCGCTAGGGAACCTACCTAGTCCAAGTGCCCGATAAGGAACCTACATAATCCATGTGCCTGCTAGTTAACATAGATAGTACAAGTACCCGCTAGGAAAAGTACATAGTCCAAGTGCCCGCTAGGTAACGTACATAGTCCAAGTGCCCGCTAGGGAACGTACATAGTCCAAGTGCCCGCTAGGTAACCTAGATAGTCCAAGTGCCCGCTAGTTAACCTACATAGTCCAAGTGCCTGCTAGGTAACCTAGATAGTCCAAGTGCCCATTAGTTAACTTACATAGTCCAAGGTCCCCCTAGGTAACCTAGATAGTCCAAGTGCCCGCTAGTTAACCTACATTCTCCAAGTGCCCGATAGGGAACCTACATGGTCCAAGTGCCCGCTAGGTAACCTACATAGTCCAAATGCCCGCTAGTTAACCTACATAGTCCAAGTGCCGTTAGGTAACCTAGATAGCCCAAATGCCCGCTAGGGAACCCACATAATCCAAATGCACGCTAGGGAACTTACATAGTCCAAGGACCCGCTAGGGAACTTACATAGTCCAAAAGCCCGCTAGGGAACCTACATAGTCCAAGTGTCCGTTAGTTAACATAGATAGTCCAAGTGCCCGCTAGGTAACCTAAGTAGTCCAAATGTCCGATAGGGATCCTACAGAGTCCAAGTGCCAGCTAGGTAACCTACATAGTCCAAGTGCCCGTTCCTTAACCTTGATAGTCCAAGTGCCCGCTAGGTAACCTAGACTGTCCAAGTGCCCGCTAGGTTACCTACATAGTCCAAGTGCCCGTTCGTTAAACTAGATAGTCCAAGTGCCAGCTAGGCAACCTACATAGTCCAAGAGCCCGTTCGCTAATCTAGAAGTCCAAGTGCCCGCTAGGTAACCTAGACAGTCCAAGTGCCCGCTCGGTTACCTGCATATTCCAAGTGCTCGTTCGTTAACCTAGATAGTCCAAGTGCCCACTAGGTAACATACATAGTCCAAGTGCCCGCTAGGTAACCTATATAGTCCAAGTGCCCGCTAGGTAACCTACATAGTCCAAGGGCCCGCTAGTTAACCTACATAGTCCAAGGGCTCACTTGTTATCTTTGATAGTCCAAGTGCCCGCTAGTTAACCTAGATCGTCCAAGGGCCCAATAGGTAACCTAGATAGTCCAAGTGTCCTCTAGTTAAGCTACATAGTCCAAGTGCCCGTTAGTTAACCTATATACCAAGTGCACGCTAGTTAACCTATATACCAAGTGCCCGCTACGTAACCTAGATAGTCCAAGGGCACGCTAGTTAAGCTACATAGTCCAAGTTCCCGCTAGGCAACCTAAATAGTCCAAGTGCCCGCTAAGGAACCTACATAGTCCAAGTGGTCACGCTAGTTAACGTAGATAGTCCAAGTGCCCGCTAGTTCACCTAGATAGTCCAAGTGCCTGCTAGGTAACCTACATAGTGCAAGTGTCCGCTACGGAACTTACATAATCCAAGGACCCGCTAGGGAACTTACATAGTCCAAGGGCCCACTAGGGAACCTACATAGTCCAAGTGCTCGCGCTAGTTAACGTAGATAGTCCAAGTGCCCGCTAGTTCACCTAGATAGTCCAAGTGCCTGCTAGGTAACCTACATAGTGCAAGTGTCCGCTAGGGAACTTACATAATCCAAGGACCCGCTAGGGAACTTACATAGTCCAAGGGCCCGCTAGGGAACCTACATAGTCCAAGTGCCTGTTAGTTAACCTAGATAGTCCAAGTGCCCTCTAGATAATCTAGATAGTCCAACAGCCCGGTAGGTAACCTACATACTCCAAGTACCCGCTAGGTAACGTAGATAGTTCAAGTGCCAGCTAGGTAACCTAGATAGTCCAAGTGCCCGCTAGGTAACCTACAAAGTCTAAGTGCCCGCTAGGTAATCTATATAGTCCAAATGCCCGCTAGGGAGCCTACATAATCCAAATGCCCGCTAGGTAACCTAGATAGTCCAAGGGCCCGCTAGGTAACCTACATAGTCCTAGTGCCCCCTAGGTAACCTACATTCTCCAAGTGCCCGTTAGGGAACCTACATAGTCCAAGTGCCAGCTAGGTAACCTACATAGTCCAAATGCCCTCTAGTTAACCCACATAGTCCAAGTTCCCGCTAGGGAACTTACATAGTCCAAGGGCCCACTAGGGAACCTACATAGTCCAAGTGCCCGTTAGTTAACCTACATAGTCCAAGTACCTGCTATGTAACCTAGATAGTCCAACAGCCCACTAGGTAACCTACATACTCCAAGAACCCGCTAGGCAACGTAGATAGTTCAAGTGCCAGCTAGGTAACCTAGATAGTCCAAGTGCCCGCTAGGTAACCTACAAAGTCTAAGTGCCCGCTAGGTTATCTATATAGTCCAAATGCCCGCTAGGGAACCTACATAGTCCAAGTGCCCGCTAGGTAACCTAGATAGTCCAAGTGCCCTCTAGTTTACCTAGATCGTCCAAGGGCCCGCTAGTTAACCTAGATAGTCCAAGTGCTCGCTAGTTAACCTACATAGTACAAGGGCCCGCTAGTTGACCTAGGTAGTCCAAGTGCCCGCTAGTTAACATAGATAGTCCAAGTGCCCGCCTGGTAACCTACATAGTCCAAATGCCCATACGTTAACCTAGATAGTCCAAGTGCCCGCTAGGTAACCTAGACTGTCCAATGCCCGCTAGGTTACCTACATAGTCCAAGTGCCCGTTCGTTAAACTAGATAGTCCAAGTGCCCGCTAGGAAACCTACATAGTCCAAGGGCCCGCTAGGTAAACTAGATAGTCCAAGTGCCCGCTAGATAGCCTAGTGTCCAAATGCTCGCTAGTTAACCTACATAGTCCAAGGGCCCGCTATGTAACCTAGTTAGTCAAAGTGCCCGTTAGGTAACCTAGATAGTCCAAGTGCCCGCTAGGTAACTTACATTGTCCAAGTTCCCGCTAGGTAACCTAGATAGTCCAAGTGCCCGTAACCTAACCTAGATAGTCCTAGTGCCCGCTAGGCAACCTACATAGTCCAAGAGCCCGTTCGTTAACCTAGACAGTCCAAGTGCCCGATGGGTTACCTGCATATTCCAAGTGTCCTTTCGTTAACCTAGATAGTCCAAGTGCCCGTTCGTTAACCTACATAATCCAAGTGCCCGCTAGGTAACCTATATAGTCCAAGTGCCCGCTAGGTAACCTACATAGTCCAAGGGCCCGCTAGTTAACCTACATAGTCCAAGGGCTCACTTGTTATCTTTGATAGTCCAAGTGCCCGCTAGTTAACCTAGATCGTCCAAGGGCCCACTAGTTAACCTAGATAGTCCAAGTGTTCTCTAGTTAACCTACATAGTCCAAGTGCCCGCTAGTTAACCTATATACCAAGTGCCCGCTACGTAACCTAGATAGTCCAAGGGCACGCTAGTTAAGCTACATAGTCCAAGTTCCCGCTAGGCAACCTAGATAGTCCAAGTGCGCGCTAAGGAACCTACATAGTCCAAGTGCTCGCGCTAGTTAACGTAGATAGTACAAGTGCCCGCTAGTTAACCTAGATAGTCCAAGTGCCTGCTAGGTAACCTACATAGTGCAAATGTCCGCTAATTAACCTACATATTCCAAGTGCCCGCTAGATAACATAGATAGTCCAAGTGGCCGCTAGGGAACGTACATTGTCCAAGTGCCCGCTAGGTAACATAGATAGTGCAAGTGCCCGCTAGTTAACCTAGATCGTCCAAGGGCCCCCTAGTTAGCCTACATACTCCAAGTGCCCGCTAGGTAACCTAGATAGTCCAAGTGCCCTTTAGGGAACCTAGATAGTCCAAGGGCCCTTTAGTAAACCTACTTAGTTCATGGGCCCGCTAGTTAACCTACATAGTGCAAGTGTCCGCTAGTTAACCTACATATTCTCAGTGACCGCTAGTTAACCTACATAATCTAAGTGCCCGTTAGCTAACCTAGTTAGTCCATGGGCCCGCTAGTTGACCTACATAGTCCAAGTGCCCTCTAGGCAACCTAGATAGTCCAAGTGCCCGCTATGGAACCTACATAGTCCAAGTGCACGCTAGTTAACCTAGATAGTCCAAGTGCCTGCTAGGTAACCTGCATAGTGCAAGTGTCCGCTAGTTAACCTACATATTCCAAGTTCCCGCTAGTTAACATAGATAGTCCAAGTTCCCGCTAGGAAACGTACATAGTCCAAGTGCCCGCTAGGTAACCAAGATAGTGGAAGTGCCCGCTAGTTAACCTAGATAGTTCAAGTACCCGCTAGGTAACCTAGATCGTCCAAGGACCCCTAGTTAGCCTACATAGTCCAAGTGCCCGCTAGGTAACCTAGATAGTCCAAGTGCCCGTTCGGTAACCTAGATAGTCCAAGTGCCCTTTAGGGAACCTAGATAGTCCAAGGGCCCGCTAGTAAACCTACATAGTCCATGGGCCCGCTAGTTAACCTACATAATGCAAGTGTCCACCTGTTAACCTACATATTCCAAGTGCCCGCTAGTTAACCTACATAATCTAAGTGCCCGTTAGCTAACCTAGAGAGTCCAAGGGCCCGCTAGTTGACCTACATAGTCCAAGTGCCAGCTAGGTAACCTAGATTGTACAAGTGCCCGCTAGGGAACCTAGATCGCCCAAATGCCTGTTAGCTAACCTAGATAGTCCAAGTGGTGGCTAGGTAACCTACATAGTCCAAGTGACCGTTCGTTAACCTAGATAATCCAAGTACCCGCTAGGTTACCTAGACAGTCAAGTCCCCGCTAGTTAACCTACATAGTCCAAGTGCCCGATAGGGAACCTACATAATCCAAGTGCACGCTAGGGAACCTACATAGTCCAAGTGCCCGTTAGTTAACCTAGATAGTCAAAGTGCCTGCTAGGTTACCTAGATAGTCCAAGTGCCCGCTAGGTAATCTACATAATCCAAGTTCCCGCTAGTTAACCTAGATAGTCCAAGTGCCTACTAGTAAATCTACATAATCCATGGGCCCGCTAGTTAACCTACATAGTGCAAGGGCCCGCTAGTTAACCTAGATCGCGCAAGTGTCCGCTAGTTAACCTACATAGTCCAAGTGCCCGCTAGTTAACCTAGATAGTCCAAGTGCCCGCAGGGATCCTTCATAATCCAAGTGCCTGCTAGGTAACCTAGATAGTCCAAGTGCCCGCTAGTTAACCTAGATAGTCCTAGTGCCCGTTAGTTAACCTAGATAGTCCAAGTGCCCACTAGGGGACGTACATAGTCCAAGTGCCCGCTAGGTAACCTAGATAGTCCAAGTGCGCGCTAGGGTATGTACATAGTCCAAGTGCGGGCTAGGAAACAAAGATAGTCCAAGTGCCCGCTAGTTAACCTACATAGTCCAAGGGCCCGCTAGTTAACCTACATAGTCCAAGGTCCGCTAGTTAACCTAGATAGTCCAAGTGCCCTCTAGTTTACCTAGATCGTCCAAGTGCCCGCTAGTTAACCCAGATAGTCCAAGTGCTCCCTAGTTAACCTCCATAGTACAAGGGCCCGCTAGTTGACCTAGGTAGTCCAAGTGCCCGCTAGTTAACATAGATAGTCCAAGTGCCCGCTAGGTAACCTACATAGTCCAAATGCCCATTCCTTAACCTAAATAGTCCAAGTGCCCGCTAGGTAACCTAGACTGTCCAATGCCCGCAAGGTTACCTACATAGTCCAAGTGCCCGTTCGTTAAACTAGATAGTCCAAGTGCCCGCTAGGAAACCGACATAGTCCAAGGGCCCGCTAGGTAAACTTGATAGTCCAAGTGCCCGCTAGATAGCCTAGAGTCCAAATGCTCGCTAGTTAACCTACATAGTCCAAGGGCCCGCTAGTTGACCTAGGTAGTCCAAGTGCCCGCTAGTTAACATAGATAGTCCAAGTGCCCGCTAGGTAACCTACATAGTTCAAATGCCCATTTGTTAACCTAGATAGTCCAAGTGCCCGCTAGGTAACCTAGACTGTCCAATGCCCGCTAGGTTACCTACATAGTCCAAGTGCCCGTTCGTTAAACTAGATAGTCCAAGTGCCCGCTAGGAAACCTACATAGTCCAAGGGCCCGCTAGGTAAACTAGATAGTCCAAGTGCCCGCTAGATAACCTAGAGTCCAAATGCTCGCTAGTTAACCTACATAGTCCAAGTGCCCGCTATGTAACCTAGTTGGTCAAAGTGCCCGTTAGGTAACCTAGATAGTCCAAGTGCCCGCTAGGTAACTTACATTGTCCAAGTTCCCGCTAGGTAACCTAGATAGTCCAAGTGCCCGTTACCTAACCTAGATAGTCCAAGTGCCCGCTAGGCAACCTACATAGTCCAAGAGCCCGTTCGTTAACCTAGAAGTCCAAGTGCTCGTTAGGTAACCTAGACAGCCCAAGTGCCCGCTCGGTTACCTGCATATTCCAAGTGCCCGTTCGTTAACCTAGATAGTCCAAGTGCCCACTAGGTAACCTACATTGTCCAAGTGCCCGCTAGGTAACCTATATAGTCCAAGTGCCCGCTAGGTAACCTACATAGTCCAAGGGCCCGCATTTTAACCTACATAGTCCAAGGGCTCACTTGTTATCTTTGATGGTCCAAGTGCCCGCTAGTTAACCTAGATCGTCCAAGGGCCCACTAGTTAACCTAGATAGTCCAAGTGTTCTCTAGTTAACCTACATAGTCCAAGTGCCCGCTAGTTAACCTATATACCAAGTGCCCGCTACGTAACCTAGATAGTCCAAGGGCACGCTAGTTAACCTAGATCGTCCAAGGGCCCCCTAGTTAGCCTACATACTCCAAGTGCCCCCTAGGCAACCTAGATAGTCCAAGTGCGCGCTAAGGAACCTACATAGTCCAAGTGCTCGCGCTAGTTAACGTAGATAGTACAAGTGCCCGCTAGTTAACCTAGATAGTCCAAGTGCCTGCTAGGTAACCTACATAGTGCAAGTGTCCGCTAATTAACCTACATATTCCAAGTGCCCGCTAGATAACATAGATAGTCCAAGTGCCCGCTAGGGAACGTACATTGTCCAAGTGCCCGCTAGGTAACATAGATAGTGCAAGTGCCCGCTAGTTAGCCTAGATAGTTCAAGTACCCGCTAGTTAACCTAGATCGTCCAAGGGCCCCCTAGTTAGCCTACATACTCCAAGTGCCCGCTAGGTAACCTAGATAGTCCAAGTGCCCTTTAGGGAACCTAGATAGTCCAAGGGCCCTTTAGTAAACCTACTTAGTTCATGGGCCCGCTAGTTAACCTACATAGTGCAAGTGTCCGCTAGTTAACCTACATATTCTCAGTGCCCGCTAGTTAACCTACATAATCTAAGTGCCCGTTAGCTAACCTAGTTAGTCCATGGGCCCGCTAGTTGACCTACATAGTCCAAGTGCCCTCTAGGCAACCTAGATAGTCCAAGTGCCCGCTATGGAACCTACATAGTCCAAGTGCACGCTAGTTAACCTAGATAGTCCAAGTGCCTGCTAGGTAACCTGCATAGTGCAAGTGTCCGCTAGTTAACCTACATATTCCAAGTTCCCGCTAGTTAACATAGATAGTCCAAGTTCCCGCTAGGAAACGTACATAGTCCAAGTGCCCGCTAGGTAACCAAGATAGTGGAAGTGCCCGCTAGTTAACCTAGATAGTTCAAGTACCCGCTAGGTAACCTAGATCGTCCAAGGACCCCTAGTTAGCCTACATAGTCCAAGTGCCCGCTAGGTAACCTAGATAGTCCAAGTGCCCGTTCGGTAACCTAGATAGTCCAAGTGCCCTTTAGGGAACCTAGATAGTCCAAGGGCCCGCTAGTAAACCTACATAGTCCATGGGCCCGCTAGTTAACCTACATAATGCAAGTGTCCACCTGTTAACCTACATATTCCAAGTGCCCGCTAGTTAACCTACATAATCTAAGTGCCCGTTAGCTAACCTAGAGAGTCCAAGGGCCCGCTAGTTGACCTACATAGTCCAAGTGCCAGCTAGGTAACCTAGATTGTACAAGTGCCCGCTAGGGAACCTAGATCGTCCAAATGCCTGTTAGCTAACCTAGATAGTCCAAGTGGCGGCTAGGTAACCTACATAGTCCAAGTGACCGTTCGTTAACCTAGATAATCCAAGTACCCGCTAGGTAACCTAGACAGTCCAAGTCCCCGCTAGTTAACCTACATAGTCCAAGTGCCCGATAGGGAACCTACATAATCCAAGTGCACGCTAGGAAACCTACATAGTCCAAGTGCCCGTTAGTTAACCTAGATAGTCAAAGTGCCTGCTAGGTTACCTAGATAGTCCAAGTGCCCGCTAGGTAATCTACATAATCCAAGTTCCCGCTAGTTAACCTAGATAGTCCAAGTGCCTACTAGTAAATCTACATAATCCATGGGCCCGCTAGTTAACCTACATAGTGCAAGGGCCCGCTAGTTAACCTAGATCGCGCAAGTGTCCGCTAGTTAACCTACATAGTCCAAGTGCCCGCTAGTTAACCTAGATAGTCCAAGTGCCCGCAGGGATCCTTCATAATCCAAGTGCCTGCTAGGTAACCTAGATAGTCCAAGTGCCCGCTAGTTAACCTAGATAGTCCTAGTGCCCGTTAGTTATCCTAGATAGTCCAAGTGCCCACTAGGGGACGTACATAGTCCAAGTGCCCGCTAGGTAACCTAGATAGTCCAAGTGCGCGCTAGGGTATGTACATAGTCCAAGTGCGGGCTAGGAAACAAAGATAGTCCAAGTGCCCGCTAGTTAACCTACATAGTCCAAGGGCCCGCTAGTTAACCTACATAGTCCAAGGTCCGCTAGTTAACCTAGATAGTCAAAGTGCCCGCTAGGTAACCTAGACAGTCCTAGTGCCCGCTAGGTTACCTACATAGTCCAAGTGCTCATTCGTTAACCTAGATAGTCCAAGTGCCCGCTAGGTAAACTACATAGTCCAAGTGCCCTCTAGGTAACATAGATAGTCCAAGGGCCCGCTAGTTAACCTACATAGTCCAAGTGCCTGCTAGGTAACCTAGATAGTCAAAGTGCCCGTTAGGTAACCTAGATAGTCCAAGTCCCCGCTAGGTAACCTACATTGTCCACGTTCCCGCTAGGTAACCTAGATAGTCCAAGTGCCCGTTACCTAACCTAGATAGTCCAAGTGCCCGCTAGGCGACATACATAGTCCAAGTGCCAGTTCGTTAACCTAGAAATCCAAGTGCCCGCTATGTAACCTAGACAGTCCAAGTGCCCGCCAGGTTACCTGCATAGTCCAAGTGCCCGTTCGTTAACCTAGATAGTCCAAGTGCCCGCTAGGGAACCTATATAGTCCAAGTGCTATCTAGGTAACCTAGATAGTCCAAGGGCCTGATAGTTTACCTAGATAGTCCAAGGGCTCGCTTGTTAACTTTGATAGTCCAAGTGCCCGTTAGTCAAACTAGATCGTCCAAGTGCCCGCTAGTTACCCTAGATCGTCCAAGTGTCCTCTAGTTAACTTACATAGTCCAAGTGCCCGCTAGGTAACCTAGATAGTCCTAGTGCCCGTTAGTTAACCTAGATAATCCAAGTGCCCACTAGGGGACCTACATAGCCCAAGTGCCCGCTAGGTAACCTAGATAGTCCAAGTGCGCGCTAGGGTATGTACATAGTCCAAGTGCCAGCTAGGAAACCTAGATAGTCCAAGTGCCCGCTAGTTAACCTACATAGTCCAAGGGCCCGCTAGTTCACCTACATAGTCCAAGGTCTGCTAGTTAACCTAGATAGTCAAAGTGCCCGCTAGGTTACCTAGACAGTCCAAGTGCCCGCTAGGTTACCTACATAGTCCAAGTGCCCGTTCGTTAACCTAGATAGTCCAAGTGCCTGCTAGGTAACCTACATAGTCCAGGTGCCCGCTAGGTAACCTAGATAGTCTAAGTGCCCATTAAGTAACCTAGATAGTCCAAGTGCCCGCTAGGTAACCTACATTGTCCAAGTTCCCGCTAGGTAACCAAGACAGTCCAAATGCCCGTGACCTAACCTAGATAGTCCAAGTGCCCGCTAGGCAACACACATAGTCCAAGTGACCGTTCGTTAACCTAGAAGTCCATGTGCCCGCTAAGTAACCTAGACAGTCCAAGTGCCCGCTAAGGAACGTATATAGTCCAAGTGCTATCTAGGTAACCTAGATAGTCCAAGGGCCTGCTAGTTAACCTATGTAGTCCAAGGGCTCGCTTGTTAACTTTGATAGTCCAAGTGCCCGTTAGATAACCTAGATCGTCCAAGTGCCAGCTAGTTAACCTAGATCGTCCAAGTGTCCTCTAGTTAACCTACATAGTCCATGTGCCCGCTAGGTAACCTAGATAGTCCAAGTGCCCGCTATTTAACCTAAATAGTCCAAGTGCCCGCTGGGTAACCTAGATAGTCCAACTGCCCGTTAGGTAACCTAGATTGTCCAAGTGCCCTTTAGGGAACCTACATAGTCCAAGGGCCCGCTATTTAACCTACATAGTCCAAGTGCCCGCTAGTTAGCCTACATACTCCAAGTGCCCGCTAGGTAACCTAGATAGTCCAAGTGCCCTTTAGGGAACCTAGATAGTCCAAGGGCCCTTTAGTAAACCTACTTAGTTCATGGGCCCGCTAGTTAACCTACATAGTGCAAGTGTCCGCTAGTTAACCTACATATTCTCAGTGCCCGCTAGTTAACCTACATAATCTAAGTGCCCGTTAGCTAACCTAGTTAGTCGATGGGCCCGCTAGTTGACCTACATAGTCCAAGTGCCCTCTAGGCAACCTAGATAGTCCAAGTGCCCGCTAAGGAACCTACATAGTCCAAGTGCACGCTAGTTAACCTAGATAGTCCAAGTGCCTGCTAGGTAACCTGCATAGTGCAAGTGTCCGCTAGTTAACCTACATATTCCAAGTTCCCGCTAGTTAACATAGATAGTCCAAGTTCCCGCTAGGAAACGTACATAGTCCAAGTGCCCGCTAGGTAACCAAGATAGTGGAAGTGCCCGCTAGTTAACCTAGATAGTTCAAGTACCCGCTAGGTAACCTAGATCGTCCAAGGACCCCTAGTTAGCCTACATAGTCCAAGTGCCCGCTAGGTAACCTAGATAGTCCAAGTGCCCGTTCGGTAACCTAGATAGTCCAAGTGCCCTTTAGGGAACCTAGATAGTCCAAGGGCCCGCTAGTAAACCTACATAGTCCATGGGCCCGCTAGTTAACCTACATAATGCAAGTGTCCACCTGTTAACCTACATATTCCAAGTGCCCGCTAGTTAACCTACATAATCTAAGTGCCCGTTAGCTAACCTAGAGAGTCCAAGGGCCCGCTAGTTGACCTACATAGTCCAAGTGCCAGCTAGGTAACCTAGATAGTACAAGTGCCCGCTAGGGAACCTAGATCGTCCAAATGCCTGTTAGCTAACCTAGATAGTCCAAGTGGCGGCTAGGTAACCTACATAGTCCAAGTGACCGTTCGTTAACCTAGATAATCCATGTACCCGCTAGGTAACCTAGACAGTCCAAGTCCCCGCTAGTTAACCTACATAGTCCAAGTGCCCGATAGGGAACCTACATAATCCAAGTGCACGCTAGGGAACCTACATAGTCCAAGTGCCCGTTAGTTAACCTAGATAGTCAAAGTGCCTGCTAGGTTACCTAGATAGTCCAAGTGCCCGCTAGGTAATCTACATAATCCAAGTTCCCGCTAGTTAACCTAGATAGTCCAAGTGCCTGCTAGTAAATCTACATAATCCATGGGCCCGCTAGTTAACCTACATAGTGCAAGGGCACGCTAGTTAACCTAGATCGCGCAAGTGTCCGCTAGTTAACCTACATAGTCCAAGTGCCCGCAAGTTAACCTAGATAGTCCAAGTGCCCGCAGGGATCCTTCATAATCCAAGTGCCTGCTAGGTAACCTAGATAGTCCAAGTGCCCGCTAGTTAACCTAGATAGTCCTAGTGCCCGTTAGTTAACCTAGATAGTCCAAGTGCCCACTAGGGGACGTACATAGTCCAAGTGCCCGCTAGGTAACTTAGATAGTCCAAGTGCGCGCTAGGGTATGTACATAGTCCAAGTGCGGGCTAGGAAACAAAGATAGTCCAAGTGCCCGCTAGTTAACCTACATAGTCCAAGGGCCCGCTAGTTAACCTACATAGTCCAAGGTCCGCTAGTTATCCTAGATAGTCAAAGTGCCCGCTAGGTAACCTAGACAGTCCTAGTGCCCGCTAGGTTACCTACATAGTCCAAGTGCTCATTCGTTAACCTAGATAGTCCAAGTGCCCGCTAGGTAAACTACATAGTCCAAGTGCCCTCTAGGTAACATAGATAGTCCAAGGGCCCGCTAGTTAACCTACATAGTCCAAGTGCCTGCTAGGTAACCTAGATAGTCAAAGTGCCCGTTAGGTAACCTAGATAGTCCAAGTCCCCGCTAGGTAACCTACATTGTCCACGTTCCCGCTAGGTAACCTAGATAGTCCAAGTGCCCGTTACCTAACCTAGATAGTCCAAGTGCCCGCTAGGCGACATACATAGTCCAAGTGCCCGTTCGTTAACCTAGAAATCCAAGTGCCCGCTATGTAACCTAGACAGTCCAAGTGCCCGCTAGGTTACCTGCATAGTCCAAGTGCCCGTTCGTTAACCTAGATAGTCCAAGTGCCCGCTAGGGAACCTATATAGTCCAAGTGCTATCTAGGTAACCTAGATAGTCCAAGGGCCTGCTAGTTAACCTAGATAGTCCAAGGGCTCGCTTGTTAACTTTGATAGTCCAAGTGCCCGTTAGTCAACCTAGATCGTCCAAGTGCCCGCTAGTTACCCTAGATCGTCCAAGTGTCCTCTAGTTAACTTACATAGTCCAAGTGCCCGCTAGGTAACCTAGATAGTCCTAGTGCCCGTTAGTTAACCTAGATAATCCAAGTGCCCACTAGGGGACCTACATAGCCCAAGTGCCCGCTAGGTAACCTAGATAGTCCAAGTGCGCGCTAGGGTATGTACATAGTCCAAGTGCCAGCTAGGAAACCTAGATAGTCCAAGTGCCCGCTAGTTAACCTACATAGTCCAAGGGCCCGCTAGTTCACCTACATAGTCCAAGGTCTGCTAGTTAACCTAGATAGTCAAAGTGCCCGCTAGGTTACCTAGACAGTCCAAGTGCCCGCTAGGTTACCTACATAGTCCAAGTGCCCGTTCGTTAACCTAGATAGTCCAAGTGCCTGCTAGGTAACCTACATAGTCCAGGTGCCCGCTAGGTAACCTAGATAGTCTAAGTGCCCATTAAGTAACCTAGATAGTCCAAGTGCCCGCTAGGTAACCTACATTGTCCAAGTTCCCGCTAGGTAACCAAGACAGTCCAAATGCCCGTGACCTAACCTAGATAGTCCAAGTGCCCGCTAGGCAACACACATAGTCCAAGTGACCGTTCGTTAACCTAGAAGTCCATGTGCCCGCTAAGTAACCTAGACAGTCCAAGTGCCCGCTAAGGAACATATATAGTCCAAGTGCTATCTAGGTAACCTAGATAGTCCAAGGGCCTGCTAGTTAACCTATGTAGTCCAAGGGCTCCCTTGTTAACTTTGATAGTCCAAGTGCCCGTTAGTTAACCTAGATCGTCAAAGTGCCAGCTAGTTAACCTAGATCGTCCAAGTGTCCTCTAGTTAACCTACATAGTCCATGTGCCCGCTAGGTAACCTAGATAGTCCAAGTGCCCGCTATTTAACCTACATAGTCCAAGTGCCCGCTGGGTAACCTAGATAGTCCAACTGCCCGTTAGGTAACCTAGATTGTCCAAGTGCCCTTTAGGGAACCTAGATAGTCTAAGGGCCCGCTATTTAACCTACATAGTCCAAGTGCCCGCTAGGTAACCTAGATAGTCCAACTGCCCGTTAGGTAACCTAGATGGTTCAAGTGCCCTTTAGGGAACCTAGATAGTCCAAGGGCCCGCTAGTAAACCTACATAGTGCAAGTGTCCGCTAGTTAACCTACATATTCCAAGTGCCCGCTACTTAACCTACATAATCTAAGTGCCAGTTAGCTAACCTAGATAGTCCAAGGGCCCGCTAGTTGACCTACATAGTCCAAGTGCCCGCTAGGTAACCTAGACAGTCCAACTGCCCGTTAGGTAACCTAGATTGTCCAAGTGCCTTTTAGGGAACCTAGATAGTCCAAGGGCCCGCTATTTAACCTACATAGTCCAAGTGCCCGCTAGGTAACCTAGATAGTCCAACTGCCCGTTAGGTAACCTAGATTGTCCAAGTGCCCTTTAGGGAACCTAGATAGTCCAAGGGCCCACTAGTAAACCTACATAGTGCAAGTGTCCGCTAGTTAACCTACATATTCCAAGTGCCCGCTACTTAACCTACATAATCTAAGTGCCAATTAGCTAACCTAGATAGTCCAAGGGCCCTCTAGTTGACCTACATAGTCCAAGTGCCAGCTAGGTAACCTAGATAGTACAAGTGCCCACTAGGGAACCTAGATAGTCCAAGTGCCTGTTAGCTAACCTAGATAGTCCAAGTGGCGGCTAGGTAACCTACATAGTCCAAGTGCCCGTTCGTTAACCTAGATAATCCAAGTGCCCGCTAGGTAACCTACATAGTCCAAGTGCCCGCTAGGTAACCTAGATAGTCCAACTGCCCGCTAGTTAACATACATAGTCCAAGTGCCCGTTAGTTAACCTAGATAGTCCAAGTGCCTGCTAGGTAACCTACATAGTCCAAGTGCCCGCTAGGTAACCTAAATAGTCCAACTGCCCGCTAGGGAAATTACATAGTCCAAGTGTCCGCTAGTTAACCTAGATAGTCCAAGTGCCTGCTAGTAAACCTACATAATCCATGGGCCCGCAGGTTAACCTACATAGTACAAGGTCCCGTTAGTTAACCTAGATCGTGCTAGTTAATCTACATAGTCCAACTGTCCGCTAGTTAACCTATATACCAAGTGCCCGCTACTTAACGTAGATAGTCCAAGGGCACGCTAGTTAACCTACATAGTACAAGTGCCCGCTAGGCAACCTAGACAGTCCAAGTGCCCGCTAAGGAACTTACATAGTCCAAGTGCACGCTAGTTAACCTAGATAGTCCAAGTGCCCATAGTTAACCTAGATATTCCAAGTGCCTGCTAGGTAACCTACATAGTGCAAGTGTCCGCTAGTTAACCTACATATTCCAAGTGCCCGCTAGTTAACATAGATAGTCCAAGTGCCTGCTAGTAAACCTACATAATCCATGGGCCCGCTAGTTAACCTACATAGTACAAGGGCCCGCTAGTTAACCTATATACCAAGTGCCTGCTACGTAACCTAGATAGTCCAAGGGCATGCTAGTTAACCTACATAGTACAAGTGCCCGCTAGGCAACCTAGATAGTCCAAGTGCCCGCTAAGGAACCTACATAGTCCAAGTGCACGCTAGTTAACCTAGATAGTCGAAGTGTCCGCTAGTTAACTTACATATTCCAAGTGCCCACTAGTTAACATAGATAGTCCAAGTGCCCGCTTGGTAACTTAGATAGTGCAAGTGCCCGCTAGTTAACCTAGATAGTTCAAGTACCCTGTAGGTAACCTAGATCGTTCAAGGGCCTCCGAGTTAGCTTACATAGTCCAAGTGCCCGCTAAGTAACCTAGATCGTCCAAGTGCCCGTTCGGTAACCTAGATACTCCAAGTGCCCTTTAGGGAACTTAGATAGTCCAAGTGCCCGCTAGTAAACCTACATAGTCCATGGGCCCGCTAGTTAACCTACATAGTGCAAGTGTCCGCTAGTTAACCTACATAATCTAAGTGCCCGTTAGCTAACCTAGGTAGTCCAAGGGCCCGCTAGTTGACCTACATAGTCCAAGTGCCAGCTAGGTAACCTAGATAGTACAAGTGCCCGCTAGGGAACCTAGATAGTCCAAGTGCCTGTTAGGTAACCTAGATAGTCCAAGTGGCGGCTAAATAACCTACATAGTCCACGTGCCCGTTCGTTACCCTAGATAATCCAAGTACCCTCTAGGTAACTTAGACAGTCCAAGTATCCGTTAGGGAACCTACATAGTCCAAGTGTCCGCTAGGCAACCTACATAGTCCAAGTGACCGTTAGTTAACCTAGAGTGTCAAAGTGCCTGCTAGGTAACCTAGATACTCCAAGTGCCCGCTAGGTAACCTACATAGTCCAAGTTCCCGCTTGGTAACCTAAATAGTCCAAATGCCCGCTAGGGAAAATACATAGTCCAAGTGCCCGCTAGTTAGCCTAGATAGTCCAAGTGCCTGCTAGTAAACCTACATAATCCATGGGCCCGCTAGTTAACCTACATAGTGCAAGGGCCCGCTAGTTAACCTAGATCGTGCAAGTGTCCGCTAGTTAGCCTATATAGTCCAAGTGCCCGCTAGTTAACCTACATAGTCCATGTGCCCGCTAGGTAACTTAGATAGTCAAAGTGCCAGTTAGGTAACCTAGATTGTCCAAGTGCCCGCTAGGTAACCTACATAGTCTAACGGCCCACTAGTTAAGCTACATAGTCCAAGGTCTGCTACTTAACCTAGATAGTCAAAGTGCCCACTAGGTAACCTAGACTGTCCAAGTGCCCACTAGGTTACCTACACAGTCCAAGTGCCCGTTCGTTAACCTAGATAGTCCAAGTGCCCGCTAGGTAAGCTACATAGTCCAAGGGCCCGCTAGTTAACCTAGATCGTCCAAGTGTCCTCTAGTTAACCTACATAGTCCAAGTGCCCGCTAGTTAACCTACATAGTCCAAGTGGCCATTAGGTAAGCTAGATAGTCCAAGTGCCCGTTCGGTAACCTAGATAGTCGAAGTGCCCTTTAGGGAACCTAGATAGTCCAAGGGCCCGCTAGTTAACCTACATATTCCAAGTGCCCGCTAGTTAACCTACATAATCTAAGTGCCCATTAGCTAACCCAGATAGTCAAAGGCCCGCTAGTTGACCTACATAGTCCAAGTGCCAGCTAGGTAACCTAGATAGTACAAGTGCCCGCTAGGGAAGCTAGATACTCCAAGTGCCTGTTAGCTAACCTAGATAGTCCAAGTGGCGGCTAGGTAACCTACATAGTCCAAGTGCCCGTTCGTTAACCTAGATAATCCAAGTGCCCGCTAGGTAACCTACATAGTCCAAGTGCCCGCTAGGTAACCTAGATAGTCCAACTGCCCGCTAGTTAACATACATAGTCCAAGTACCCGTTAGTTAACCTAGATAGTCAAAGTGCCTGCTAGGTAACCTAGATAATCCAAGTGCCCACTAGGTAACCTACATAGTCAAGTTCCCTTAGGTAACCTAAATAGTCCAAATGCCCCCTAGGGAAACTACATAGTCCAAGTGCCCGCTAGTTAACCTAGATAGTCCAAGTGCCTGCTAGTAAACCTACATAATCCATGGGCCCGCTAGTTAACCTACATAGTACAAGGGCCCGTTAGTTAACCTAGATCTTGCAAGTGTCCGCTAGTTAATCTACATAGTCCAAGTGCCCGCTAGTTAACCTACATAGTCCATGTGCCCGCTAGGTAACCTAGATAGTCAAAGTGCCAGTTAGGTAACCTAGATAGTCCAAGGGCCCGCTAGTTAACCTAGATAGTCCAAGGGCTCGCTTTTTAACTTTGATAGTCCAAGTGCCCTTAGTTAACCTAGATCATCCAAGTGCCTGCTAGTTAACCTAGATCATCCAAGTGTCTTCTAGTTAACCTACATAGTCCAAGTGCCCGTTAGTTAACCTATATACCAAGTGCCCGCTACGTAACCTAGATAGTCCAAGGGCACGCTAGTTAATCTACATAGTCCAAGAGCACGCTAGTTAACCTACATAGTACAAGTGCCCACTAGGCAACCTAGATAGTCCAAGTGCCCGCTAAGGAACATACATAGTCCAAGTGCCCGCTAGTTAACCTAGACAGTCCACGTGCCTGCGTGGTAACCTACATAGTGCAAGTGTCCGCTAGTTAACCTACATATTACAAGTGCCCGCTAGGTATCTTAGATAGTCAAAGTGCTCGCTAGTTAACCTAGATAGTTCTAGTACCCGCTAGGTAACCTAGATCGTCCAAGGGACCCCCAGTTAGCCTACATAGTCCAAGTGCCCGCTAGGTAACCTAGATAGTCAAAGTGCCCGTTCGTTAACCTAGATAGTCCAAGTGCCCGCTAGAAAAACTACATAGTCAAAGGGCCGGTAGGTAACTTAGATAGTCCAAGTGCCCGCTACGTAACCTAGATAGTCCAAGTGCCCGCTAGTTAACCTACATAGTCCAAGTGCCCGCTCGGTAACGTAGATAGTCAAAGTGCCCGTAAGGTAACCTAGATAGTCCAAGTGCCTGCTAGGTAACCTACATTGTCCAAGTTCCCGCTAGGTAACTTAGATAGTCCAAGTGCCCATTACCTAACCTAGATAGTCCAAGTACCCGCTAGACAACATACATAGTCCAAGTGCCCGTTCGTTAACTTAGAAATCCAAGTGCCCGCTATTTAACCTAGACATTCCAAGTGCCCGCTAGGTAACCTACATAGTCAAGTTCCCTTAGGTAACCTAAGTAGTCCAAATGCCCCCTAGGGAAACTACATAGTCCAAGTGCCCGCTAGTTAACCTAGATAGTCCAAGTGCCTGCTAGTAAACCTACATAATCCATGGGCCCGCTAGTTAACCTACATAGTACAAGGGCCCGTTAGTTAACCTAGATCTTGAAAGTGTCTGCTAGTTAATCTACATAGTCCAAGAGCACGCTAGTTAACCTACATAGTAAAAGTGCCCACTAGGCAACCTAGATAGTCCAAGTGCCCGCTAAGGAACATACATAGTCCAAGTGCACGCAAGTTAACCTAGATAGTCCAAGTGCCCGCTAGTTAACCTAGATAGTCCAAGTGCCTGCGTGGTAACCTACGTAGTGCAAGTGTCCGCTAGTTAACCTACATATTCCAAGTGCCCGCTAGGTAACTTAGATAGTCAAAGTGCTCGCTAGTTAACCTAGATAGTTCTAGTACCCGCTAGGTAACCTAGATCGTCCAAGGGACCCCTAGTTAGCCTACATAGTCCAAGTGCCCGCTAGGTAACCTAGATAGTCCAAGTGCCCGTTCGTTAACGTAGATAGTCCAAGTGCCCGCTAGAAAACCTACATAGTCAAAGGGCCCGGTAGGTAACTTAGATAGTCCAAGTGCCCGCTAGGTAACCTAGATAGTCCAAGTGCCCGCTAGTTAACCTACATAGTCCAAGTGCCCGCTCGGTAACGTAGATAGTCAAAGTGCCCGTAAGGTAACCTAGATAGTCCAAGTGCCTGCTAGGTAACCTACATTGTCCAAGTTCCCGCTAGGTAACTTAGATAGTCCAAGTGCCCATTACCTAACCTAGATAGTCCAAGTACCCGCTAGGCAACATACATAGTCCAAGTGCCCGTTCGTTAACTTAGAAGTCCAAGTGCCCGCTATTTAACCTAGACAGTCCAAGTGCCCGCTAGGTTACCTGCATAGTCCAAGTGCCCGTTCGTTAACCTAGATAGTTCAAGTGCCCGCTAGGGAACCTATATAGTCCAAGTGCTATCTAGGTAACCTAGATAGTCAAAGAGCCCACTAGTTAACCTAGATAGTCCAAGTGCCCGTTAGTTAACCTAAATCATCCAATTGCCCGCTAGTTAACCTAGATCGTCCATGGTCCTCTAGTTAACCTACATAGTCCAAGTGCCCGCTAGGAAACCTACATAGTGCAAGTGTCTGCTAGGTAACCTACATAGTCCAAGTACCCGCTAGTTAACATAGATAGTCCAAGTACCCGCTATGGAAGGTACATAGTCCAAGTGCCCGCTAGGTAACCTAGATAGTCCAAGGGCCTCCTAGTTAACCTACATAGTCCAAGTGCCCGCTATTTAACCTACATAGTGCAAGTGTCCGCTAGTTAACCTACACAGTCAAAGTGCCCGCTACTTAACCTAGATAGTCCAAGTGCCGGCTAGGTAACCTACATAGTGCAAGTGTCCGCTATTTAATCTAGATCGTCCAATTGTCCGCTAGTTAACCAACATAGTCCAAGTGCCCGCTAGGTAACCAAGATAGTCCAAGTGCCCTTTAGGGAACCTAGATAGTCCAAGTGACCGCTAGGGAACCTACATAGTCCAATTGCCCGCTCTGGAACATACATAGTCCAAGTGCCCGTTAGTTAACCTAGATAATCCAAGTGCCCGCTAGTTAACCTAGATAGTCCAAGTGCCTGCTAGGTAACCTACATAGTCCAAGTGCCCGCTAGGTAACCTATATAGTCCAAATGCCTGCTAGGGAACCTACATAGTCCAAGTGCCCGCTAGTTAACCTACATAGTCCATGTGCCCGCTAGGTAACGTAGATAGTCAAAGTGCCAGTTAGGTAACCTAGATAATCCAAGTGCCCGCTAGGTAACCTACATAGTCCAACGGCCCACTAGTTAAGCAACATAATCCAAGGTCTGCTACTTAACCTAGATAGTCAAAGTGCCCACTAGGTAACCTAGACTGTCCAAGTGCCCGCTAGGTTACCTACACAGTCCAAGTGCCCGTTCGTTAACCTAGATAGTCCAAGTGCCCGCTAGGTAACCTAGATAGTCCAAGTGCCCGCTAGTTAACCTACATAGTCCAAGTGCCCACTAGGTAACATACATAGTCCAAGTGCCCGTTCGTTAACCTAAAAGTCCACGTGCCCGCTCTGTAACCTAGACAGTCCAAGTGCCCGCTAGGTTACCTGCATAGTCCAAGTGCCCGTTCGTTAACCTAGATAGTCCAAGTGCCCACTAGGGAACCTATATAGTCCAAGTGCTATCTAGGTAACCTAGATAATCCAAGGGCCCGCTAGTTAACCTAGATAGTCCAAGGGCTCGCTTTTTAACTTTGATAGTCCAAGTGCCCTTAGTTAACCTAGATCATCCAAGTGCCCGCTAGTTAACCTAGATCGTCCAAGTGTCTTCTAGTTAACCTACATAGTCCAAGTGCCCCTTAGTTAACCTATATACCAAGTGCCCGCTACGTAACCTAGATAGTCCAAGGGCACGCTAGTTAATCTACATAGTCCAAGAGCACGCTAGTTAACCTACATAGTACAAGTGCCCACTAGGCAACCTAGATAGTCCAAGTGCCCGCTAAGGAACATACATAGTCCAAGTGCCCGCTAGTTAACCTAGATAGTCCAAGTGCCTGCGTGGTAACCTACATAGTGCAAGTGTCCGCTAGTTAACCTACATATTACAAGTGCCCGCTAGGTATCTTAGATAGTCAAAGTGTTCGCTAGTTAACCTAGATAGTTCTAGTACCCGCTAGGTAACCTAGATCGTCCAAGGGATCCCCAGTTAGCCTACATAGTCCAAGTGCCCGCTAGGTAACCTAGATAGTCAAAGTGCCCGTTCGTTAACCTAGATAGTCCAAGTGCCCGCTAGAAAAACTACATAGTCAAAGGGCCGGTAGGTAACTTAGATAGTCCAAGTGCCCGCTAGGTAACCTAGATAGTCCAAGTGCCCGCTAGTTAACCTACATAGTCCAAGTGCCCGCTCGGTAACGTAGATAGTCAAAGTGCCCGTAAGGTAACCTAGATTGTCCAAGTGCCTGCTAGGTAACCTACATTGTCCAAGTTCCCGCTAGCTAACTTAGATAGTCCAAGTGCCCATTACCTAACCTAGATAGTCCAAGTACCCGCTAGACAACATACATAGTCCAAGTGCCCGTTCGTTAACTTAGAAATCCAAGTGCCCGCTATTTAACCTAGACATTCCAAGTGCCCGCTAGGTAACCGACATAGTCAAGTTCCCTTAGGTAACCTAAATAGTCCAAATGCCTCCTAGGGAAACTACATAGTCCAAGTGCCCGCTAGTTAACCTAGATAGTCCAAGTGCCTGCTAGTAAACCTACATAATCCATGGGCCCGCTAGTTAACCTACATAGTACAAGGGCCCGTTAGTTAACCTAGATCTTGCAAGTGTCCGCTAGTTAATCTACATAGTCCAAGAGCACGCTAGTTAACCTACATAGTACAAGTGCCCACTAGGCAACCTAGATAGTCCAAGTGCCCGCTAAGGAACATACATAGTCCAAGTGCACGCTAGTTAACCTAGATAGTCCAAGTGCCCGCTAGTTAACCTAGATAGTCCAAGTGCCTGCGTGGTAACCTAAGTAGTGCAAGTGTCCGCTAGTTAACCTACATATTCCAAGTGCCCGCTAGGTAACTTAGATAGTCAAAGTGCTCGCTAGTTAACCTAGATAGTTCTAGTACCCGCTAGTAACCTAGATCGTCCAAGGGACCCCTAGTTAGCCTACATAGTCCAAGTGCCCGCTAGGTAACCTAGATAGTCCAAGTGCCCGTTCATTAACGTAGATAGTCCAAGTGCCCGCTAGAAAACCTACATAGTCAAAGGGCCCGGTAGGTAACTTAGATAGTCCAAGTGCCCGCTAGGTAACCTAGATAGTCCAAGTGCCCGCTAGTTAACCTACATAGTCCAAGTGCCCGCTCGGTAACGTAGATAGTCAAAGTGCCTGTAAGGTAACCTAGATAGTCCAAGTGCCTGCTAGGTAACCTACATTGTCCAAGTTCCCGCTAGCTAACTTAGATAGTCCAAGTGCCCATTACCTAACCTAGATAGTCCAAGTACCCGCTAGACAACATACATAGTCCAAGTGCCCGTTCGTTAACTTAGAAATCCAAGTGCCCGCTATTTAACCTAGACATTCCAAGTGCCCGCTAGGTAACCTACATAGTCAAGTTCCCTTAGGTAACCTAAATAGTCCAAATGTCCCCTAGGGAAAATACATAGTCCAAGTGCCCGCTAGTTAACCTAGATAGTCCAAGTGCCTGCTAGTAAACCTACATAATCCATGGGCCCGCTAGTTAACCTACATAGTACAAGGGCCCGTTAGTTAACCTAGATCTTGCAAGTGTCCGCTAGTTAATCTACATAGTCCAAGAGCACGCTAGTTAACCTACATAGTACAAGTGCCCACTAGGCAACCTAGATAGTCCAAGTGCCCGCTAAGGAACATACATAGTCCAAGTGCACGCTAGGTAACCTAGATAATCCAAGGGCCCGCTAGTTAACCTAGATAGTCCAAGGGCTCGCTTTTTAACTTTGATAGTCCAAGTGCCCTTAGTTAACCTAGATCATCCAAGTGCCCGCTAGTTAACCTAGATCGTCCAAGTGTCTTCTAGTTAACCTACATAGTCCAAGTGCCCCTTAGTTAACCTATATACCAAGTGCCCGCTACGTAACCTAGATAGTCCAAGGGCACGCTAGTTAATCTACATAGTCCAAGAGCACGCTAGTTAACCTACATAGTACAAGTGCCCACTAGGCAACCTAGATAGTCCAAGTGCCCGCTAAGGAACATACATAGTCCAAGTGCCCGCTAGTTAACCTAGATAGTCCAAGTGCCTGCGTGGTAACCTACATAGTGCAAGTGTCCGCTAGTTAACCTACATATTACAAGTGCCCGCTAGGTATCTTAGATAGTCAAAGTGTTCGCTAGTTAACCTAGATAGTTCTAGTACCCGCTAGGTAACCTAGATCGTCCAAGGGATCCCCAGTTAGCCTACATAGTCCAAGTGCCCGCTAGGTAACCTAGATAGTCAAAGTGCCCGTTCGTTAACCTAGATAGTCCAAGTGCCCGCTAGAAAAACTACATAGTCAAAGGGCCGGTAGGTAACTTAGATAGTCCAAGTGCCCGCTAGGTAACCTAGATAGTCCAAGTGCCCGCTAGTTAACCTACATAGTCCAAGTGCCCGCTCGGTAACGTAGATAGTCAAAGTGCCCGTAAGGTAACCTAGATTGTCCAAGTGCCTGCTAGGTAACCTACATTGTCCAAGTTCCCGCTAGCTAACTTAGATAGTCCAAGTGCCCATTACCTAACCTAGATAGTCCAAGTACCCGCTAGACAACATACATAGTCCAAGTGCCCGTTCGTTAACTTAGAAATCCAAGTGCCCGCTATTTAACCTAGACATTCCAAGTGCCCGCTAGGTAACCGACATAGTCAAGTTCCCTTAGGTAACCTAAATAGTCCAAATGCCTCCTAGGGAAACTACATAGTCCAAGTGCCCGCTAGTTAACCTAGATAGTCCAAGTGCCTGCTAGTAAACCTACATAATCCATGGGCCCGCTAGTTAACCTACATAGTACAAGGGCCCGTTAGTTAACCTAGATCTTGCAAGTGTCCGCTAGTTAATCTACATAGTCCAAGAGCACGCTAGTTAACCTACATAGTACAAGTGCCCACTAGGCAACCTAGATAGTCCAAGTGCCCGCTAAGGAACATACATAGTCCAAGTGCACGCTAGTTAACCTAGATAGTCCAAGTGCCCGCTAGTTAACCTAGATAGTCCAAGTGCCTGCGTGGTAACCTAAGTAGTGCAAGTGTCCGCTAGTTAACCTACATATTCCAAGTGCCCGCTAGGTAACTTAGATAGTCAAAGTGCTCGCTAGTTAACCTAGATAGTTCTAGTACCCGCTAGTAACCTAGATCGTCCAAGGGACCCCTAGTTAGCCTACATAGTCCAAGTGCCCGCTAGGTAACCTAGATAGTCCAAGTGCCCGTTCATTAACGTAGATAGTCCAAGTGCCCGCTAGAAAACCTACATAGTCAAAGGGCCCGGTAGGTAACTTAGATAGTCCAAGTGCCCGCTAGGTAACCTAGATAGTCCAAGTGCCCGCTAGTTAACCTACATAGTCCAAGTGCCCGCTCGGTAACGTAGATAGTCAAAGTGCCTGTAAGGTAACCTAGATAGTCCAAGTGCCTGCTAGGTAACCTACATTGTCCAAGTTCCCGCTAGCTAACTTAGATAGTCCAAGTGCCCATTACCTAACCTAGATAGTCCAAGTACCCGCTAGACAACATACATAGTCCAAGTGCCCGTTCGTTAACTTAGAAATCCAAGTGCCCGCTATTTAACCTAGACATTCCAAGTGCCCGCTAGGTAACCTACATAGTCAAGTTCCCTTAGGTAACCTAAATAGTCCAAATGTCCCCTAGGGAAAATACATAGTCCAAGTGCCCGCTAGTTAACCTAGATAGTCCAAGTGCCTGCTAGTAAACCTACATAATCCATGGGCCCGCTAGTTAACCTACATAGTACAAGGGCCCGTTAGTTAACCTAGATCTTGCAAGTGTCCGCTAGTTAATCTACATAGTCCAAGAGCACGCTAGTTAACCTACATAGTACAAGTGCCCACTAGGCAACCTAGATAGTCCAAGTGCCCGCTAAGGAACATACATAGTCCAAGTGCACGCTAGTTAACCTAGATAGTCCAAGTGCCCGCTAGTTAACCTAGATAGTCCAAGTGCCTGCGTGGTAACCTAAGTAGTGCAAGTGTCCGCTAGTTAACCTACATATTCCAAGTGCCCGCTAGGTAACTTAGATAGTCAAAGTGCTCGCTAGTTAACCTAGATAGTTCTAGTACCCGCTAGGTAACCTAGATCGTCCAAGGGACCCCTAGTTAGCCTACATAGTCCAAGTGCCCGCTAGGTAACCTAGATAGTCCAAGTGCCCGTTCGTTAACGTAGATAGTCCAAGTGCCCGCTAGAAAACCTACATAGTCAAAGGGCCCGGTAGGTAACTTAGATAGTCCAAGTGCCCGCTAGGTAACCTAGATAGTCCAAGTGCCCGTTACCTAACCAAGATAGTCCAAGTGCCCGCTAGGCAACCTACATAGCCCAAGTGCCCGTTCGTTACCCAGGACGTCCAAGTGCCCGCTAGGTAACCTAGACAGTCCAAGTGCCCGCTAGTTAACCTACATAATCCAAGTGCCCGTTAGGTAACTTAGATAGTCCAAATGCCCGCTAGGGAACCCACATAGCCAAGTGCCCGCTAGGGAACTTACATAGTCCAAGGGCCGCTAGTTATCCTACGTATTCCAAGTGCCCGCTAGATAACCTACATAATCTAAGTGCCCGTTAGCTAACGTAGATATTCCAAGGGCCCGCTAGTTGACCTACATAGTCCAATTGCCAGCTAGGTAACCTAGATAGTACAAGTGCTGGCTAGGGAACCTAGACTGTCCAAGTGCCCGCTAGGTTACCTACATAGTCCAAGTGCCCGTTCATTAACCTAGATAGTCCTAGTGCCCGTTAGGAAACCTACATAATCCAAGGGCCCGCTAGGTAACCTAGATAGTCCAAGTGCCCGCGAGGTAACCTAGAGTCCAAGTGCTCGCTAGTTAACCTACATAGTCCAAGTGCTCGCTAGTTAACCTACATAGTCCAAGTGCCCGCTATATAACCTAGTTGGTCAAAGTGCCCGTTAGGTAACCTAGATAGTCCAAGTGCCCGCTAGGTAACTTACATTGTCCAGGTTCCCGCTAGGTAACCTAGATAGTCCAAGTGCCCGCTAGGCAACCTACATAATCCAAGAGCCCGTTCGTTAACCTAGAAGTCCTAGTGCCCGCTAGGTAACCTAGACAGTCCAAGTGCCCGCTCGGTTACCTGCATATTCCAAGTGCCTATTCGTTGACCTAGATAGTCCAAGTGCCCACTATGTAACCTACATAGTCCAAGTGCCCGCTATGTAACCTATATAGTCCAAGTGCCCGCTAGGTAACCTAGATAGTCCAAGGACCCGCTAGTTAACCTACATAGTCCAAGGGCTCACTTGTTAACTTTGATAGTCCAGCTGCCCGCTAGTTAACCTAGATCGTCCAAGTGCCCGCTTGTTAACTTAGATTGTCCAAGTGCCTGCTAGTTAACCTACATAGTCCAAGGGCCACTAGTTAACCTAGATAGTCCAAGTGTCCTCTAGTTAACCTACATAGTCCAAGTGCCCACTAGTTAACCTATATACCAAGTGCCCGCTACGTAACCTAGATAGTCCAAGGGCATGCTAGTTAACCTACATAATCCAAGTGTCCGCTAGGCAACCTAGATAGTCCAAGTGCCCGCTAAGGAACCTACATAGTCCAAGTGCACGCTAGTTAACCTAGATAGTCCAAGTGCCCGCTAGGTAACCTAGATAGTCCAAGTGCTCGCTAGTTAACCTAGATCGTCCATGTGTTCTCTAGTTTACCTACAGAGTTCAAGTGCCCGCTAGGTAACCTACATAGTGCAAGTGTCTGCTAGGTAACCTACATAGTCCAAGTAGCCGCTAGTTAACATAGATAGTCCAAGTGCCCGCTAGGTAACCTAGAGAGTGCAAGTGCCCGCCAGTTAACCTACATAGTCCAAGTGACTGCTAGGTAACCTAGATAGTCCAAGGGACTGCTAGTTAACCTACATAGTCCAAGTGCCCGCTAGGTAACCTACATAGTGCAATTGTCCGCTAGTTAACCTACATAGTCAATGTGCCCCCTACTTAACCTAGATAGTCCAAGTGTCCGCTAGGTAACCTACATAGTGCAAGTGTCCGCTAGTTAACCTAGATCATCAAATTGTCCGCTAGTTAACCTACATAGTCCAAGGGCCCGCTAGGTAACCTAGATAGTCCAAGTGCCCGTTCGGTAACCTAGATAGTCCAAGTGCCCTTTAGGGAACCTAGATAGTCCAAGTGCCCGCTAGGTAACCTAGATAGTCCAAGTGCCCGCTAGGAAACTTACATTGTCCAAGTTCCCGCTAGGTAACCTAGATAGTCCAAGTGCCCGTTACCTAACCTAGATAGTCCAAGTGCCCGCTAGGCAACCTACATAGCCCAAGTGCCCGTTCGTTACCCAGGACGTCCAAGTGCCCGCTAGGTAACCTAGACAGTCCAAGTGCCCGCTAGTTAACCTACATAATCCAAGTGCCCGTTAGGTAACTTAGATAGTCCAAATGCCCGCTAGGGAACCCACATAGCCAAGTGCCCACTAGGGAACTTACATAGTCCAAGGGCCGCTAGTTATCCTACGTATTCCAAGTGCCCGCTAGATAACCTACATAATCTAAGTGCCCGTTAGCTAACGTAGATATTCCAAGGGCCCGCTAGTTGACCTACATAGTCCAAGTGCCAGCTAGGTAACCTAGATAGTACAAGTGCTGGCTAGGGAACCTAGACTGTCCAAGTGCCCGCTAGGTTACCTACATAGTCCAAGTGCCCGTTCATTAACCTAGATAGTCCTAGTGCCCGTTAGGAAACCTACATAGTCCAAGGGCCCGCTAGGTAACCTAGATAGTCCAAGTGCCCGCGAGGTAACCTAGAGTCCAAGTGCTCGCTAGTTAACCTACATAGTCCAAGTGCCCGCTATATAACCTAGTTGGTCAAAGTGCCCGTTAGGTAACCTAGATAGTCCAAGTGCCCGCTAGGTAACTTACATTGTCCAGGTTCCCGCTAGGTAACCTAGATAGTCCAAGTGCCCATTACCTAATCTAGATAGTCCAAGTGCCCGCTAGGCAACCTACATAATCCAAGAGCCCGTTCGTTAACCTAGAAGTCCTAGTGCCCGCTAGGTAACCTAGACAGTCCAAGTGCCCGCTCGGTTACCTGCATATTCCAAGTGCCTATTCGTTGACCTAGATAGTCCAAGTGCCCACTAGGTAACCTACATAGTCCAAGTGCCCGCTATGTAACCTATATAGTCCAAGTGCCCGCTAGGTAACCTAGATAGTCCAAGGACCCGCTAGTTAACCTACATAGTCCAAGGGCTCACTTGTTAACTTTGATAGTCCAGCTGCCCGCTAGTTAACCTAGATCGTCCAAGTGCCCGCTAGTTAACTTAGATTGTCCAAGTGCCTGCTAGTTAACCTACATAGTCCAAGGGCCACTAGTTAACCTAGATAGTCCAAGTGTCCTCTAGTTAACCTACATAGTCCAAGTGCCCACTAGTTAACCTATATACCAAGTGCCCGCTACGTAACCTAGATAGTCCAAGGGCATGCTAGTTAACCTACATAATCCAAGTGTCCGCTAGGCAACCTAGATAGTCCAAGTGCCCGCTAAGGAACCTACATAGTCCAAGTGCACGCTAGTTAACCTAGATAGTCCAAGTGCCCGCTAGGTAACCTAGATAGTCCAAGTGCTCGCTAGTTAACCTAGATCGTCCATGTGTTCTCTAGTTTACCTACAGAGTTCAAGTGCCCGCTAGGTAACCTACATAGTGCAAGTGTCTGCTAGGTAACCTACATAGTCCAAGTAGCCGCTAGTTAACATAGATAGTCCAAGTGCCCGCTAGGTAACCTAGAGAGTGCAAGTGCCCGCCAGTTAACCTACATAGTCCAAGTGACTGCTAGGTAACCTAGATAGTCCAAGGGACTGCTAGTTAACCTACATAGTCCAAGTGTCCGCTAGGTAACCTACATAGTGCAATTGTCCGCTAGTTAACCTACATAGTCAATGTGCCCCCTACTTAACCTAGATAGTCCAAGTGTCCGCTAGGTAACCTACATAGTGCAAGTGTCCGCTAGTTAACCTAGATCATCAAATTGTCCGCTAGTTAACCTACATAGTCCAAGGGCCCGCTAGGTAACCTAGATAGTCCAAGTGCCCGTTCGGTAACCTAGATAGTCCAAGTGCCCTTTAGGGAACCTCGATAGTCCAAGTGCCCGCTAGGGAACCTACATAGACCAATTGCCCGCTCTGGAACATACATAGTCCAAGTGCCCGTTAGTTAACGAAGATAATCCAAGTGCCCGCTAGGTAACCTAGATAGTCCAAGTGCCCGCTAGGTAACCTATATAGTCCAAATGCCCGCTAGGTAACCTAGATAGTCCAAGTGCCCGCTAGTTAACCTACATAGTCCAAGTGCCTGCTAGGTAAACTACATAGTCCAGTTGCCCGTTCGTTAACCTACATAGTCCAAGTGCCCGCTAGGTAACGTAGATAGCCCAAGTGCCCGCTAGGGAACGTACATAGTTCACGTGCCCGCTAGGGAACCTAGATAGTCCAATTGCCCATTATCTATCCTAGATAGTCGAAGTGTCCGCTAGTTAACCTACATATTCCAAGTGCCTGTTAGTTAACCTAGATAGTCCAAGTGCCTGCTAGGTAACCTAGACAGTCCAAGTGCCCGCTAGGTTACCTACATAGTCCAAGTGCACGTTCGTTAACCTAGATAGTCCAAGTGCCCGCTGGTAACCTACATAGTCCAAGTGCCCACTAGGTATACTAAATAATCCAAATGCCCGCTATGGAAACTAAATAGTCCAAGTGCCCACTAGTAAACCTAGATAGTCCAAGGGCCCGCTACTTAACCTAGATAGTTCATTGCCCGCTAGTTAACCTAAATAGTCCAAGTGTCCGCTAGGTAACCTACATAGTCCAAGTGCCTGCTAGGTAACCTCGATAGTCCAAGTGCCTGATAGCTAACCTACATAGTACAAGTGTCCGATCATTAACCTAGATAGTACATGTGCCCATTGGGTAACCTACATAGTCATAGTGCCCGCTTGGTAACCTGGATAGTCCAAGTACCCGCTAGTTAACCTACATAGTCCAAGTGCCTTCTAGGGAGCCTACATAGTCCACGTGACCGCTAGGGAACCTAGATAGTCCAAGTGCCCGTTAGGGAACCTACATAGTCCAAGTGCCCACTAGGTATCCTACATAGTCCAAATGCCCGCAAGGAAACGTACATAGTCTAAATGACCGCTAGGCAACCTACATAATCCAAGTGCCCGCTCTGGAACATACATAGTCCAAGTGCCCGTTAGCTAACCTAGATAGTCCAAGGGCCCGCTAGTTGACATACATATTCCAAGTGCCAGCTAGGTAACCTAGATAGTACAAGTGCCCGCTAGGGAACCTAGATAGTCCAAGTGCCTGTTAACTAACCTAGATAGTCCAAGTGGCGGCTAGGTAAACTACATAGTCCAAGTGCCCGTTCGTTAACCTAGATAGTCCAAGTGCCCGCTAGGTAACCTAGACAGTCCAAGTGCCCGCTAGTTAACCTACATAGTCCAAGTGCCCGTTAGGTAACTTAGATAGTCCAAATGCCCGCTAGGGAACCCACATTGTCCAAGTGCCCGCTAGGGAACTTACATAGTCCAAGGGCCGCTAGGGAACCTACATAGTCCAAGTGCCCGTTAGTTAACCTGGATAGTCCAAGTGCCCGCTAGGTAACCTAGATAGTCTAACAGCCCGGTAGGTAACTTACATACTCCAAGTACCCGCTAGGTAACGTAGATAGTTCAAGTGCCAGCTAGGTAACCTAGATAGTCCAAGTGCCCTCTAGATAACCTACAAAGTCTATGTGCCCGCTAAGGAATCTATATAGCCCAAATGCCCGCTAGGGAGCCCATATAATACAAATGCCCGCTAGGTAACCTAGATAGTCCAAGGGCCAGCTAGGTAACCTACATAGTCCTAGTGCCCCCTAGTTAACCTACATTCTCCAAGTGCCCGATAGGGAACCTACATAGTCCAATTGCCCGCTAGGTAACCTACATAGTCCAAATGCCCTCTAGTTAACCCACATAGTCCAAGTGCCCGCTAGGGAACTTACATAGTCCAAGGGCCCACTAGGGAACCTACATAGACCAAGTGCCCGATCGTTAACCTAGATAGTCCAAGTGCCTGCTAGGTAACCTAGACTGTCCAAGTGCCCGGTAGGTTACCTACATAGTCCAAGTGCCCGCTATGTAACCTAGATAGTCAAAGTTCCCATTAGGTAACCTAGATTGTCAAAGTGCCCGCTAGGAAACTTACATTGTCCAAGTTCCCGCTAGGTAACCTAGATAGTCCAAGTGCCCGTTACCTAACCTAGATAGTCCAAGTGCCCGCTAGGCAACCTACATAGTCCAAGTGCCCGTTCGTTACCCAGGAAGTCCAAGTGCCCGCTAGGTAACCTAGACAGTCCAAGCGCCCGCTAGTTAACCTACATAGTCCAAGTGCCCGTTAGGTAACTTAGATAGTCCAAATGCCCGATAGAGAACCCACATAGTCCAAGTGCCCGTTAGGGAACTTACATAGTCCAAGGGCCGCTAGTTAACCTACATATTCCAAGTGCCCGCTAGATAACCTACATAATCTAAGTGCCCGTTAGCTAACCTAGATATCCAAGGGCCCGCTAGTTGACCTACATAATCCACGTGCCAGCTAGGTAACCTAGATAGTACAAGTGCCCGCTAGGGAACCTAGATAGTCAATGTGCCTGTTCGTTAACCTAGATAGTCCAAGTGCCCGCTAGGTAACCTAGACTGTCCAAGTGCCCGCTAGGTTACCTACATATTCCAAGTGCCCGTTCGTTAACCTAGACAGTCCTAGTGCCCGCTAGGAAAACTACATAGTCCAAGGGCCCGCTAGGTAACCTAGATAGTCCAAGTGCCCGCGAGGTAACCCAGAGTCCAAGTGCTAGCTAGTTAACCTACATAGTCCAAGTGCCCGCTATGTAACCTAGTTGGTCAAAGTGCCCGTTAGGTAACCTATATAGTCCAAGTGCCCGATAGGTTACTTACATTTTCCAAGTTCCCGCTAGGTAACCTAGATAGTCCAAGTGCCCGCTAGGCAACCTACATAGTCCAAGAGCCCATTCGTTAACCTAGAAGTCCTAGTGCCCGCTAGGTAACCTAGACAGTCCAAGTGCCCGCTCGGTTACCTGCATATTCCAAGTGCCCGTTCGTTAACCTAGATAGTCCAAGTGCCCACTAGGTAACCTACATAGTCCAAGTGCCCGCTATGTAACCTATATAGTCCAAGTGTCCGCTAGGTAACCTAGATAGTCTAAGGACCCGCTAGTTAACCTACATAGTCCAAGGGCTCACTTGTTAACTTTGATAGTCCAGCTGCCCGCTAGTTAACCTAGATCGTCCAAGTGCCCGCTAGGTAACCTAGATTGTCCAAGTGCCTGCTAGTTAACCTACATAGTCCAAGGGCCCACTAGTTAACCTAGATAGTCCAAGTGTCCTCTAGTTAACCTACATAGCCCAAGTGCCCACTATTAACCTATATACCATGTGCCCGCTCCGTAACCTAGATAGTCCAAGGGCATGCTAGTTAACCTAGATAGTCCAAGTGCCCGCTAGTTAACCTAGATAGTCCAAGTGAGCGCTAGGTATCCTACATAGTCCAAGTGCTCGATAGTTAACCTAGATAGTCCATGTGTTCTCTAGTTAACCTACAGAGTTCAAGTGCCCGCTAGGTAACCTACATAGTGCAAGTGTCTGCTAGATAACCTACATAGTCCAAGTACCCGCTAGTTAACATAGATAGTCCAAGTGCCCGCTAGGTAACCTAGAGAGTGCAAGTGCCCGCTAGTTAACCTACATAGTCCAAGTGACTGCTAGGTAACCTAGATAGTCCAAGGGACTGCTAGTTAACCTACATAGTCCAAGTGCCCGCTAGGTAACCTACATACTGCAATTGTCCACTAGTTAACCTACATATTCAAAGTGCCCGCAACTTAACCTAGATAGTCCAAGTGCCCGCTAGGTAACCTACATAGTGCAAGTGCCCGCTAGTTAACCTAGATAGTCCAAGTGCCCGCTAGGTAACCTATATAGTCCAAATGCCCGCTAGTAAACCTAGATAGTCCAAGGGCCTGCTAGTTAACTTCGATAGTCCAAGTGCCCGCTAGTTAACCTACATAGTCCAAGTGCCTGCTAGGTAAACTACATAGTCCAGTTTCCCGTTCATTAACCTCCATAGTCCAAGTGCCCACTAGGTAACGTAGATAGCCCAAGTGCCCGGTAGGGAACGTACGTAGTCCACGTGCCCGCTAGGAACCTAGATAGTCCAATTGCCCGTTATTTAACCTAGATAGTCGAAGTGTCCGCTAGTTAACCTACATAGTCCAAGTGCCTGTTCGTTGACCTACATAGTCCAAGTGCCCGCTAGGTAACCTAGACAGTCCAAGTGCCCGCTAGGATACCTATATAGTCCAAGTGCACGTTCGTTAACCTAGATAGCCCAAGTGCCCGCTAGGGAACGTACATAGTCCAAGGGCCCGCTAGGTAACCTTGATAGTCCAAGTGCCTTCTAGTTAACCTACATAGTCCAAGTGCCCGCTAGGTAACCTACATAGTCCATGGGCCCACTAGGTAACCTAAATAATCCAAATGCCCGCTAGGGAAACAAAATAGTCCAAGTGCCCGCTCGTTAACGTAGATAGTCCAAGTGCCCGCTAGTAAACCTAGATAGTCCAAGGGCCCGCTACTTAACCTAGATAGTTCATTGCCCGCTTGTTAAGCTAAATCGTCCAAGTGTCCGCTAGGTAACCTACATAGTCCAAGTGCCTGCTAGGTAACCTAGATAGTCCAAGTGCCTGATAGCTAACCTACATAGTCCAGTGTACGTTCATTAACCTAGATAGTACAAGTGCCCATTGGGTAACTTACATAGTCCAAGTGCCCGCTTGGTAACCTGGATAGTCCATGTGCCCGCTAGTTAACTTACATAGTCCAAATACCTTCTAGGGAGCCTACATAGTCCACGTGACCGCTAGGGAACCTAGATAGTCCAAGTGCCCGTTAGGGAACCTACATAGTCCAAGTGCCCACTAGGTATCCTACATAGTCCAAAAGCCCGCAAGGAAACGTACATAGTCTAAATGACCGCTAGGTAACCTACATAATCCAAGTGCCCGCTCTGGAACATACATAGTCCAAGTGCCCGTTAGCTAACCTAGATAGTCCAAGGGCCCGCTATTTGACATACATAGTCCAAGTGCCAGCTAGGTAACCTAGATAGTACAAGTGCCCGCTAGGGAACCTAGATAGTCCAAGTGCCTGTTAGCTAACCTAGATAGTCCAAGTGGCAGCTAGGTAACCTACATAGTCCAAGTGCCCATTCGTTAACCTAGATAGTCCAAGTGCCCGCTAGGTAACCTAGACAGTCCAAGTGCCCGCTAGTTAACCTACATAGTCCAAGTGCCCGTGAGGTAACTTAGATAGTCCAAATGCCCGCTAGGGAACTCACATAGTCCAAGTGCCCGCTAGGGAACTTACATAGTCCAAGGGCCGCTAGGGAACCTACATAGTCCAAGTGCCCGTTAGTTAACCTAGATAGTCCAAGTGCCCGCTAGGTAACCTAGATAGTCCAACAGCCCGGTAGGTAACTTACATACTCCAAGTACCCGCTAGGTAACGTAGATAGTTCAAGTGCCAGCTAGGTAACCTAGATAGTCCAAGTGCCTTCTAGATAACCTACAACGTCTATGTGCCCGCTAAGGAATCTATATAGTCCAAATGCCCGCTAGGGAGCCCATATAATCCAAATGCCCGCTAGGTAACCTAGATAGTCCAAGGGCCAGCTAGGTAACCTACATAGTCCTAGTGCCCCCAAGTTAACCTACATTCTCCAAGTGCCCGATAGGGAACCTACATAGTCCAAGTGCCCGCTAGGTAACCTACATAGTGCAAATGCCCTCTAGTTAACCCACATAGTCCATGTGCCCGCTAGGGAACTTACATAGTCCAAGGGCCCACTAGGGAACCTACATAGTCCAAGTGGCCGTTCGTTAACCTAGATAGTCCAAGTGCCCGCTAGGTAACCTAGACTGTCCAAGTGCCCGGTAGGTTACCTACATAGTCCAAGTGCCCGCTATGTAACCTAGATAGTCAAAGTGCCTGTTAGGTAACCTAGGTAGTCCAAGTGCCCACTAGGTAACTTACATTGTCCAAGTTCCCGCTAGGTAACCTAGATAGTCCAAGTGCCCGTTACCTAACCTAGATAGTCCAAGTGCCCGCTAGGCAACCTACATAGTCCAAGAGCCCGTTCGTTACCCTAGAAGTCCAAGTGCCCGCTAGGTAACCTAGACAGTCCAAGTGCCCGCTAGGTTACCTGCATATTCCAAGTGCCCGTTCGTTAACCTAGATAGTCCAAGTGCCCACTAGGTAACCTACATAGTCCAAGTGCCCGCTAGGTAACATATATAGTCCAAGTGTCCGCTAGGTAACCTAGATAGTCCAAGGGCGCGCTAGTTAACCTACATAGTTCAAGGGCTCACTTGTTAACTTTGATAGTCCAAGTGCCTCCTAGTTAACCTAGATCGCCCAAGTGCCCGCTAGTTAACCTGGATTGTCCAAGTGCCTGCTTTTTAACCTACATAGTCCAAGGGCTCACTAGTTAACCTAGATTGTCCAAGTGTCCTCTAGTTAACCTACATAGTCCAAGTGCCCGCTAGTTAACCTATATACCAAGTGCCCGCTACGTAACCTAGATAGTCCAAGGGCACGCTAGTTAACCTACATAGTCCAAGTGCCCTCTTGGCAACCTAGATAGTCCAAGTGCCCGCTAAGGAACCTACATAGTCCAAGTGCACGCTAGTTAACCTAGATAGTCCAAGTGCCTGCTAGGTAACCTACATAGTGTAAGTGTCCGCTAGTTAACCTACATATTCCAAGTGCCCGCTAGTTAACATAGATAGTCCAAGTGCCCGCTAGGGAACATACATAGTCCAAGTGCCCGCTAGGTAACCTAGATAGTGCAAGTGCCCGCTAGTTACCCTAGATAGTTCAAGTACCCGCTAGGTAACCTAGATCGTCCAAGGGCCCCGTAGTTAGCCTACATAGTCCAAGTGCCCGCTAGGTAGCCTAGATAATCCAAGTGCCCGTTCGGTAAGCTAGATAGTCCAAGTGCCCTTTAGGAAACCTAGATAGTCCAAGGGCAGCTACTAAACCTACATAGTCAATGGGCCCGCTAGTTAACCTACATAGTGTAAGTGTCCGCTAGGGAACCTACATATTCCAAGTGCCCGCTAGTTAAGCTGCATAATCTAAGTGCCCGTTAGCTAACCTAGATAGTCAAAGGGCGCGCTAGTTGACCTACATAGTCCAAGTGCGAGCTAGGTAACCTAGATAGTACAAGTGCCCGCTAGGGAACCTAGATAGTTCAAGTGCCTGTTCGTTAACCTAGATAATCCAAGTGCCCGCTAGGTAACCTAGACTGTGCAAGTGCCTTCTAGGTTACCTACATTGTCCAAGTGCCCGTTCGTTAACCTAGATAGTCCAAGGGCCCGTTAGTTGACCTACATAGTCCAAGTGCGAGCTAGGTAACCTAGATAGTAAAAGTGCCCGCTAGGGAACCTAGATAGTCAAAGTGCCTGTTCGTTCATGTAGATAGTCCAAGTGCCCGCTATGTAACCTAGACTGTCCAAGTGCCTGCTAGGTTACCTACATAGTCCAAGTGCCCGTTCGTTAACCTAGATAGTCCCAGTGCCCGCTAGGAAACCTACATAGTCCAAGGGCCCGCTAGGTAACCTAGATAGTCCAAGTGCCCGCTAGTTAACCTACATAGTGCAAGTGCCCGCTAGATAACCTACATAATCTAAGTGCCCGTTAGCTAACCTAGATAGTCCAAGGGCCCGCTAGTTGACCTACATAGTCCAAGTGCCAGCTAGGAAAGCTAGATAGTACAAGTGCCCGCTAGGGAACCTAGATAGTCAATGTACCTGTTCGTTAACCTAGATAGTCGAAGTGCCCACTAGGTAACCTACATAGTCCAAGTGCCCGCTAGTTAACCTATATAGTCCAAGTGCCCGCTAGTAACCTATATATTCCAAGGGCCCGCTAGTTAACCTACATATTCCAAGGGCTCACTTGTTAACTTTTATAGTCCAAGTGCCCGCTAGTTAACCTAGATCGTCCAAGTGCCCGCTAGTTAAACTAGATTGTCCAAGTGCCTGCTACTTAACTTACATAGTCCAAGGGCCCACTAGTTAACCTAGATCGTCCAAGTGTCCTCTAGTTAACCTACATAATCCAAGTGCCGGCTAGTTAAACTATATACCAAGTGCCCGCTACGTAACCTAGATAGTCCAAGTGCACGCTAGTTAACCTACATAGTCCAAGTGCCCGCTAGGCAACCTAGATAGTCCAAGTGCCCTCTAAGGAACCTACATAGTCCAAGTGCACGCTAGTTAACCTAGATAGTCCAAGTGACCGCTAGTTAACCTAGATAGTCCAAGTGCCTGCTAGGTAACCTACATAGTGTAAGTGTCCGCTAGTTAACCTACATATTCCAAGTTCCCGCTAGTTAATATAGATAGTCCAAGTGCCCTCTAGGGAACGTACATAGTCCAAGTGCCCGCTAGGTAACCTAGATAGTGCAAGTGCCCGCTAGTTAACCTAGATAGTTCAAGTACCCACTAGGTAACCTAGATCGTCCAAGGGCCCCCTAGTTAGCCTACATAGTCCAAGTGCCCGCTAGGTAACCTAGATAATCCAAGTGCCCGTTCGGTAACCTAGATAGTCCAAGTGCCCTTTAGGGAACCTAGATAGTCCAAGGGCAGCTAGTAAACCTACATAGTCCATGGGCCCGCTAGTTAAGCTACATAGTGCAAGTGTCCGCTAGTGAACCTACATATTCCAAGTGCCCGCTAGTTAAACTGCATAATCTAAGTGCCCGTTAGCTAACCTAGATAGTCAAAGGGCGCGCTAGTTGACCTACATAGTCCAAGTGCGAGCTAGGTAACCTAGATAGTACAAGTGCCCGCTAGGAAACCTAGATAGTCCAAGTTCCTGTTCGTTAACCTAGATAGTCCAAGTGCCCGCTAGGTAACCTAGACTGTGCAAGGGCCCTATAGGTTACCTACATAGTCCAAGTGCCCGTTCGTTAACCTAGATAGTCCAAGGGCCCGCTAGTTGACCTAGATAGTCCAAGTGCGAGCTAGGTAACCTAGATAGTAAAAGTGCCCGCTAGGGAACCTAGATAGTCAAAGTGTCTGTTCCTTAACGTAGATAGTCCAAGTGCCCGCTATGTAACCTAGACTGTCCAAGTGCCCGCTAGGTTACCTACATAGTCCAAGTGCCCGTTCGTTAACCTAGATAGTCCCAGTGCCCGCTAGGAAACCTACATAGTCCAAGGGCCCGCTAGGTAACCTAGATAGTCCAAGTGCCCGCGAGGTAACCTAGAGTCCAAGTGCTCGCTAGTTAACCTACATAGTCCAAGTGCCCGCTATGTAACCTAGTTGGTCAATGTGCCCATTAGGTAACCTAGATAGTCCAAGTGCCCGCTAGGTAACTTACATTGTCCAAGTTCCCGCTAGGTAACCTAGATAGTCCAAGTGCCCATTAAATAACCTAGATAGTCCAAGTGCCCGCTAGGCAACCTACATAGTCCAAGAGCCCGTTTGTTAACCTAGAAGTCCTAGTGCCCTCTAGGTAACCTAGACAGTCCAAGTGCCCGCTCAGTTACCTGCATATTCCAAGTGCCCTTTCGTTAACCTAGATAGTCCAAGTGCCCAATAGGTAACCTACATAGTCCAAGTGCCCGCTATGTAACCTATATAGTCCAAGTGCCAGCTAGGTAACCTAGACAGTCCAAGTGCCCTCTAGATAACCTACAAAGTCTATGTGCCCGCTAAGGAATCTATATAGTCCAAATGCCCGCTAGGAAGCCTATATAATCCAAATGCCCGCTAGGTAACCTAGATAGTCCAAGGGCCAGCTAGGTAACCTACATAGTCCTAGTGCCCCCTAGTTAACCTACATTCTCCAAGTGCCCGATACGGAACCTACATAGTCCAAGTGGCCGCTAGGTAACCTACATAGTCCAAATGCCCTCTAGTTAACCCACATAGTCCAAGTGCCCGCTAGGGAACTTACATAGTCCAAGGACCCACTAGGGAACCTACATATTCCAAGTGCCCTTTCGTTAACCTAGATAGTCCAAGTGCCCGCTAGGTAACCTAGACTGTCCAAGTGCCCGGTAGGTTACCTACATAGTCCAAGTGCCCGCTATGTAACCTAGATAGTCAAAGTGCCCGTTAGGTAACCTAGATAGTCCAAGTGCCCTCTAGGTAACTTACATTGTCCAAGTTCCCGCTAGGTAACCTAGATATTCCAAGTGCCCATTACCTAACCTAGATAGTCCAAGTGCCCACTAGGCAACCTACATAGTCCAAGTGCCCGTTCGTTACCCTAGAAGTCCAAGTGCCCGCTAGGTAACCTAGACAGTCCAAGTGCCCGCTAGTTAACCTACATAGTCCAAGTGCCCGTTAGGTAACTTAGATAGTCCAAATGCCCGCTATGGAACCCACATAGTCCAAGTGCCCGCTAGGGAACTTACATAGTCCAAGGGCCGCTAGGGAACCTACATAATCCAAGTGCCCGTTAGTTAACCTAGATAGTCCAAGTGCCCGCTAGGTAACCTAGATTGTCCAACAGCCCGGTAGGTAACTTACATTCTCCAAGTACCCGCTAGGTAACGTAGATAGTTCAAGTGCCAGCTAGGTAACCTAGATAGTCCAAGTGCCCTCTAGATAACCTACAAAGTCTATGTGCCTGCTAAGGAATCTATATAATTCAAATGTCCGCTAGGGAGCCTATATAATCCAAATGCTCGCTAGGTAACCTAGATAGTCCAAGGGCCAGCTAGGTAACCTACATAGTCCTAGTGCCCCCTAGTTAACCTACATTCTCCAAGTGCCCGATAGGGAACCTACATAGTCCAAGTGCCCGCTAGGTAACCTACATAGTACAAATGCCCTCTAGTTAACTCACATAGTCCAAGTGCCCGCTAGGGTACTTACATAGTCCAAGGGCCCACTAGGGAACCTACATAGTCCAAGTGCCCTTTCATTAACCTAGATATTCCAAGTGCCCGCTAGGTAACCTAGGCTGTCCAAGTGCCCGGTAGGTTACCTACATAGTCCAAGTGCCCGCTATGTAACCTAGATAGTCAAAATGCCCGTTAGGTAACCTAGGTAGTTCAAGTGCCCGCTAGGTAACTTACATTGTCCAAGTTCCCGCTAGGTAAACTAGATATTCCGAGTGCCCGTTACCTAACCTAGATAGACCAAGTACCGCTAGGCAACCTAAATAGTCCAAGTGCCCATTCGTTACCCAGGAGTCCAAGTGCCCGCTAGGTAACCTAGACAGTCCAAGTGCCCGCTCGGTTACCTGCATATTCCAAGTGCCCGTTCGTTAACCTAGATAGTCCAAGTGCCCACTAGGTAACCTACATAGTCCAAGTGTCCGCTATGTAACCTATATAGTCCAAGTGCCCGCTAGGTAACCTTGATAGTCCAAGGACCCGCTAGTTAACCTACATAGTCCAAGGGCTCACTTGTTAACTTTGATAGTCCAGCTGCCCGCTAGTTAACCTAGATCGTCCAAGTGCCCGCTAGTTAACTTAGATAGTCCAAGTGCCTGCTAGTTAACCTAGATAGTCCAAGTGCCTGCTAGGAAACCTACATATTCCAAGTGCCCGCTAGTTAACATAGATAGTCCAAGTGCCCGCTAGGGAACGTACATAGTACAAGTGTCCGCTAGTTAACCTAGATAGTTCAAGTACCCGCTAGGTAACTTAGATCGTCCAAGGGCCATCTAGTTAGCCTACATAGTCCAAGTGCCCATTCGTTACCCAGGAGTCCAAGTGCCCGCTAGGTAACCTAGATAGTCCAAGTGACCTTTAGGGAATCTAGATAGTACAAGTGCCCGCTAGTAAACCTACATAGTCCATGGGCCCGCTAGTTAACCTACATATTCCAAGTGCCCGCTAGTTAACCTACATAATCTAAGTGCCCGTTCGTTAACCTAGATAATCCAATTGCCCGCAAGGAAACCTAGACAGTCCAAGTGCCCGCTAGTTAACCTAGATAGTCCAAGTGCCTGCTAGGTAACCTACATATTCCAAGTGCCCGCTAGTTAACATATATAGTCCAAGTGCCCGCTAGGGAACGTACATAGTACAAGTGCCCGCTAGTTAACTTAGATAGTTCAAGTACCCACTAGGTAACCTAGATCGTCCAAGGGCCCCATAGTTAGCATACATAGTCCAAGTGCCCGCTAGGGAACCTACATATTCCAAGTGACCGCTAGGCAACCAACATAGTCCCTGTGCCCGTTAGTTAACCTAGATAGTCAATGTGCCTTCTAGGTAACCTAGATAGTCCAACTGCCGCTAGGTAACCTACAGAGTCCAAGTGCCCGCTAGGTAACCGAAATAGTCCAAGCACCCGCTAAGGAAACTACATAATCCAAGTGCCTGCTAGTAAACCTACATAATCCATGGGCCCGCTAGTTAACCTACATAGTGCAAGGGCCCGCTAATTAACCTAGATCTTGCAAGTGTCCGCAAGTTAACCTACATAGTCCAAGTGCCCTCTAGTTAACCTATATACCAATTGCCCGCTACGTAACCTAGATAGTCCAAGGGCACGCTAGTTAACCTACATAGTTCAAGAGCCCGCTAGGGAACCTAGATAGTCCAAGTGCCCGCTCTGGAACCTACATAGTCCAAGTGCCTGCTAGGGAACCTACATAGTCCAAGGGCCCGCTAGTTAACGTTGATAGTCCAAGTGCCGCTAGTTAATCTACATAGTCCAAGGGCCCGCTAATTAACCTACATAGTCCAAGTACATGATAGTTAACCTAGATTGTCCAAGTGACCGCTAGTTAACCTACATAGTCCATTTGCGCGCTAGGTAGCCTAGACAGTTCAAATGACCACTAGGTTACCTACATAGTCCAAGTGCCTGTTCGTTAACCTCATAGTCCAAGTGCCCGCTAGGTAACCTATATAGTCCAAATGCCCGCTAAGGACCCTAAAAATCCAAGTGCCCGCTAGTTAACCTAGATAGGCCAAGTGCCCGCTAGTTAACCTAGATAGACCAAGTGCCGGCTAGGGAACCTACCTAGTCCAAGTGCCCGATAGGGAACCTACATAGTCCAAGTGCCCACTAGGTAACCTAGATAGTCCAAGTGCCCGCTAGTTAACCTACATAGTCCAAGTGCCTGCTACGTAACCTAGATAGCCCAAATGCCCGCTAGGGAACCCACATAGTCCAAGTGCCCACTAGGGAACTTACATAGTCCAAGGGCCCGCTAAGGAACTTACATAGTCCAAATGCCCGCTAGGGAACCTACATAGTCCAAGTGCCCGCTAGGTAACCTAGATAGTCCAAGTGCCCTCTAGTTAACCTAGATAGTCCAAGTGCTCGCTAGTTAACCTACATAGTACAAGGGCTCGCTAGTTGACCTAGGTAGTCCAAGTGCCCGCTAGTTAACATAGATAGTCCAAGTGCCCGCTAGGTAACCTATATAGTCCAAATGCCCATTCGTTAACCTAGATAGTCCAACTGCCCGCTAGGTAACCTACAGAGTCCAAGTGCCCGCTAGGTAACCGAAATAGTCCAAGAGCCCGCTAGGGAAACTACATAATCCAAGTGCCTGCTAGTAAACCTACATAATCCATGGGCCCGCTAGTTAACCTACATAGTGCAAGGGCACGCTAATTAACCTAGATCTTGCAAGTGTCCGCAAGTTAACCTACATAGTCCAAGTGCCCTCTAGTTAACCTATATACCAAGTGCCCGCTACATAACCTAGATAGTCCAAGGGCACGCTAGTTAACCTACATAGTTCAAGTGCCCGCTAGGTAACCTACATAGGGCAAGTGTCCGCTAGTTAACCTAGATCGTCAAATTGTCCGCTAGTTAACCTACATAGTCCAAGTGCCCGCTAGGTAACCTAGATAGTCCAAGTGCCCGTTCGGTAACCTAGATAGTCCAAGTGCCCGCTAGGTAACCTACATAGTGCAACTGTCCGCTAGTTAACCTAGATCGTCAAATTGTCCACTAGTTAACCTACATAGTCCAAGTGCCCGCTAGGAAACCTAGATAGTCCAAATGCCCGTTCGGTAACCTAGATAGTCCAAGTGCCCTTTAGGGAACCTAGATAGTCCAAGTGCCCGCTAGGTTACCTGCATATTCCATGTGCCTGCTCTGGAACATACATAGTCCAAGTGCCCGTTAGTTAACGAAGATAATCCAAGTGCCCGCTAGTTAACCTAGATTGTCCAAGTGCCTGCTAGTTAACCTACATAGTCCAAGGGCAAACTAGTTAACCTAGATAGTTCAATTATCCTCTAGTTAACCTACATAGTCCTAGTGCAGGCTAGTTAACCTATATACCAAGTGCCCGCTACGTAACCTAGATAGTCCAAGTGCATGCTAGTTAACCTACATAGTCCAAGTACCCGCTAGGCAACCTAGATAGTCCAAGTGCCCGCTAAGGAACCTACATAGTCCAAGTGCACGCTAGTTAACCTAGATAGTCCAAGTGCCTGCTAGGTAACCTACATAGTGCAAGTGTCCGCTAGGTAAACTAGATCGTCCAAGGGCCCCCTAGTTAGCCTACAAAGTCCAAGTGCCCGATAGGTAACCTAGATAGTCCAAATGCCCGTTCGGTAACCTAGATAGTCCAAGTGCCCTTTAGGGAACCTAGATAGTCCAAGGGCCCGCTAGTAAACCTACATAGTCCATGGGCCCGCTAGTTAACCTACATAGTGCAAGTGTCCGCTAGTTAACCTACATATTCCAAGTGCCCGCTAGATAACCTACATAATATAAGTGCCCGTTAGCTAACCTAGATAGTCCAAGGGCCCGCTAGTTGACCTACATAGTCCAAGTGCCAGCTAGGTAACCTAGACTGTCCAAGTGCCCGCTAGGTTACCTACATAGTCCAAGTGCCCGTTCGTTAACCTAGACAGTCCAAGTGCCCGCTGGGAAACCTACATAGTCCAAGGGCCCGCTAGGTAACCTAGATAGTCCAAGTGCCCGCGAGGTAACCTAGAGTCCAAGTGCTCGCTAGTTAACCTACATAGTCCAAGTGCCCGCTATGTAACCTAGTTGTTCAAAGTGCCCGTTAGGTAACCTAGATAGTCCAAGTGCCCGCTAGGTAACTTACATTGTCCAAGTTCCCGCTAGGTAACCTAGATAGTCCAAGTGCCCGTTACCTAACCTAGATAGTCCAAGTGCCCGCTAGGCAACCTAGATAGTCCAAGAGCCCGTTCATTAATGTAGAAGTCCTAGTGCCCGCTAGGTAACCTAGACAGTCCAAGTGCCCGCTCGGTTACCTGCATATTCCAAGTGCCCGTTCGTTAACCTAGATAGTCCATGTGCCCGCTAGGAAACCTACATAGTCCAAGTGCCCGCTAAGGAACCTACATAGTCCAAGTGACCGCTAGTTAACCTAGATAGTCCAAGTGCCTGCTAGGTAACCTACATAGTGCAAGTGTCCGCTAGGTAAACTAGATCGTCCAAGGGCCCCATAGTTAGCCTACAAAGTCCAAGTGCCCGATAGGTAACCTAGATAGTCCAAATGCCCGTTCGGTAACCTAGATAGTCCAAGTGCCCTTTAGGGAACCTAGATAGTCCAAGGGCCCGCTAGTAAACCTACATAGTCCATGGGCCCGCTAGTTAACCTACATAGTGCAAGTGTCCGCTAGTTAACCTACATATTCCAAGTCCCAGCTAGATAACCTACATAATCTAAGTGCCCGTTAGCTAACCTAGATAGTCCAAGGGCCCGCTAGTTGACCTACATAGTCCAAGTGCCAGCTAGGTAACCTAGACTGTCCAAGTGCCCGCTAGGTTACCTACATAGTCCAAGTGCCCGTTCGTTAACCTAGACAGTCCAAGTGCCCGCTGGGAAACCTACATAGTCCAAGGGCCCGCTAGGTAACCTAGATAGTCCAAGTGCCCGCGAGGTAACCTAGAGTCCAAGTGCTCGCTAGTTAACCTACATAGTCCAAGTGCCCGCTATGTAACCTAGTTGTTCAAAGTGCCCGTTAGGTAACCTAGATAGTCCAAGTGCCCGCTAGGTAACTTACATTGTCCAAGTTCCCGCTAGGTAACCTAGATAGTCCAAGTGCCCGTTACCTAACCTAGATAGTCCAAGTGCCCGCTAGGCAACCTAGATAGTCCAAGAGCCCGTTCGTTAACCTAGATAGTCCATGTGCCCGCTAGGAAACCTACATAGTCCAAGTGCCCGCTAAGGAACCTACATAGTCCAAGTGCACGCTAGTTAACCTAGATAGTCCAAGTGCTCGCTAGTTAACCTAGATCGTCCATGTGTTCTCTAGTTAACCTACAGAGTTCAAGTGCCCTCTAGGTAACCTACATAGTGCAAGTGTCTGCTAGGTAACCTACATAGTCCAAGTACCCGCTAGTTAACATAGATAGTCCAAGTGCCCGCTAGGTAACCTAGAGAGTGCAAGTGCCCGCTAGTTAACCTACATAGTCCAAGTGACTGCTAGGTAACCTAGATAGTCCAAGGGACTGCTAGTTAACCTACATAGTCCAAGTGCCCGCTAGGTAACCTACATAGTGCAATTGTCCGCTAGTTAACCTACATAGTCAAAGTGCCCGCTACTTAACCTAGATAGTCCAAGTGCCCGCTAGGTAACCTACATAGTCCAAGTGCCCGCTAGGGAACCTACATAGTCCAAGTGCCTGTTAGGTAAACTACATAGTCCAAGTGCCCACTAGGTAACCTAGACAGTCCAATTGCCCGCTAGTTAACCTAGACAGTCCAAGTAACCGCTATGGAACCTACAGAGTCCAAGTGCCCGCTAGGGAACCTACATAGTCCTAGTGTTCGCTAGGCAACCTACATATTCCAAGTGCCCGCTAGTTAACCTACATAGTCCAAGGGCCCACTAGTTAACCTAGATAGTCCAAGTGTCCTCTAGTTAACCTACATAGTCCAAGTGCCCGCTAGTTAACCTATATACCAAGTGCCCGCTACGTAACCTAGATAGTCCAAGAGCACGCTAGTTAACCTACATAGTCCAAGTGCCCGCTAGGCAACCTAGATAGTCCAAGGGCCCCCTAGGTAGCCTACAAAGTCCAAGTGCCCTCTAGGTAACCTACATAGTCCAAGTACCCGCTAGTTAACATAGATAGTCCACGTGCCCGCTATGGAAGGTACATAATCCAATTGTCCGCTAGTTAACCTACATAGTCAAAGTGCCCGCTACTTAACCTAGATAGTCCAAGTGCCCGCTAGGTAACCTACATAGTGCAATTGTCCGCTAGTTAACCTAGATCGTCAAATTGTCCGCTAGTTAACCTACATAGTCCAAGTGCCCACTAGGTAACCTAGATAGTCCATGTGCCCGTTCGGTAACCTAGATAGTCCAAGTGCCCTTTAGGGAACCTAGATAGTCCTGTGCCCGCTAGGGAATCTACATAGACTAATTGCCCGCTCTGGAACATACATAGTCCAAGTGCCCGTTAGTTAACGAAGATAATCCAAGTGCCCGCTAGTTAACCTAGATAGTCCAAGTGCCCGCTAGGTAACCTATATAGTCCAAATGCCCGCTATTAAACCTAGATAGTCCAAGGGCCCGCTGGTTAACCTAGATAGTCTAGGTGCCCGCTAGTTAACCTACAAAGTCCAAGTGCCTGCTAGGTAAACTACATAGTCCAAGTGCCCGTTCGTTAACCTACATAGTCCAAGTGCCCGCTAGGTAACTTAGATAGCCCAAGTGCCCGCTAGGGAACGTACATAGTCAAAGTGCCCATTCAGTAACCTAGACAGTCCAATTGCCCGCTAGTTAACCTAGACAGTCCAAGTACCCGATAGGCAACCTACATAGTCCAAGTGCCCGTTAGATAACCTAGATAGTCAAAGTGCCTGCTAGGTAACCTAAATAGTCCAAGTGCCCGCTAGGGAACCTAGATAGTCCAATTGACCGTTAGCTAACCTAGATAGTCGAAGTGTCCGCTAGTTAACCTACATAGTCCAAGTGCCCGTTCGTTAACCTAGATAGTTCAAGTGCCCGCTAGGTAACCTAGACACTCCAAGTGCCCGCTAGGTTACTTACATAGTCCAAGTGCACGTTCGTTAACCTAGATACTCCAAGGGCCCGCTGGTAACCTACATAATCCAAGGGCCCGCTAGGTAACCTTGATAGTCCAAGTGCCTTCTAGTTAACCTACGTAGTCCAAGTGCCCGCTAGGTAACCTACATAGTCCAAGTGCCCACTAGGTAACCTAAATAATCCAAATGCCCGCTAGGGAAACTAAATAGTCCAAGTGCCCGCTCATTAACCTAGATAGTCCAAGTGCCCGCTAGTAAACCTAGATAGTCCAAGGGCCCGCTACTTAACCTAGATAGTTCATTGCCCGCTAGTTAACCTAAATCGTCCAAGTCCGCTAGGTAACCTACATAGTCCAAGTGCCTGCTAGGTAACCTAGATAGTCCAAGTGCCTGATAGCTAACCTACATAGTCCAAGTGTCCGTTCATTAACCTAGATAGTACAAGTCCCCATTGGGTAACCTACATAGTCCAAGTGCCCTCTTGGTAACCTGGATAGTCCAAGTGCCCGCTAGTTAACCTACATAGTCCAAGTGCCTTCTGGGAGCCTACATAGTCCAAGTGACCGCTAGGGAACCTAGATAGTCCAAGTGCCCGTTAGGGAACCTACATAGTCCAAATGCCCGCAAGGAAACCTACATAGTCTAAATGCCCGCTAGGCAACCTACATAATCCAAGTGCCCGCTCTGGAATATACATAGTCCAAGTGCCCGTTAGCTAACCTAGATAGTCCAAGGGCCCGCTAGTTGACATACATAGTCCAAGTGCCAGCTAGGTAACCTAGATAATACAAGTGCCCACTAGGGAACCTAGATAGTCGAAGTTCCTGTTAGCTAACCTACATAGTCCAAGTGGCGGCTAGGTAACATACATAGTCCAAGTGCCCGTTCGTTAACCTAGATAGTCCAAGTGCCCGCTAGGTAACCTAGACAGTCCAAGTGCCCGCTAGTTAACCTACATAGTCCAAGCACCCGTTAGGTAACTTAGATATTCCAAATGCCCGCTTGGGAACCGACATAGTCCAACTGACCGCTAGGGAACTTACATAGTCCAAGTGCCCGTTAGTTAACCTAGATAGTCCAAGTGCCCGCTAGGTAACCTAGATAGTCCAACAGTCCGGTAGGTAACCTACACACTCCAAGTACCCGCTAGGTAACGTAGAAAGTTCAAGTGCCAGCTAGGTAACCTAGATAGTCCAAGTGACCTCTAGATAACCTACAAAGTCTACGTGCCCGCTAAGGAATTTATATAGTCCAAATGCCCGCTAGGGAGCCTATATAATCCAAATGCCCGCTAGGCAACCTAGATAGTCCAAGGGCCAGCTAGGTAACCTACATAGTCCTAGTGCCCCCTAGTTAACCTACATTCTCCAAGTGCCCAATAGGGAACCTACATAGTCCAAGTGCCCGCTAGGTAACCTACATAGTCCAAATGCCCTCTAGTTAACCCACATATTCCAAGTGAACGCTAGGTAACCTAGATAGTCCAAGGGACTGCTGGTTAACCTACATAGTCCAAGTGCCCACTAGGTAACCTACATAGTGCAATTGTCTGCTAGTTAACCTACATAGTCAAAGTGCCCGCTATTTAACCTAGATAGTCCAAGTGCCCGCCAGGTAACCTAAATAGTGCAAGTGTCCGCTAGTTAACCTAGATCGTCAAATTGTCCGCTAGTTAACCTATATAGTCCAAGTGCCCGCTAGGTAACCTAGATAGTCCAAGTGCCCGTTCGGTAACCTAGATAGTCCAAGTGCCCGCTAGGTAACCTACATAGTGCATGTGTCCGCTAGTTAACCTAGATCGTCAAATTGTCCACTAGTTAACCTACATAGTCCAAGTGCCCGCTAGGTAACCTAGATAGTCCAAGTGCCCGCTCGGTTACCTGCATATTCCAAGTGCCCGTTCGTTAACCTAGATAGTCCATGTGCCCGCTAGGAAACCTACATAGTCCAAGTGCCCGCTAAGGAACCTACATAGTCCAAGTGCACGCTAGTTAACCTAGATAGTCCAAGTGCTCGCTAGTTAACCTAGATCGTCCATGTGTTCTCTAGTTAACCTACAGAGTTCAAGTGCCCTCTAGGTAACCTACATAGTGCAAGTGTCTGCTAGGTAACCTACATAGTCCAAGTACCCGCTAGTTAACCTAGAGAGTGCAAGTGCCCGCTAGTTAACCTACATAGTCCAAGTGACTGCTAGGTAACCTAGATAGTCCAAGGGACTGCTAGTTAACCTACATAGTCCAAGTGCCCGCTAGGTAACCTACATAGTGCAATTGTCCGCTAGTTAACCTACATAGTCAAAGTGCCCGCTACTTAACCTAGATAGTCCAAGTGCCCGCTAGGGAACCTACATAGTCCAAGTGCCTGTTAGGTAAACTACATAGTCCAAGTGCCCACTAGGTAACCTAGACAGTCCAATTGCCCGCTAGTTAACCTAGACAGTCCAAGTAACCGCTAGGGAACCTACAGAGTCCAAGTGCCCGCTAGGGAACCTACATAGTCCAAGTGTTCGCTAGGCAACCTACATATTCCAAGTGCCCGCTAGTTAACCTAGATAGTCCAAGTGCCCGCTAAGAAACCTATATAGTCAAAGTGTACGCTAGTTAACCTAGATAGTCCAAGTGCTCGCTAGTTAACCTAGATCGTCCATGTGTTCTCTAGTTAACCTACAGAGTTCAAGTGCCCGCTAGGTAACCTACATAGTTCAAGTGTCTGCTAGGTAACCTACATAGTCCAAGTACCCGCTAGTTAACATAGATAGTCCAAGTGCCCGCTAGGTAACCTAGAGAGTGCAAGTGCCCGCTAGTTAACCTACATAGTCCAAGAGACTGTTCGTTAACCTAGATAGTCCAAGTGCCCACTAGGTAACCTACATAGTCCAAGTGCCCGCTATGTAACCTATATAGTCCAAGTGCCCGCTAGGTAACCTAGATAGTCCAAGGACCCGCTAGTTAACCTACATAGTCCAAGGGCTCACTTGTTAACTTTGATAGTCCAGCTGCCCACTAGTTAACGTAGATCGTCCAAGTGCCCGCTAGTTAACCTAGATTGTCCAAGTGCCTGCTAGTTAACCTACATAGTCCAAGGGCCCACTAGTTAACCTAGATAGTCCAAGTGTCCTCTATTTAACCTACATAGTCCAAGTGCCCACTAGTTAACCTATATACCAAGTGCCCGCTACATAACCTAGATAGTCCAAGGGCATGCTAGTTAACCTACATAGTCCAAGTGCCCGCTAGGCAACCTAGATAGTCCAAGTGCCCGCTAAGGAACCTACATAGTCCAAGTGCACGCTAGTTAACCTAGATAGTCCAAGTGCCCGCTAGTTAACCTAGATAGTCCAAGTGCCCGCTAGTTAACCTAGATAGTCCAAGTGCCCGCTAGGTATCCTACATAGTCCAAGGGCCCGCTAGGTAACCTAGATAGTCGAAGTGCTCGCTAGTTAACCTAGATCGTCCATGTGTTCTCTAGTTAACCTACAGAGTTCAAGTGCCCGCTAGGTAAACTACGTAGTGTAAGTGTCTGCTAGGTAATCTACATAGTCCAAGTACCCGCTAGTTAACATAGATAGTCCATGTGCCCGCTAGGTAACCTAGATAGTGCAAGTGCCCGCTAGTTAACCTACATAGTCCAAGTGAACGCTAGGTAACCTAGATAGTCCAAGGGACTGCTAGTTAACCTACATAGACCAAGTGCCCACTAGGTAACCTACATAGTGCAATTGTCTGCTAGTTAACCTACATAGTCAAAGTGCCCGCTACTTAACCTAGATAGTCCAAGTGCCCGCTAGGTAACCTACATAGTGCAAGTGTCCGCTAGTTAACCTAGATCGTCAAATTGTCCGCTAGTTAAACTACATAGTCCAAGTGCCCGCTAGGTAACCTAGATATTCCAAGTGCCCGTTCGGTAACCTAGATAGTCCAAGTGCCCGCTAGGTAACCTACATAGTGCAAGTGTCCCCTAGTTAACATAGATAGTCAAATTGTCCACTAGTTAACCTACATAGTCCAAGTGCCCGCTAGGTAACCTAGATAGTCCAAGTGCCCGTTTGGTAACCTAGATAGTCCAAGTGACCTTTAGGGAACCTAGATAGTCCAAGTGCCCGAAGGTTACCTGCATATTCCATGTGCCTGCTCTGGAACATACATAGTCCAAGTGCCCGTTAGTTAACGAAGATAATCCAAGTGCCCGCTAGTTAACCTTGATTGTCCAAGTGCCTGCTAGTTAACCTACATAGTCCAGGGCCCACTAGTTAACCTAGATAGTTCAATTGTCCTCTAGTTAACCTACATAGTCCAAGTGCAGGCTAGTTAACCTATATACCAAGTGCCCGCTACGTAACCTAGATAGTCCAAGTGCACGCTAGTTAACCTACATAGTCCAAGTGCCCGCTAGGCAACCTAGATAGTCCAAGTGCCCGCTAAGGAACCTACATAGTCCAAGTGACCGCTAGTTAACCTAGATAGTCCAAGTGCCTGCTAGGTAACCTACATAGTGCAAGTGTCCGCTAGGTAAACTAGATCGTCCAAGGACCCCATAGTTAGCCTACAAAGTCCAAGTGCCCGATAGGTAACCTAGATAGTCCAAATGCCCGTTCGGTAACCTAGATAGTCCAAGTGCCCTTTAGGGGACCTAGAGAGTCCAAGGGCCCGCTAGTAAACCTACATAGTCCATGGGCCCGCTAGTTAACCTACATAGTGCAAGTGTCCGCTAGTTAACCTACATATTCCAAGTGCCCGCTAGATAACCTACATAATCTAAGTGCCCGTTAGCTAACCTAGATAGTCCAAGGGCCCGCTAGTTGACCTACATAGTCCAAGTGCCAGCTAGGTAACCTAGACTGTCCAAGTGCCCGCTAGGTTACCTACATAGTCCAAGTGCCCGTTCGTTAACCTAGACAGTCCAAGTGCCCGCTGGGAAACCTACATAGTCCAAGGGCCAGCTAGGTAACCTAGATAGTCCAAGTGCCTGCGAGGTAACCTAGAGTCCAAGTGCTCGCTAGTTAACCTACATAGTCCAAGTGCCCGCTATGTAACCTAGTTGTTCAAAGTGCCCGTTAGGTAACCTAGATAGTCCAAGTGCCCGCTAGGTAACTTACATTGTCCAAGTTCCCGCTAGGTAACCTAGATAGTCCAAGTGCCCGTTACCTAACCTAGATAGTCCATGTGCCCGCTAGGCAACCTAGATAGTCCAAGAGCCCGTTCGTTAACGTAGAAGTCCTCGTGCCCGCTAGGTAACCTAGACAGTCCAAGTGCCCGCTCGGTTACCTGCATATTCCAAGTGCCCGTTCGTTAACCTAGATAGTCCATGTGCCCGCTAGGAAACCTACATAGTCCAAGTGCCCGCTAAGGAACCTACATAGTCCAAGTGCACGCTAGTTAACCTAGATAGTCCAAGTGCTCGCTAGTTAACCTAGATCGTCCATGTGTTCTCTAGTTAACCTACAGAGTTCAAGTGCCCTCTAGGTAACCTACATAGTGCAAGTGTCTGCTAGGTAACCTACATAGTCCAAGTACCCGCTAGTTAACCTAGAGAGTGCAAGTGCCCGCTAGTTAACCTACATAGTCCAAGTGACTGCTAGGTAACCTAGATAGTCCAAGGGACTGCTAGTTAACCTACATAGTCCAAGTGCCCGCTAGGTAACCTACATAGTGCAATTGTCCGCTAGTTAACCTACATAGTCAAAGTGCCCGCTACTTAACCTAGATAGTCCAAGTGCCCGCTAGGGAACCTACATAGTCCAAGTGCCTGTTAGGTAAACTACATAGTCCAAGTGCCCACTAGGTAACCTAGACAGTCCAATTGCCCGCTAGTTAACCTAGACAGTCCAAGTAACCGCTAGGGAACCTACAGAGTCCAAGTGCCCGCTAGGGAACCTACATAGTCCAAGTGTTCGCTAGGCAACCTACATATTCCAAGTGCCCGCTAGTTAACCTAGATAGTCCAAGTGCCCGCTAAGAAACCTACATAGTCAAAGTGTACGCTAGTTAACCTAGATAGTCCAAGTGCTCGCTAGTTAACCTAGATCGTCCATGTGTTCTCTAGTTAACCTACAGAGTTCAAGTGCCCGCTAGGTAACCTACATAGTTCAAGTGTCTGCTAGGTAACCTACATAGTCCAAGTACCCGCTAGTTAACATAGATAGTCCAAGTGCCCGCTAGGTAACCTAGAGAGTGCAAGTGCCCGCTAGTTAACCTACATAGTCCAAGAGACTGTTCGTTAACCTAGATAGTCCAAGTGCCCACTAGGTAACCTACATAGTCCAAGTGCCCGCTATGTAACCTATATAGTCCAAGTGCCCGCTAGGTAACCTAGATAGTCCAAGGACCCGCTAGTTAACCTACATAGTCCAAGGGCTCACTTGTTAACTTTGATAGTCCAGCTGCCCACTAGTTAACGTAGATCGTCCAAGTGCCCGCTAGTTAACCTAGATTGTCCAAGTGCCTGCTAGTTAACCTACATAGTCCAAGGGCCCACTAGTTAACCTAGATAGTCCAAGTGTCCTCTATTTAACCTACATAGTCCAAGTGCCCACTAGTTAACCTATATACCAAGTGCCCGCTACATAACCTAGATAGTCCAAGGGCATGCTAGTTAACCTACATAGTCCAAGTGCCCGCTAGGCAACCTAGATAGTCCAAGTGCCCGCTAAGGAACCTACATAGTCCAAGTGCACGCTAGTTAACCTAGATAGTCCAAGTGCCCGCTAGTTAACCTAGATAGTCCAAGTGCCCGCTAGTTAACCTAGATAGTCCAAGTGCCCGCTAGGTATCCTACATAGTCCAAGGGCCCGCTAGGTAACCTAGATAGTCGAAGTGCTCGCTAGTTAACCTAGATCGTCCATGTGTTCTCTAGTTAACCTACAGAGTTCAAGTGCCCGCTAGGTAAACTACGTAGTGTAAGTGTCTGCTAGGTAATCTACATAGTCCAAGTACCCGCTAGTTAACATAGATAGTCCATGTGCCCGCTAGGTAACCTAGATAGTGCAAGTGCCCGCTAGTTAACCTACATAGTCCAAGTGAACGCTAGGTAACCTAGATAGTCCAAGGGACTGCTAGTTAACCTACATAGTCCAAGTGCCCACTAGGTAACCTACATAGTGCAATTGTCTGCTAGTTAACCTACATAGTCAAAGTGCCCGCTACTTAACCTAGATAGTCCAAGTGCCCGCTAGGTAACCTACATAGTGCAAGTGTCCGCTAGTTAACCTAGATCGTCAAATTGTCCGCTAGTTAAACTACATAGTCCAAGTGCCCGCTAGGTAACCTAGATATTCCAAGTGCCCGTTCGGTAACCTAGATAGTCCAAGTGCCCGCTAGGTAACCTACATAGTGCAAGTGTCCCCTAGTTAACATAGATAGTCAAATTGTCCACTAGTTAACCTACATAGTCCAAGTGCCCGCTAGGTAACCTAGATAGTCCAAGTGCCCGTTTGGTAACCTAGATAGTCCAAGTGACCTTTAGGGAACCTAGATAGTCCAAGTGCCCGAAGGTTACCTGCATATTCCATGTGCCTGCTCTGGAACATACTTAGTCCAAGTGCCCGTTAGTTAACGAAGATAATCCAAGTGCCCGCTAGTTAACCTTGATTGTCCAAGTGCCTGCTAGTTAACCTACATAGTCCAGGGCCCACTAGTTAACCTAGATAGTTCAATTGTCCTCTAGTTAACCTACATAGTCCAAGTGCAGGCTAGTTAACCTATATACCAAGTGCCCGCTACGTAACCTAGATAGTCCAAGTGCACGCTAGTTAACCTACATAGTCCAAGTGCCCGCTAGGCAACCTAGATAGTCCAAGTGCCCGCTAAGGAACCTACATAGTCCAAGTGACCGCTAGTTAACCTAGATAGTCCAAGTGCCTGCTAGGTAACCTACATAGTGCAAGTGTCCGCTAGGTAAACTAGATCGTCCAAGGGCCCCATAGTTAGCCTACAAAGTCCAAGTGCCCGATAGGTAACCTAGATAGTCCAAATGCCCGTTCGGTAACCTAGATAGTCCAAGTGCCCTTTAGGGGACCTAGAGAGTCCAAGGGCCCGCTAGTAAACCTACATAGTCCATGGGCCCGCTAGTTAACCTACATAGTGCAAGTGTCCGCTAGTTAACCTACATATTCCAAGTGCCCGCTAGATAACCTACATAATCTAAGTGCCCGTTAGCTAACCTAGATAGTCCAAGGGCCCGCTAGTTGACCTACATAGTCCAAGTGCCAGCTAGGTAACCTAGACTGTCCAAGTGCCCGCTAGGTTACCTACATAGTCCAAGTGCCCGTTCGTTAACCTAGACAGTCCAAGTGCCCGCTGGGAAACCTACATAGTCCAAGGGCCACCTAGGTAACCTAGATAGTCCAAGTGCCCGCGAGGTAACCTAGAGTCCAAGTGCTCGCTAGTTAACCTACATAGTCCAAGTGCCCGCTATGTAACCTAGTTGTTCAAAGTGCCCGTTAGGTAACCTAGATAGTCCAAGTGCCCGCTAGGTAACTTACATTGTCCAAGTTCCCGCAAGGTAACCTAGATAGTCCAAGTGCCCGTTAACTAACCTAGATAGTCCAAGTGCCCGCTAGGCAACCTAAATAGTCCAAGAGCCCGTTCGTTAACGTAGAAGTCCTCGTGCCCGCTAGGTAACCTAGACAGTCCAAGTGCCCGCTCGGTTACCTGCATATTCCAAGTGCCCGTTCGTTAACCTAGATAGTCCATGTGCCCGCTAGGAAACCTACATAGTCCAAGTGCCCGCTAAGGAACCTACATAGTCCAAGTGCACGCTAGTTAACCTAGATAGTCCAAGTGCTCGCTAGTTAACCTAGATCGTCCATGTGTTCTCTAGTTAACCTACAGAGTTCAAGTGCCCTCTAGGTAACCTACATAGTGCAAGTGTCTGCTAGGTAACCTACATAGTCCAAGTACCCGCTAGTTAACATAGATAGTCCAAGTGCCCGCTAGGTAACCTAGAGAGTGCAAGTGCCAGCTAGTTAACCTACATAGTCCAAGTGACTGCTAGGTAGCCTAGAAAGTCCAAGGGACTGCTAGTTAACCTACATAGTCAAAGTGCCCGCTAGGTAACCTACATAGTGCAATTGTCCGCTAGTTAACCTACATAGTCAAAGTGCCCGCTACTTAACCTAGATAGTCCAAGTACCCGCTAGGTAACCTACATAGTGCAAGTGTCCGCTAGTTAACCTAGATCATCAAATTGTCCGCTTGTTAACCTACATAGTCCAAGTGCCCGCTAGGTAACCTAGATTGTCCTAGTGCCCGTTCGGTAACCTAGATAGTCCAAGTGCCCTTTAGGGAATCTAGGTAGTCCAAGTGCCCGCTAGGGAACCTACATAGACCAATTGCCCGCTCTGGAACATACATAGTCCAAGTGCCCGTTAGTTAACGAAGATAATCCAGGTGCCCGCTAGTTAACCTTGATAGTCCAATTGCCTTCTAGTTAACCTACGTAGTCCAAGTGCCCGCTAGGTAACCTACATAGTCCAAGTGCCCACTAGGTAACCTAAATAATCCAAATGCCCGCTAGGGAAACTAAATAGTCCAAGTGCCCGCTCATTAACATAGATAGTCCAAGTGCCCGCTAGTAAACCTAGATAGTCCAAGGGCCCGCTACTCAACCTAGATAGTTCTTTGCCCGCTAGTTAACTTAAATCGTCCATGTGTCCGCTAAGTAACCTACATAGTCCAAGTGCCTGCTAGGTAACCTAGATAGTCCAAGTGCCTGATAGCTAACCTAAATAGTCCAAGTGTCCGTTCATTAACCTAGATAGTACAAGTGCCCATTGGGTAACCTACATAGTCCAAGTGCCCGCTTGGTAACCTACATAGTCCAATTGCCTTCTAGGGAGCCTACATAGTCCACGTGACGGCTAGGGAACCTAGATAGTCCAAGTGCCCATTAGGGAACCTACATAGTCCAAGTGACCACTAGGTATCCTACATAGTCCAAATGCCCGCAAGGAAACCTACATAGTCTAAATGCCCGCTAGGCAACCTACATAATCCAAGTGCCCGCTCTGGAACATACATAGTCCAAGTGCCCATTCATTAACCTAGATAGTACAAGGGCCCATTGGGTAACCTACATAGTACAAGTGCCCACTTGGTAACCTGGATAGTCCAAGTGCCCGCTAGTTAACCTACATAGTCCAAGTGCCTTCTAGGAAGCCTACATAGTCCACGTGACCGCTAGGGAACCTAGATAGTCCAAGTGCCCGTTAGGGAACCTACATAGTCCAAGTGCCCACTAGGTATCCTACATAGTCCAAATGCCCGCAAGGTAACCTACATAGTCCAAGTGCCCGTTCGTTAACCTAGATAGTCCAAGTGCCCGCTAGGTAACCTAGACTGTCCAAGTGCCCGCTAGGTTAACTACATAGTCCAAGTGCCCGTTCGTTAACCTAGATAGTCCTTGTGTCCGCCAGGAAACCTACATAGTCCAAGGGCCTGCTAGGTAACCTAGAGTCCAAGTGCTCGCTAGTTAACCTACATAGTCCAAGTGCCCGCTATGTAACATAGATAGTCAAAGTGCCCGTTAGGTAACCTAGATGGTCGTAGTGCCCGCTAGGTAACTTACATTGTCCAAGTTCCCGCTAGGTAACCTAGATAGTCCAAGTGCCCGTTACCTACCCTAGATAGTCCAAGTACCCGCTAGGCAACCTACATAGTCCAAGAGCCCGTTCGTTAACCTAGAAGTCCAAGTGCCCGCTAGGTAACCTAGACAGTCCAAGTGCCCGCTAGGTTACCTGCATATTCCAAGTGCCCATTCGTTAACCTAGATAGTCCAAGTGCCCACTAGGTAACCTACATAGTCCAAGTGCCCGCTAGTTAACCTAGATTGTCCAAGTGCCCGCTAGTTAACCTAGATTGTCCAAGTGCCTGCTAGTTAACCTACATAGTCCAAGGGCCCACTAGTTAACCTAGATATTCCAAGTGTCCTCTTGTTAACCTACATAGTCCAAGTGCCCGCTAGTTAACCTATATACCAAGTGCCCGCTACGTAACCTAGATAGTCCAAGTGCACGCTAGTTAACCTACACAGTCCAAGTGCCCGCTAGGCAACCTTGATAGTCCAAGGGCCCCCTAGGTTGCCTACAAAGTCCAAGTGCCCGCTAGGTAACCTACATAGTCCAAGTACCCGCCAGTTAACATAGATAGTCCACGTGACCGCTAGGGAAGGTACATAATCCAAGTGCCCGCTAGGTAACCTAGAGAGTGCAAGTGCCCGCTAGTCAACCTACATAGTCCAAGTGACTGCTAGGTAACCTAGATAGTCCAAGGGACTGCTAGTTAAACTACATAGTCCAAGTGCCCGCTAGGTAACCTACATAGTGCAATTGTCCGCTAGTTAACCTACATAGTGAAAGTGCCCGCTACTTAACCTAGATAGTCCAAGTGCCCGCTAGGTAACCTACATAGTGCAAGTGTCCGCTAGTTAACCTAGATCGTCAAATTGTCCGCTAGTTAACCTACATAGTCCAAGTGCCCACTAGGTAACCTAGATAGTCCAAGTGCCCGTTCGGTAACCTAGATAGTCCAAGTGCCCTTTAGGGAACCTAGATAGTCCTGTGCCCGCTAGGGAACCTACATAGACTAATTGCCCGCTCTGGAACATACATATTCAAAGTGCCCGTTAGTTAACGAAGATAATCCAAGTGCCCGCTAGTTAACCTAGATAGTCCAAGTGCCCGCTAGGTAACCTATATAGTCCAAATGCCCGCTATTAAACCTAGATAGTCCAAGGGCCCGCTGGTTAACCTAGATAGTCTAGGTGCCCGCTAGTTAACCTACATAGTCCAAGTGCCTGCTAGGTAAACTACATAGTCCAAGTGCCCGTTCGTTAACCTACATAGTCCAAGTGCCCGCTAGGTAACGTAGATAGCCCAAGTGCCCGCTAGGAAACGTACATAGTCAAAGTGCCCATTCAGTAACCTAGACAGTCCAATTGCCCGCTAGTTAACCTAGACAGTCCAAGTACCCGATAGGGAACCTACATAGTCCAAGTGCTCGCTAGGCAACCTACATAGTCCAAGTGCCCGTTAGATAACCTAGATAGTCAAAGTGCCTGCTAGGTAACCTAAATAGTCCAAGTGCCCGCTAGGGAACCTAGATAGTCCAATTGACCGTTAGCTAACCTAGATAGTCGAAGTGTCCGCTAGTTAACCTACATAGTCCAAGTGCCCGTTCGTTAACCTAGATACTCCAAGTGCCCGCTGGTAAACTACATAATCCAAGGGCCCGCTAGGTAACCTTGATAGTCCAAGTGCCTTCTAGTTAACCTACGTAGTCCAAGTGCCCGCTAGGTAACCTACATAGTCCAAGTGCCCACTAGGTAACCTAAATAATCCAAATGCCCGCTAGGGAAACTAAATAGTCCAAGTGCCCGCTCGTTAACCTAGATAGTCCAAGTGCCCGCTAGTAAACCTAGATAGTCCAAGGGCCCGCTACTTAACCTAGATAGTTCATTGCCCGCTAGTTAACCTAAATCGTCCAAGTCCGCTAGGTAACCTACATAGTCCAAGTGCCTGCTAGGTAACCTAGATAGTCCAAGTGCCTGATAGCTAACCTACATAGTCCAAGTGTCCGTTCATTAACCTAGATAGTACAAGTCCCCATTGGGTAACCTACATAGTCCAAGTGCCCTCTTGGTAACCTGGATAGTCCAAGTGCCCGCTAGTTAACCTACATAGTCCAAGTGCCTTCTAGGGAGCCTACATAGTCCAAGTGACCGCTAGGGAACCTAGATAGTTCAAGTGCCCGTTAGGGAACCTACATAGTCCAAATGCCCGCAAGGAAACCTACATAGTCTAAATGCCCGCTAGGCAACCTACATAATCCAAGTGCCCGCTCTGGAATATACATAGTCCAAGTGCCCGTTAGCTAACCTAGATAGTCCAAGGGCCAGCTAGTTGACATACATAGTCCAAGTGCCAGCTAGGTAACCTAGATAGTACAAGTGCCCACTAGGGAACCTAGATAGTCCAAGTGCCTGTTAGCTAACCTAGATAGTCCAAGTGGCGGCTAGGTAACATACATAGTCCAAGTGCCCGTTCGTTAACCTAGATAGTCCAAGTGCCCGCTAGGTAACCTAGACAGTCCAAGTGCCCGCTAGTTAACCTACATAGTCCAAGCGCCTGTTAGGTAACTTAGATATTCCAAATGCCCGCTTGGGAACCGACATAGTCCAACTGCCCGCTAGGGAACTTACATAGTCCAAGTGCCCGTTAGTTAACCTAGATAGTCCAAGTGCCCGCTAGGTAACCTAGATAGTCCAACAGCCCGGTAGGTAACCTACATACTCCAAGTACCCGCTAGGTAACGTAGATACTTCAAGTGCCAGCTAGGTAACCTAGATAGTCCAAGTGACCTCGAGATAACCTACAAAGTCTACGTGCCCGCTAAGGAATTTATATAGTCCAAATGCCCGCTAGGAAGCCTATATAATCCAAATGCCCGCTAGGCAACCTAGATATTCCAAGGGCCAGCTAGGTAACCTACATAGTCCTAGTGCCCCCTAGTTAACCTACATTCTCCAAGTGCCCGATAGGGAACCTACATAGTCCAAGTGCCCGCTAGGTAACCTACATAGTCCAAGTCCCCGTTAGTTAACCTAGAGGGTCCAACAGCCCGCTAGGTAACCTACATACTCCAAGAACCTGCTAGGCAACGAAGATAGTTCAAGTGCCAGCTAGGTAACCTAGATAGTCCAAGTGCCCGCTAGGTAACCTACAAAGTCTAAGTGCCCGCTAGGTTATCTATATAGTCCAAGTGCCCGCGAGGTAACCTAGAGTCCAAGTGCTCGCTAGTTAACCTACATAGTCCAAGTGCCCGCTATGTAACCTAGTTGTTCAAAGTGCCCGTTAGGTAACCTAGATAGTCCAAGTGCCCGCTAGGTAACTTACATTGTCCAAGTTCCCGCTAGGTAACCTAGATAGTCCAAGTGCCCGTTACCTAACCTAGATAGTCCATGTGCCCGCTAGGCAACCTAGATAGTCCAAGAGCCCGTTCGTTAACGTAGAAGTCCTCGTGCCCGCTAGGTAACCTAGACAGTCCAAGTGCCCGCTCGGTTACCTGCATATTCCAAGTGCCCGTTCGTTAACCTAGATAGTCCATGTGCCCGCTAGGAAACCTACATAGTCCAAGTGCCCGCTAAGGAACCTACATAGTCCAAGTGCACGCTAGTTAACCTAGATAGTCCAAGTGCTCGCTAGTTAACCTAGATCGTCCATGTGTTCTCTAGTTAACCTACAGAGTTCAAGTGCCCTCTAGGTAACCTACATAGTGCAAGTGTCTGCTAGGTAACCTACATAGTCCAAGTACCCGCTAGTTAACCTAGAGAGTGCAAGTGCCCGCTAGTTAACCTACATAGTCCAAGTGACTGCTAGGTAACCTAGATAGTCCAAGGGACTGCTAGTTAACCTACATAGTCCAAGTGCCCGCTAGGTAACCTACATAGTGCAATTGTCCGCTAGTTAACCTACATAGTCAAAGTGCCCGCTACTTAACCTAGATAGTCCAAGTGCCCGCTAGGGAACCTACATAGTCCAAGTGCCTGTTAGGTAAACTACATAGTCCAAGTGCCCACTAGGTAACCTAGACAGTCCAATTGCCCGCTAGTTAACCTAGACAGTCCAAGTAACCGCTAGGGAACCTACAGAGTCCAAGTGCCCGCTAGGGAACCTACATAGTCCAAGTGTTCGCTAGGCAACCTACATATTCCAAGTGCCCGCTAGTTAACCTAGATAGTCCAAGTGCCCGCTAAGAAACCTATATAGTCAAAGTGTACGCTAGTTAACCTAGATAGTCCAAGTGCTCGCTAGTTAACCTAGATCGTCCATGTGTTCTCTAGTTAACCTACAGAGTTCAAGTGCCCGCTAGGTAACCTACATAGTTCAAGTGTCTGCTAGGTAACCTACATAGTCCAAGTACCCGCTAGTTAACATAGATAGTCCAAGTGCCCGCTAGGTAACCTAGAGAGTGCAAGTGCCCGCTAGTTAACCTACATAGTCCAAGAGACTGTTCGTTAACCTAGATAGTCCAAGTGCCCACTAGGTAACCTACATAGTCCAAGTGCCCGCTATGTAACCTATATAGTCCAAGTGCCCGTTACCTAACCTAGATAGTCCATGTGCCCGCTAGGCAACCTAGATAGTCCAAGAGCCCGCTAGTTGACCTACATAGTCCAAGTGCGAGCTAGGTAACCTAGATAGTACAAGTGCCCGCTAGGGAACCTAGATAGTCCAAGTGCCTGTTCGTTAACCTAGATAGTCCAAGTGCCCGCTAGGTAACCTAGACTGTGCAAGTGCCCGCTAGGTTACCTACATAGTCCAAGTGCCCGTTCGTTAACCTAGATAGTCCAAGGGCCCGCTAGTTGACCTACATAGTCCAAGTGTGAGCTAGGTAACCTAGATAGTAAAAGTGCCCGCTAGGGAACCTAGATAGTCAAAGTGCCTGTTCGTTATCGTAGATAGTCCAAGTGCCCGCTATGTAACCTAGACTGTCCAAGTGCCCTCTAGGTTACCTACATAGTCCAAGTGCCCGTTCGTTAACCTAGATATCCCCAGTGCCCGCTAAGAAACGTACATAGACCAAGGGCCCGCTAGGTAACCTAGATAGACCAAGTGCCCGCTAGGTAACCTAGAGTCCAAGTGCTCGCTAGTTAACCTACATAGTCCAAGTGCCCGCTATGTAACCTAGTTGGTCAAAGTCCCTGTTAGGAAACCTAGATAGTACAAGTGCCCGCTAGGTAACTTACATTGTCCAAGTTCCCGCTAGGTAACCTAGATAGTCCAAGTTTCCATTACCTAACATAGATAGTCCTAGTGCCCGCTAGGCAACCTACATAGTCCAAGAGCCCGTTCGTTAACCTAGAAGTCCAAGTGCCCGCTAGTTAACCTAGATAGTCCAAGTGCCCGCTAGGTTACCTGCATATTTTAAGTGCCTGTTCGTTAACCTAGATAGTCTAAGTGCCCACTAGGTAACCTACATAGTCCAAGTGCCCGCTATGTAACCTATATAGTCCAAGTGCCCGCTAGGTAACCTAGATAGTCCAAGGACCCGCTAGTTAACCTACATTGTCCCAGGGCTCACTTGTTAACTTTGATAGTCCAGCTGCCCGCTAGTTAACCTAGATCGTCCAAGTGCCCGCTAGTTAACCTAGATTGTCCAAGTGCCTGCTAGTTAACCTACATAGTCCAAGGGCCCACTAGTTAACCTAGATAGTCCAAGTGTCCTCTAGTTAACCTACATATTCCAAGTGCCCGCTAGTTAACATAGACAGTCCAAGTACCCGCTAGGGAACGTACATAGTACAAGTACCCGCTAGTAAACCTAGATAGTTCAAGTACCCGAAAGGTAACCTAGATCGTCCACGGGCCACCTAGTTAGCCTACATAGTCCAAGTGCCCGCTAGGTAACCTTGATAGTCCAAGTGCCCGTTCGGTAACCTAGATAGTCCAAGTGACCTTTAGGGAACCTAGATAGTCCAAGGGCAGCTACTAAACCTACATAGTCAATGGGCCCGCTAGTTAACCTACATAATCTAAGTGCCCGTTAGCTAACCTTGATAGTCCAAGGGCCCGCTAGTTGACCTACATAATCCAAGTGCCAGCTAGGTAACCTAGATAGTACAAGTGCCCGCTAGGGAACCTAGATAGTCCAAGTGCCTGTTAGCTAACCTAGATAGTGCAAGTGGCGGCTAGGTAACCTACATAGGCCAAGTGCCCGTTCGTTAACCTAGATAATCCATGTGCCCGCTAGGTAACCTAGACAGTCCAAGTGCCCGCTAGTTAACCTACATAGTCCAAGTGCCCGATAGGGAACCTACATAATCCAAGTGACCGCTAGGCAACCTACATATTCCCTGTGCCCGTTAGTTAACCTAGATAGTCAAAGTGCCTGCTAGGTAACCTAGATAGTCCAAGTGCCCGCTAGGTAACCGAAATAGTCCTAGTGCGCGCTAGGTAACCGAAATTGTCCAAATGCCCCCTAGGGAAACTACATAATCCAAGTGCCTGCTAGTTAACCTAGATAGTCCAAGTGCCTGCTAGTAAACCTACATATTCCATGGGCCTGCTAGTTAACCTACATAGTGCAAGGGCCCGCTAGTTAACCTAGATCTTGCAAGTGTCCGAAAGGTAACCTACATAATCCAAGTGCCCGCTAGTTAACCTATATACCAAGTGCCCGCTACGTAACCAAGATAGTCCAAGGGCACGCTAGTTAACTTACATAGTTCATGTGCCCGCTAGGGAACCTAGATAGTCCAAGTGCCCTTTAGGGAACCTAGATAGTCCAAGGGCAGCTAGTAAACCTACATAGTCCATGGGCCCGCTAGTTAACCTACATAGTCCAAGTGCCCGTTCGTTAACCTAGATATTCCCAGTGCCCGCTAAGAAACGTACATAGACCAAGGGCCCGCTAGGTAACCTAGATAGACCAAGTGCCCGCTAGGTAACCTAGAGTCCAAGTGCTCGCTAGTTAACCTACATAGTCCAAGTGCCCGCTATGTAACCTAGTTGGTCAAAGTCCCTGTTAGGAAACCTAGATAGTCCAAGTGCCCGCTAGGTAACTTACATTGTCCAAGTTCCCGCTAGGTAACCTAGATAGTCCAAGTTTCCGTTACCTAACATAGATAGTCCTAGTGCCCGCTAGGCAACCTACATAGTCCAAGAGCCCGTTCGTTAACCTAGAAGTCCAAGTGCCCGCTAGTTAACCTAGACAGTCCAAGTGCCCGCTAGGTTACCTGCATATTTTAAGTGCCTGTTCGTTAACCTAGATAGTCTAAGTGCCCACTAGGTAACCTACATAGTCCAAGTGCCCGCTATGTAACCTATATAGTCCAAGTGCCCGCTAGGTAACCTAGATAGTCCAAGGGCCCGCTAGTTGACCTACATAATCCAAGTGCGAGCTAGGTAACCTAGATAGTAAATGTGCCCGCTAGGGAACCTAGATAGTCAAAGTGCCTGTTCGTTAACCTAGATAGTCCAAGTGCCCGCTATGTAACCTAGACAATCCAAGTGCCCGCTAGGTTACCTACATAGTCCAAGTGCCCGTTCGTTAACCTTGATAGTCCCAGTGCCCGCTAGGAAACCTACATAGTCCAAGGGCCCGCTAGGTAACCTAGATAGTCCAAGTGCCCGCTAGGTAAACTAGAGTCCAAGTGCTCGCTAGTTAACCTACACAGTCCAAGTGCCTGCTATGTAACCTAGTTGGTCAAAGTCCTCGTTAGGTAACCTAGATAGTCCAAGTGCCCGCTAGGCTACCTACATAGTCCAAGAGCCCGTTCGTTAACCTAGAAGTCCAAGTGCCCGCTAGGTAACCTAGACAGTCCAAGTGCCCGCTAGGTTACCTGCATATTTCAAGTGCCCGTTCGTTAACCTAGATAGTTCAAGTGCCCACTAGGTAACCTACATAGTCCAATTGCCCGCTATGTAACCTATATATTCTAAGTGCCCGCTACGTAACCTAGATAGTCCAAGGACCCGCTAGTTAACCTACATAATCCAAGGGCTCACTTGTTAACTTTGATAGTCCAGCTGCCCTCTAGTTAAAATAGATCGTCCAAGTGCCCGCTAGTTAACCTAGATTGTCCAAGTGCCTGATAGTTAACCTACATAGTACAAGGGCCCACTAGTTAACCTAGATAGTCCAAGTGTCCTCTAGTTAACCTACATAGTCCACGTGCCCGCTAGTTAAACTATATACCAAGTGCCCGCTACGTAACCTAGAGAGTTCAAGGGCACGCTGGTTAAGTTACATAGTTCAAGTGCCCGCTAGGGAACCTAGATAGTCCAAGTGCCCACTAGGCAACCTAGATAGTCCAAGTGCCCGCTAAGGAACCTACATAGGCAAAGTGCACGCTAGTTAACCTAGATAGTCCAAGTGCCTGCTAGGTAACCTACATATTCCAAGTGCCCGCCAGTTAACATAGATAGTCCAAGTGCCCGCTAGGGAACGTACATAGTACAAGTGCCCGCTAGGGAACGTACATAGTACAAGTGCCCGCTAGTTAACCTAGATAGTTCAAGTACCCGCTAGGTAACCTAGATCGTCCAAGGGTCCCCTAGTTAGCCTACATAGTCCAAGTGCCCGCTAGGGAAACTACATAGTCCAAGTGCCTGTTAGCTAACCTAGATAGTGCAAGTGGCGGCAAGGTAACCTACATAGTCCAAGTGCCCGTTCGTTAACCAAGATAATCCAAGTGCCCGCTAGGTAACCTAGACAGTCCAAGTGCCCGCTAGTTAACCTACATAGTCCAAGTGCCCGATAGGGAACCTACATAATCCAAGTGACCGCTAGGCAACCTACATAGTCCCTGTACCCGCTAGTTAACCTAGATAGTCAAAGTGCCTGCTAGGTAACCTAGATAGTCCAAGTGCCCGCTAGGTAACCGAAATAGTCCAAGTGCCCGCTAGGTAACCAAAATAGTCCAAATGCATGCTAGGTAACTACATAATCCATGGGCCCGCAAGTTAACCTACATAGTGCAAGGGCCCGCTAGTTAACCTAGATCTTGCAAGTGTCCGCAAGTTAACCTACATATTCCAAGTGCCCGCTAGTTAACCTAAATACCAAGTGCCCGCTACGTATCCTAGATAGTCCAAGGGCACGCTGGTTAAGTTACATAGTTCAAGTGCCCGCTAGGGAACCTATATAGTCCAAGTGCCCGCTCTGGAACCTACATAGTCCAAGTGCCTACTAGGGAACCTACATAGTCCAAGGTCCCGCTAGTTAACGTAGATAGTCCAAATGCAGATAGTTAATCTACATAGTCCAAGGGCCCGCTAATTAACTTACATATTCCAAGTACACGCAAGTTAACCTAGATTGTCCAAGTGCCCGCTAGTTAACCTACATAGTCCAATGGCCCGCTAGTTAACCTACATCGTCCAAGGGCCCGCTAGTTAACCTAGATAGTCCAAGTGCCCGCTAGTTAACCTACATAGTGCAAGTGTCCGCTAGTTAACCTAGACAGTTCAAGTGACTACTAGGTTACCTACATAGTCCAAGTGCCCGCTAGTTAACCTAGATAGTCCAAGTGCCCGCTAGTTAACCTAGATAGACCAAGTGCCGGCTAGGCAACCTACCTAGTCCAAGTGCCCGATAGGGAACCTACATAATCCAAAGCCCGCTAGATAACATAGATAGTCCAAGTGCCCGCTAGGGAGCGTACATAGTCCAAGTGCCTCGTAGGTAACCTAGATAGTCTAAATACCCGCTAGTTAACTTACATAGTCCAAGTGCCTGCTAGGTAACCTAGATAGTACAAGTGCCCACTAGTTAACCTACATAGTCCAAGGTCCCCCTAGGTAACCTAGATAGTCCTAAGGCCCGCTAGGTGACCTACATGGTCCTAGTGCCCCCTAGTTAACCTACATTCTCCACGTGCCCGATAGGGAACCTACATAGTCCAAGTGCCTGCTAGGTAACCTACATAGTCCAAGTGCCCGTTAGGTAACCTAGATAGCCCAAATGCCCGCTATGGAACCCACATAGTCCAACTGCCCGCTAGGGAACTTACATAGTCCAAGTGCCCGCTAGTTAACCTAGATTGTCCAAGGGCCCGCTAGTTGACCTACATAATCCAAGTGCGAGCTAGGTAACCTAGATAGTAAATGTGCCCGCTAGGGAACCTAGATAGTCAAAGTGCCTGTTCGTTAACCTAGATAGTCCAAGTGCCCGCTATGTAACCTAGACAATCCAAGTGCCCGCTAGGTTACCTACATAGTCCAAGTGCCCGTTCGTTAACCTTGATAGTCCCAGTGCCCGCTAGGAAACCTACATAGTCCAAGGGCCCGCTAGGTAACCTAGATAGTCCAAGTGCCCGCTAGGTAAACTAGAGTCCAAGTGCTCGCTAGTTAACCTACACAGTCCAAGTGCCTGCTATGTAACCTAGTTGGTCAAAGTCCTCGTTAGGTAACCTAGATAGTCCAAGTGCCCGCTAGGCTACCTACATAGTCCAAGAGCCCGTTCGTTAACCTAGAAGTCCAAGTGCCCGCTAGGTAACCTAGACAGTCCAAGTGCCCGCTAGGTTACCTGCATATTTCAAGTGCCCGTTCGTTAACCTAGATAGTTCAAGTGCCCACTAGGTAACCTACATAGTCCAATTGCCCGCTATGTAACCTATATATTCTAAGTGCCCGCTACGTAACCTAGATAGTCCAAGGACCCGCTAGTTAACCTACATAATCCAAGGGCTCACTTGTTAACTTTGATAGTCCAGCTGCCCTCTAGTTAAAATAGATCGTCCAAGTGCCCGCTAGTTAACCTAGATTGTCCAAGTGCCTGATAGTTAACCTACATAGTACAAGGGCCCACTAGTTAACCTAGATAGTCCAAGTGTCCTCTAGTTAACCTACATAGTCCACGTGCCCGCTAGTTAAACTATATACCAAGTGCCCGCTACGTAACCTAGAGAGTTCAAGGGCACGCTGGTTAAGTTACATAGTTCAAGTGCCCGCTAGGGAACCTAGATAGTCCAAGTGCCCACTAGGCAACCTAGATAGTCCAAGTGCCCGCTAAGGAACCTACATAGGCAAAGTGCACGCTAGTTAACCTAGATAGTCCAAGTGCCTGCTAGGTAACCTACATATTCCAAGTGCCCGCCAGTTAACATAGATAGTCCAAGTGCCCGCTAGGGAACGTACATAGTACAAGTGCCCGCTAGGGAACGTACATAGTACAAGTGCCCGCTAGTTAACCTAGATAGTTCAAGTACCCGCTAGGTAACCTAGATCGTCCAAGGGTCCCCTAGTTAGCCTACATAGTCCAAGTGCCCGCTAGGGAAACTACATAGTCCAAGTGCCTGTTAGCTAACCTAGATAGTGCAAGTGGCGGCAAGGTAACCTACATAGTCCAAGTGCCCGTTCGTTAACCAAGATAATCCAAGTGCCCGCTAGGTAACCTAGACAGTCCAAGTGCCCGCTAGTTAACCTACATAGTCCAAGTGCCCGATAGGGAACCTACATAATCCAAGTGACCGCTAGGCAACCTACATAGTCCCTGTACCCGCTAGTTAACCTAGATAGTCAAAGTGCCTGCTAGGTAACCTAGATAGTCCAAGTGCCCGCTAGGTAACCGAAATAGTCCAAGTGCCCGCTAGGTAACCAAAATAGTCCAAATGCATGCTAGGTAACTACATAATCCATGGGCCCGCAAGTTAACCTACATAGTGCAAGGGCCCGCTAGTTAACCTAGATCTTGCAAGTGTCCGCAAGTTAACCTACATATTCCAAGTGCCCGCTAGTTAACCTAAATACCAAGTGCCCGCTACGTATCCTAGATAGTCCAAGGGCACGCTGGTTAAGTTACATAGTTCAAGTGCCCGCTAGGGAACCTATATAGTCCAAGTGCCCGCTCTGGAACCTACATAGTCCAAGTGCCTACTAGGGAACCTACATAGTCCAAGGTCCCGCTAGTTAACGTAGATAGTCCAAATGCAGATAGTTAATCTACATAGTCCAAGGGCCCGCTAATTAACTTACATATTCCAAGTACACGCAAGTTAACCTAGATTGTCCAAGTGCCCGCTAGTTAACCTACATAGTCCAATGGCCCGCTAGTTAACCTACATCGTCCAAGGGCCCGCTAGTTAACCTAGATAGTCCAAGTGCCCGCTAGTTAACCTACATAGTGCAAGTGTCCGCTAGTTAACCTAGACAGTTCAAGTGACTACTAGGTTACCTACATAGTCCAAGTGCCCGCTAGTTAACCTAGATAGTCCAAGTGCCCGCTAGTTAACCTAGATAGACCAAGTGCCGGCTAGGCAACCTACCTAGTCCAAGTGCCCGATAGGGAACCTACATAATCCAAAGCCCGCTAGATAACATAGATAGTCCAAGTGCCCGCTAGGGAGCGTACATAGTCCAAGTGCCTCGTAGGTAACCTAGATAGTCTAAATACCCGCTAGTTAACTTACATAGTCCAAGTGCCTGCTAGGTAACCTAGATAGTACAAGTGCCCACTAGTTAACCTACATAGTCCAAGGTCCCCCTAGGTAACCTAGATAGTCCTAAGGCCCGCTAGGTGACCTACATGGTCCTAGTGCCCCCTAGTTAACCTACATTCTCCACGTGCCCGATAGGGAACCTACATAGTCCAAGTGCCTGCTAGGTAACCTACATAGTCCAAGTGCCCGTTAGGTAACCTAGATAGCCCAAATGCCCGCTATGGAACCCACATAGTCCAACTGCCCGCTAGGGAACTTACATAGTCCAAGTGCCCGCTAGTTAACCTAGATTGTCCAAGTGCCTGCTAGTTAACCTACATAGTCCAAGAACCACTAGTTAACCTAGATAGTCCAAGTGTCCTCTAGTTAACCTACATAGTCCAACTGTCCGCTAGGCAACCTAGATAGTCCAAGTGCCCGCTAAGGATCCTACATAGTCCAAGTGCACGCTAGTTAACCTAGATAGTCCAAGTGCCCGCTAGTTAACCTAGATAGTCCAAGTGCCTGCTAGGTAACCTACATATGCCAAGTGCCCGCTAGTTAACATAGATAGTCCAAGTGCCCGCTAGGGAACGTACATAGTACAAGTGCCCGCTAGTTAACCTAGATATTTCAAGTACCCGCTACGTAACCTAGATCGTCCAAGGGCCCCCTAGTTAGCCTACATAGTCAAGTGCCCGCTAGGTAACCTAGATAGTCCAAGTGCCCGCTATGTAACCTATATACTCCAAGTGCCCGCTAGGTAATCTAGATAGTCCAAAGACCCGCTAGTTAACCTACATAATCCAAGGGCTCACTTGTTAACTTTGATAGTCCAGCTGCCCGCTAGTTAACCTAGATCGTCCAAGTGCCTGCTAGTTAACCTAGATTGTCCAAGTGCCTGCTAGTTAACCTAGATTGTCCAAGTGCCTGCTAGTTAACCTACATAGTCCAAGGGCCCACTAGTTAACCTAGATAGTCCAAGTGTCCTCTAGTTAACCTACATAGTCCAAGTGCCCGCTAGTTAACCTATATACCAAGTGCCCGCTACGTAACCTATATAGTCCAAGGGCACGCTAGTTAACCTACATAGTCCAAGTGCCCGCTAGGCCACCTAGATAGTCCAAGTGCCCGCTAAGGAACCTACATAGTCCAAGTGCACGCTAGTTAACCTAGATAGTCCAAGTGCCCGCTAGTTAACCAAGATAGTCCAAGTGCCTGCTAGGTAACCTACATATTCCAAGTGCCCGCTAGTTAACATAGATAGTCCAAATGCCCGCTAGGAAACGTACATAGTCCAAGTGCCCGCTAGGTAACCTAGATAGTGCAAGTGCCCGCTAGTTAACCTAGCTAGTTCAAGTACCCGCTAGGTAACCTAGATAGTCCAAGTGACCTTTAGGGAACCTAGAGAGTACAAGGGCCCGCTAGTAAACCTACATAGTCCAAGGGCCTGCTAGTTGACCTACATACTGCAAGTGCCAGCTAGGTAACCTAGATAGTACAAGTGCCCGCTAGGGAACCTAGATAGTCCAAGTGCCTGTTAGCTAACCTAGATAGTCCAAGTGGCGGCTAGGTAACCTACATAGTCCAAGTGCCCGTTCGTTAACCTAGATAATCCAAGTGCCTGTTAGGTAACCTAGACAGTCCAAGTGTCCGCTAGTTAACCTACATAGTCCAAGTGCCCGATAGGGAACCTACATAATCCAAGTGCCCGCTAGGCAATCTATATAGTCCAAGTGCGCATTAGTTAACCTAGATAGTCAAAGTGCCTGCTAGGTAACCTAGATAGTCCAAGTGCCCGCTAGGAAACCTACATAGTCCAAGTGCCCTCTAGGTAACCTAAATAGTACAAATGCCCGCTAGGGAAACTACATAGTCCATGTGCCCGCTAGTTAACCTAGATAGTCCAAGTGCCTGATAGTAAACCTACATAATCCATGAGCCCGCTAGTTAACCTATATAGTGCAAGGGCCCGCTAGTTAACCTAGATCATGCAAGTGTCCGCTAGTTAACCTACATAGTCCACGTGCCCGCTAGTTAAACTATATACCAAGTGCCCGCTCCGTAACCTAGATAGTCCAAGGGCACGCTAGTTACCCTACATAGTACAAGTGCCCGCTAGGTAACCTAGAGAGTCCAAGTGCCAATAGTTAACCTACATAGTCCAAGGTCCCTCTAGGTAACCTAGATAGTCCTAAGGCCCGCTAGGTAACCTACATGGTCCTAGTGCCCCCTAGTTAACCTACATTCTCCAAGTGCCCGATAGGGAACCTACATAATCCAAGTGCCTGCTAGGTAACCTACATAGTACAAATGCACGCTAGTTAACCTACATAGTCCAAGTGCCCGTTAGGTAACCTAGATAGCCCAAGAGCCCGCTAGGGAACACACATAGTCCAAGTGCCCGCTAGGGAACTTACATAGTCCAAGGGCCCGCTAGGGAACTTACATAGTCCAAGGGCCCGTTAGGGAACCTACATAGTCCAAGGGCCCGTTAGTTAATCTAGATAGTCCAAGTGCCTGCTAGGTAACCTAGATAGTCCAACAGCCCGGTAGGTAACCTACATTCTCCAAGTACCCGCTAGGTAACCTAGATAGTCCAAGTGCCCGCTAGGTAACCTACAAAGTCTAAGTGCCCGCTAGGTAATTTATATAGTCCAAATGCCCGCTAGGGAGCCTACATAATCCAAATGCCCGCTAGGTAACCTAGATAGTCAAGGGCCCGCTAGGTAACCTACATAGTCCTAGTGCCCCCTAGTTAACCTACATTCTCCAAGTGCCTGATAGGGAACCTACATAGTCCAAGAGCCTGCTAGGTAACCTACATAGTCCAAATGCCCGCTAGTTAACCTACATAGTCCAAGTGCCCGTTAGGTAACCTAGAAAATCCAAGGGCCCTCTAGGGAAGCTACATAGTCCAAGTGCCCGTTAGTTAACCTAGATAGTCCAAGTGCCCGCTATTTAACCTAGATAGTCCAACAGCCCGCTAGGTAACCTACATACTCCAAGAACCCGCTAGGCAACGTAGATAGTTCAAGTGCCAGCTAGGTAACCTAGATAGTCCAAGTGCCCGCTAGGTAACCTACAAAGTCTAAGTTCCCGCTAGGTTATCTATATGGTCCAAATGCCCGCAAGGGAACCTACATAGTCCAAGTGCCCGCAAGTTAACCTAGATATTCCAAGTGCTCACTAGTTAACCTACATAGTACAAGGGCCCGCTAGTTGACCTAGATAGTCCAAGTGCCCGCTAGTTAACCTAGATAGTCCATGTGCCCGCTAGGTAACCTAAGTAGTCCAAATGTCCGATAGGGAACCTACATAGTCCAAGTGCCTGTTCGTTAACCTAGATAATCCAAGTGCCCGCTAGGTAACCTAGACTGTCCAAGTGCCTGCTAGGTTACCTATAGTCCAAGTGCCCGTTCGTTAACCTAGATAGTCCAAGTGCCCGCTAGGAAACCTACATAGCCCAAGTGCCCACTAGGTAACCTAGAGTCCAAGTGCCCGCTATGTAACCTAGATAGTCAAAGTGCCGTAAGGTAACCTAAATAGTCCAAGTTCCCGCCAGGTAACCTAGATTGTCCAACAGCCCGGTAGATAACCTACATACTCCAAATACCCGCTAGGTAACATAGATAGTTAAAATGCCCGCTAGGTAACCTAGATAGTCAAGGGCCCGCTAGGTAACCTACATAGTCCTAGTGCCCCCTAGTTAACCTACATTCTCCAAGTGCCCCATAGGGAACACATATAGTCCAAGTGCCCTCTGGTTAACCCACATAGTCCAAGTGCCCGCTAGGGAACTTACATAGTCCAAGGGCCCGCTAGGGAACCTACATAGTCCAAATGCCCGTTAGTTAACCTAGATAGTCCAAGTGCCCGCTAGGTAACCTAGATAGTCCAACAGCCCGCTAGGTAACCTACATACTCCAAGAACCCGCTAGGCAACGTAGATATTTCAAGTGCCAGCTAGGTAACCTAGATAGTCCAAGTGCCCGCTAGGTAACCTACAAAGTCTAAGTGCCCGCTAGGTTATCTATATAGTCCAATTGCCCGCTAGGGAACCTACATAGTCGAAGTGCCCGCTAGGTAACTTAGATAGTCCAAGTGCCCACTAGTTAACCTAGATCGTCCAAGTGCCCGCTAGTTAACCTACATAGTCCAAGGGCCCGCTAGTTAACCTACATAGTCCAAGGTCCGCTAGTTAATGTAGATAGTCAAAGTGCTCGCTAGTTAACCTACATAGTACAAGGGCCCGCTATTTGACGTAGATAATCCAAGTGCCCGCTAGTTAACCTAGATAGTCCATGTGCCCGCTAGGTAATCTAAGTAGTCCAAATGTCCGATAGGGATCCTACATAGTCCAAGTGCCCGCTAGGTAACCTACACAGTCCAATTGCCCGTTTGGTTACCTAGATAGCCCAAATGCCCGCTAGGGAACCCACATAGTCCAAGTGCCCGCTAGGGAACTTACATAGTCCAAGGGCCCGCTAGGGAACTTACATAGTCCAAGGGCCCGTTAGGGAACCTACATAGTCCAAGGGCCCGTTAGTTAATCTAGATAGTCCAAGTGCCTGCTAGGTAACCTAGATAGTCCAACAGCCCGGTAGGTAACCTACATTCTCCAAGTACCCGCTAGGTAACCTAGATAGTCCAAGTGCCCGCTAGGTAACCTACAAAGTCTAAGTGCCCGCTAGGTAATTTATATAGTCCAAATGCCCACTAGGGAGCCTACATAATCCAAATGCCCGCTAGGTAACCTAGATAGTCAAGGGCCCGCTAGGTAACCTACATAGTCCTAGTGGTCCCTAGTTAACCTACATTCTCCAAGTGCCTGATAGGGAACCTACATAGTCCAAGAGCCTGCTAGGTAACCTACATAGTCCAAATGCCCGCTAGTTAACCTACATAGTCCAAGTGCCCGTTAGGTAACCTAGAAAATCCAAGGGCCCTCTAGGGAAGCTACATAGTCCAAGTGCCCGTTAGTTAACCTAGATAGTCCAAGTGCCCGCTATTTAACCTAGATAGTCCAACAGCCCGCTAGGTAACCTACATACTCCAAGAACCCGCTAGGCAACGTAGATAGTTCAAGTGCCAGCTAGGTAACCTAGATAGTCCAAGTGCCCGCTAGGTAACCTACAAAGTCTAAGTTCCCGCTAGGTTATCTATATGGTCCAAATGCCCGCAAGGGAACCTACATAGTCCAAGTGCCCGCAAGTTAACCTAGATATTCCAAGTGCTCACTAGTTAACCTACATAGTACAAGGGCCCGCTAGTTGACCTAGATAGTCCAAGTGCCCGCTAGTTAACCTAGATAGTCCATGTGCCCGCTAGGTAACCTAAGTAGTCCAAATGTCCGATAGGGAACCTACATAGTCCAAGTGCCCGCTAGTTAACCTACATAGTCCAAGTGCCTGTTCGTTAACCTAGATAATCCAAGTGCCCGCTAGGTAACCTAGACTGTCCAAGTGCCTGCTAGGTTACCTATAGTCCAAGTGCCCGTTCGTTAACCTTGATAGTCCAAGTGCCCGCTAGGAAACCTACATAGCCCAAGTGCCCACTAGGTAACCTAGAGTCCAAGTGCCCGCTATGTAACCTAGATAGTCAAAGTGCCGTAAGGTAACCTAAATAGTCCAAGTTCCCGCCAGGTAACCTAGATTGTCCAACAGCCCGGTAGATAACCTACATACTCCAAATACCCGCTAGGTAACATAGATAGTTAAAATGCCCGCTAGGTAACCTAGATAGTCAAGGGCCCGCTAGGTAACCTACATAGTCCTAGTGCCCCCTAGTTAACCTACATTCTCCAAGTGCCCCATAGGGAACACACATAGTCCAAGTGCCCTCTGGTTAACCCACATAGTCCAAGTGCCCGCTAGGGAACTTACATAGTCCAAGGGCCCGCTAGGGAACCTACATAGTCCAAATGCCCGTTAGTTAACCTAGATAGTCCAAGTGCCCGCTAGGTAACCTAGATAGTCCAACAGCCCGCTAGGTAACCTACATACTCCAAGAACCCGCTAGGCAACGTAGATATTTCAAGTGCCAGCTAGGTAACCTAGATAGTCCAAGTGCCCGCTAGGTAACCTACAAAGTCTAAGTGCCCGCTAGGTTATCTATATAGTCCAATTGCCCGCTAGGGAACCTACATAGTCGAAGTGCCCGCTAGGTAACTTAGATAGTCCAAGTGCCCACTAGTTAACCTAGATCGTCCAAGTGCCCGCTAGTTAACCTACATAGTCCAAGGGCCCGCTAGTTAACCTACATAGTCCAAGGTCCGCTAGTTAATGTAGATAGTCAAAGTGCTCGCTAGTTAACCTACATAGTACAAGGGCCCGCTATTTGACCTAGATAATCCAAGTGCCCGCTAGTTAACCTAGATAGTCCATGTGCCCGCTAGGTAATCTAAGTAGTCCAAATGTCCGATAGGGATCCTACATAGTCCAAGTGCCCGCTAGGTAACCTACACAGTCCAATTGCCCGCTAGGTTACCTGCATATTCCAAGTGCCCGTTCGTTAACCTAGATAGTACAAGTGCCCGCTAGGTAACCTAGATAGTCCAAGGGCCCGCTAGTTAATCTACATAATCCAAGGTCTCACTTGTTAACTTTGATACTTCAAGTGCCCGCTAGTTAACCTAGATCGTTCAAGTGCCGCTAGTTAACCTAGATTGTCCAAGTGCCTGCTAGTTAACCTACATAGTCCAAGTGCCTGCTAGGTAACCTAGATAGTCCAAGTGCCCCCTAGTTAACCTACATTCTCCACGTGCCCGATAGGGAACCTACATAGTCCAAGTGCCTGCTAGGTAACCTACATAGTCCAATTGCCCGCTAGTTAACCTACATAGTCCAAGTGCCCGTTAGGTAACCTAGATAGCCCAAATGCCCATTAGGGAACCCACATAGTCCAAGTGCCCGCTAGGGAAGTTACATAGACCAAGGGCCTGCTAGGGAACTTACATAGTCCAAGGGCCCGTTAGGAAACCTACATAGTCCAAGTGCCCGTTAGCTAACCTAGATAGTCCAAGTGCCCGCTAGGTAACCTAGATAGTCCAACAGCCCGGTAGGTAACCTACATACTCCAAGTACCCGCTATGTAACATAGATAGTTCAAGTGCCAGCTAGGTAACCTAGATAGTCCAAATGCCCGCTAGATAACCTACAAAGTCTAAGTGCACGTTAGGTGATCTATATCGTCCAAATGCTCGCTAGGGAGCCTACATAATCCAAATGCCCGCTAGGTAACCTAGATAGTCAAGGGCCCGCTAGGTAACCTACATAGTCCTAGTGCCCTCTAGTTAACCTACATTCTCGAAGTGCCCGATAGGGAACCTACATAGTCCAAGTGCCAGCTAGGTAACCTACATAGTCCAAATGCCCTCTAGTTAACCCACATAGTTCAAGTGCCCGCTAGGGAACTTACAAAATCCAAGGGCCCACTAGGGAACCTACATAGTCCAAGTGCCCGTTAGTTACCCTAGTTAGTCCAAGTGCCCGCTAGGTAACCTAGATAGTCCAACAGCCCGCTAGGTAACCAACATACTCCAAGAACCCGCTAGGCAACGTAGATACTTCAATTGCCAGCTAGGTAACCTAGAGAGTCCAAGTGCCCGCTAGGTAACCTACAAAGTCTAAGTGCCCGCTAGGTTATCTATATAGTCCAAAAGCCCGCTAGGGAACCTACATAGTCTAAGTGCCCGCTAGGTAACCTAGATAGTCCAAGTGCCCACTAGTTAACCTAGATCGTCCAAGTGTCCGCTAGTTAACCTAGATAGTCCAGGTGCTCGCTAGTTAACCTACATAGTACAAGGGCCCGCTAGTTGACCTAGATAGTCCAAGTGCCCGCTAATTAACCTAGATAGTCCAAGTGCCCACTAAGTAACCTAAGTAGTCCAAATGTCCGATAGGGATCCTGCATAGTCCAAGTGCCCATTCATTAAACTAGATAGTCCAAGTGCCCGCTAGGTAACCTAGACTGTCCAAGTGCCCTCTAGGTTACCTACATAGTCCAAGTGCCCGGTCGTTAACCTAGATAGTCCAAGTGCCCGCTAGGAAACCTACATAGTCCATGGGCCCGCTAGTTAACCTAGATAGTCCAAGTGCCCACTAGGTTACCTAAGTAGTCCAAATGTCCGATAGGGATCCTACATAGTCCAAGTGCCCGTTCGTTAAACTAGATAGTCCACGTGCCCGCTGGTAACCTAGACTGTCCAAGTGCCCGATAGGTTACCTACATAGTCCAAGTGCCCGTTCGTTAACCTAGATAGTCCAAGTGCCCGCTAGGAAACCTACATAGTCCAAGGGCCCGCTAGGTAACCTAGATAGCCCAAGTGCCCGCTAGGTAACCTAGAGTCCAAGTGTTCGCTAGTTATCCTACATAGTCCAAGTGCCCGCTATGTAACCTAGATAGTCAACGTGCCCGTTAGGTAACCTAGATATTCCAAGTGCCTGCTAGGTAACCTAGATAGTCCAACAGCCCGGTAGGTAACCTACATAATCCATGTACCCGCTAGGTAACATAGATAGTTCAAGTGCCAGCTAGGTAACCTAGATAGTCCAAGTGCCCGCTAGGTAACCTACAAAGTCTAAGTGCCCGCTAGGTAATCTATATAGTCCAAATGCAAGCTAGGGAGCCTACATAATTTAAAAGCCCGCCAGGTAACCTAGATAGTCAAGGGCCGGCTAGGTAACCTACATAGTCCTAGTGCCCCCTAGTTAACCTACATTCTCCAAGTGCCCGATAGGGAACCTATATAGTCCAAGTGCCCTCTGGTTAACCCACACAGTCCAAGGGCCCGCTAGGGAACTTACAAAATCCAAGTGCCCGCTAGGGAACCTAGATAGTCCAACAGCCACCTAGGTAACCTACATACTCCAAGAACCGGGTAGGCAACGTAGATAGTTCAAGTGCCAGCTAGGTAACCTACAAAGTCTAAGTGCCCGCTAGGTTATCTTTATAGTCCAAATGCCCGCTAGGGAACCTACATAGTCCAAGTGCCCACTAGGTAACCTAAATAGTCCAAGTGCCCTCTAGTTTCCTAGAACGTCCAAGTGCCCGCTAGTTAACCTACATAGTCCAAGGGCCCGCTAGTTAACCTACATAGTCCAAGGTCCGCTAGTTAACCTAGATACTCCAAGTGCTCGCGAGTTAACCTACATAGTACAAGGGCCCGCGAGTTGACCTAGACAGTCCAAGTGCCAGCTAGTTAACCTAGATAGTCCAAGTGCCCGCTAGTTAACCTATAAACCAAGTGCCCGCTAGGTAACCTAGATAGTCCAAGGGCACGCTAGTTACCCTACATAGTACAAGTGCCCGCTAGGTAACCTAGAGAGTCCAAGTGCCCACTAGTTAACCTACATAGTCCAAGGTCCTCCTAGGTAACCTAGATAGTCCTAAGGCCCGCTAGGTAACCTACATGGTCCTAGTGCCCCCTAGTTAACCTACATTCTCCACGTGCCCGATAGGGAACCTACATAGTCCAAGTGCCTGCTAGGTAACCTACATAGTCCAAATGCCCGCTAGTTAACCTACATAGTCCAAGTACCCGTTAGATAACCTAGATAGCCCAAATGCCCGCTAGGGAACCCACATAGTCCAAGTGCCCGCTAGGGAACCTACATAGTCCAAGTGCCTGCTAGGTAACCTACATAGTCCAAATGCCCGCTAGTTAACCTACATAGTCCGAGGGCCCGTTAGGGAACCTACATAATCCAAGTGCCCGTTAGTTAATCTAGATAGTCCAAGTGCCCGCTAGGTAACCTAGATAGTCCAACAGCCCGGTAGGTAACCTACATACTCCAAGTACCCGCTACGTAACCTAGATAGTCCAAGTGCCCGCTAGGTAACCTACAAAGTCTAAGTGCCCGCTAGGTAATTTATATAGTCCAAATGCCCGCTAGGGAGCCTACATAATCCAAATGCCCGCTAGGTAACCTAGATAGTCAAGGGCCCGCTAGGCAACCTACATAGTCCTAGTGCCCCCTAGTTAACCTACATTCTCCAAGTGCCCGATAGGGAACCTACATAGTCCAAGTGCCTGCTAGGTAACCTACATAGTCCAAATGCCCGATAGTTAACCGACATAATCCAAGTGCCCGTTAGCTAACCTAGATAGTCCAAGTGCCTGCTAGGTAACCTAGATAGTCCAACAACCCGGTAGGTAACCTACATACTCTAAGTACCCGCTAGGTAACATAGATAGTTCAAGTGCCAGCTAGGTAACCTAGATAGTCCAAATGCCCGCTAGGTAACCTACAAAGTCTAAGTGCACGTTAGGTGATCTATATAGTCCAAATGCTCGCTAGGGAGCCTACATAATCCAAATGCCCGCTAGGTAACCTAGATAGTCAAGGGCCCGCTAGGTAACCTACATAGACCTAGTGCCCTCTAGTTAACCTACATTCTCGAAGTGCCCGATAGGGAACCTACATAGTCCAAGTGCCAGCTAGGTAACCTACATAGTCCAAATGCCCTCTAGTTAACCCACATAGTTCAAGTGCCCGCTAGCGAACTTACAAAATCCAAGGGCCCACTAGGGAACCTACATAGTCCAAGTGCCCGTTAGTTACCCTAGTTAGTCCAAGTGCCCGCTAGGTAACCTAGATAGTCCAACAGCCCGCTAGGTAACCAACATACTCCAAGAACCCGCTAGGCAACGTAGGTACTTCAATTGCCAGCTAGGTAACCTGGAGAGTCCAAGTGCCCGCTAGGTAACCTACAAAGTCTAAGTGCCCGCTAGGTTATCTATATAGTCCAAATGCCTGCTAGGTAACCTACATAGTCCAAATGCCCGCTAGTTAACCTACATAGTCCGAGGGCCCGTTAGGGAACCTACATAGTCCAAGTGCCCGTTAGTTAATCTAGATAGTCCAAGTGCCCGCTAGGTAACCTAGATAGTCCAACAGCCCGGTAGGTAACCTACATACTCCAAGTACCCGCTACGTAACCTAGATAGTCCAAGTGCCCGCTAGGTAACCTACAAAGTCTAAGTGCCCGCTAGGTAATTTATATAGTCCAAATGCCCGCTAGGGAGCCTACATAATCCAAATGCGCGCTAGGTAACCTAGATAGTCAAGGGTCCGCTAGGCAACCTACATAGTCCTAGTGCCCCCTAGTTAACCTACATTCTCCAAGTGCCCGATAGGGAACCTACATAGTCCAAGTGCCTGCTAGGTAACCTACATAGTCCAAATGCCCGATAGTTAACCGACATAGTCCAAGTACCCGTTAGGTAACCTAGATAGCCCAAATGCCCGCTAGGGAACCCACATACTCCAATTGCCCGCTAGGGAACCTACATAGTCCAAGTGCCTGCTAGGTAACCTACATAGTCCAAATGCCCGCTAGTTAACCTACATAGTCCGAGGGCCCGTTAGGGAACCTACATAGTCCAAGTGCCCGTTAGTTAATCTAGATAGTCCAAGTGCCCGCTAGGTAACCTAGATAGTCCAACAGCCCGGTAGGTAACCTACATACTCCAAGTACCCGCTACGTAACCTAGATAGTCCAAGTGCCCGCTAGGTAACTAACAAAGTCTAAGTGCCCGCTAGGTAATTTATATAGTCCAAATGCCCGCTAGGGAGCCTACATAATCCAAATGCGCGCTAGGTAACCTAGATAGTCAAGGGTCCGCTAGGCAACCTACATAGTCCTAGTGCCCCCTAGTTAACCTACATTCTCCAAGTGCCCGATAGGGAACCTACATAGTCCAAGTGCCTGCTAGGTAACCTACATAGTCCAAATGCCCGATAGTTAACCGACATAGTCCAAGTACCCGTTAGGTAACCTAGATAGCCCAAATGCCCGCTAGGGAACCCACATACTCCAATTGCCCGCTAGGGAACCTACATAGTCCAAGTGCCTGCTAGGTAACCTACATAGTCCAAATGCCCGCTAGTTAACCTACATAGTCCGAGGGCCCGTTAGGGAACCTACATAGTCCAAGTGCCTGTTAGTTAATCTAGATAGTCCAAGTGCCCGCTAGGTAACCTAGATAGTCCAACAGCCCGGTAGGTAACCTACATACTCCAAGTACCCGCTACGTAACCTAGATAGTCTAAGTGCCCGCTAGGTAACCTACAAAGTCTAAGTGCCCGCTAGGTAATTTATATAGTCCAAATGCCCGCTAGGGAGCCTACATAATCCAAATTCCCGCTAGGTAACCTAGATAGTCAAGGGCCCGCTAGGCAACCTACATAGTCCTAGTGCCCCCTAGTTAACCTACATTCTCCAAGTGCCCGTTAGGGAACCTACATAGTCCAAGTGCCAGCTAGGTAACCTACATAGTCCAAATGCCCTCTAGTTAACCCACATAGTCCAAGTACCCGCTAGGGAACTTACAAAATCCAAGGGCCCGCTAGTTAACCTACATAGACCAAGGTCCACTAGTTAACCTAGATAGTCCAAGTGCTCGCGAGTTTACGTACATAGTACAAGGGCCCGCGAGTTGACCTAGATAGTCCAAGTGCCAGCTAGTTAACCTAGGTAGTCCAAGTGTCCTCTAGTTAACCTATATACCAAGTGCCCGCTAGGTAACCTAGATAGTCCTAGGGCACGCTAGTTACCCTACATAGTACAAGTGCCCGCTAGGTAACCTAGAGAGCCCAAGTGCCCACTAGTTAACCTATATAGTCCAAGTTCCCCCTAGGTAACCTAGATAGTCCTAAGGGCCGCCTGGTAACCTACATGGTCCTAGTGCCTCCTAGTTAACCTACATTCTCCAAGTGCCCGATAGGGAACCTACATAGTCCAAGTGCCTGCTAGGTAACCTACATAGTCCAAATGCCCGCTAATTAACCTACATAGTCCAAGTGCCCGTTAGGTAACCTAGAAAATCCAAGGGCCCTCTAGGGAACCCACATAGTCCAAGTGCCCGCTAGGGAACTTACATAGTCCAAGGGCCCGCTAGGGAACTTACATAGTCCAAGGGCCCGTTAGGGAACCTACATAGTCCAAGTGCCCGTTAGTTAATCTAGATAGTCCAAGTGGCCGCTAGGTAACCTAGATAGTCCAACAGCCCGGTAGGTAACCTACATACTGCAAGTACCCGCTAGGTAACCTAGATAGTCCAAGTGCCCGCTAGGTAACTTACAAAGTCTAAGTGCCCGCTAGGTAATTTATATAGTCCAAATGCCCGCTAGGGAGCCTACATAATCCAAATGCCCGCTAGGTAACCTAGATAGTCAAGGGCCCGCTAGGTAACCTACATAGTCCTAGTGCCCCCTAGTTAACCTACATTCTCCAAGTGCCCGCTAGGGAACCTACATAGTCCAAGGGCCCACTAGGTAACCTAAATAGTCCAAGTGCCCTCTAGTTTCCTATATCGTCCAAGTGCCCGCTAGTTAACCTACATAGTCCAAGGACCCGCTAGTTAACCTACATAGTCCAAGGTCCGCTAGTTAACCTAGATACTCCAAGTGCTCGCGAGTTAACCTACATAGTACAAGGGCCCGCGAGTTGACCTAGACAGTCCAAGTGCCAGCTAGTTAACCTAGATAGTCCAAGTGCCCGCTAGTTAACCTATAAACCAAGTGCCCGCTAGGTAACCTAGATAGTCCAAGGGCACGCTAGTTACCCTACATAGTACAAGTGCCCGCTAGGTAACCTAGAGAGTCCAAGTGCCCACTAGTTAACCTACATATTCCAAGCTCCCCCTGGGTAACCTAGATAGTCCTAAGGCCCGCTAGGTAACCTACATGGTCCTAGTGCCCCCTAGTTAACCTACATTCTCCAAGTGCCCAATGGGGAACCTACATAGTCCAAGTGCCTGTTAGGTAACCTACATAGTCCAAATGCCCGCTAGTTAACCTACATAGTCCAAGTGCCCGTTAGGTTACCTAGATAGCCCAAATGCCCGCTAGGGAACCCATATAGTCCAAGTGCCCGCTAGGGAACTTACATAGTCCAAGGGCCCGCTAGGGAACTTACATAGTCCAAGGGCCCGTTAGTTAATCTAGATAGTCCAAGTGCCCACTAGGTAACCTAGATAGTCCAACAGCCCGATAGGTAACCTACATACTCCAAGTACCCGCTAGGTAACCTAGATAGTCCAAGTGCCCGCTAGGTAACCTACAAAGTCTAAGTGCCCGCTAGGTAATTTATATAGTCCAAATGCCCGCTAGAGAGCCTACATAATCCAAATGCCCGCTAGGTAACCTAGATAGTCAAGGGCCCGCTAGGTAACCTACATAGTCCTAGTGCCCCCTAGTTAACCTATATTCTCCAAGTGCCCGATAGGGAACCTACATAGTCCAAGTGCCAGCTAGGTAACCTACATTGTCCAAATGCCCTCTAGTTAACCCACATAGTCCAAGTGCCCGCTAGGGAACTTACAAAATGCAAGGGCCTGCTAGGGAAGCTACATAGTCCAAGTGCCCGTTAGTTAACCTAGATAGTCCAAGTGCCCGCTAGGTAACCTAGATAGTCCAACAGCCCGCTAGGTAACCTACATACTCCAAGAACCCGCTAGGCAACGTAGATAGTTCAAGTGCCAGCTAGGTAACCTAGATAGTCCAAGTGCCCGCTAGGTAACCTACAAAGTCTAAGTTCCCCCTAGGTTATCTATATGGTCCAAATGCCCGCTAGGGAACCTACATAGTCCAAGTGCCCGCAAGTTAACCTAGATATTCCAAGTGCTCGCTAGTTAACCTACATAGTACAAGGGCCCGCTAGTTGACCTAGATAGTCCAAGTGCCCGCTAGTTAACCTAGATAGTCCATGTGCCCGCTAGGTAACCTAAGGAGTCCAAATGTCCGATAGGGAACCTACATAGTCCAACTGCCCGCTAGTTAACCTACATAGTCCAAGTGCCTTTTCGTTAACCTAGATTGTCCAAGTGCCCGCTAGGTAACCTAGACTGTCCAAGTGCCTGCTAGGTTACCTACATAGTCCAAGTGCCCGTTGGTTAACCTAGATAGTCCAAGTACCCGCTAGGAAACCTACATAGTCCAAGGGCCCACTAGGTAACCTAGATAGCCCAAGTGCCCGCTAGGTAACCTAGAGTCCAAGTGTTCGCTAGTTATCCTACATAGTCCAAGGGCCCGCTATGTAACCTAGATAGTCAAAGTGCCGTTAGGTAACCTAGATAGTCCAAGTGCCCGCTAGGTAACCTAGATAGTCCAACAGCCCGGTAGGTAACCTACATACTCCAAGTACCCGCTAGGTAACATAGATAGTTCAAATGCCCGCTAGGTAACCTAGATAGTCAAGGGCCCGCTAGGTAACCTACATAGTCCTAGTGCCCCTTAGTTAACCTACATTCTCCAAGTGGCCCATAGGGACCCTACATAGTCCACGTGCCCTCTGGTTAACCCACATAGTCCAAGTGCCCGCTAGGGAACGTACATAGTCCAAGTGCCCGTTAGTTAACCTAGATAGTCCAAATGCCCGCTAGGTAACCTAGATAGTCCAACATCCCGCTAGGTAACCTACATACTCCAAGAACCCGCTAGGCAACGTATATACTTCAAGTGCCAGCTAGGTAACCTAGATAGTCCAAGTGCCCGCTAGGTAACCTACAAAGTCTAAGTGCCCGCTAGGTTATCTATATAGTCCAAGTGCCCGCTAGGTAACCTAGATAGTCCATGTGCCCACTAGTTAATATAGATCGTCCAAGTATCCGCTAGTTAACCTACATAGTCCAAGGTCCGCTAGTTAACCTACATAGTCAAAGTGCTCGCTAGTTAACCTACATAGTACAAGGGCCCGCTAGTTAACCTAGATAGTCCATGTGCCCGCGAGGTAACCTAAGTAGTCCAAATGTCCGATAGGGAACCTACATAGACCAAGTGCCCGCTAGTTAACCTACAAAGTCCAAGTGCCTGTTCGTTAACCTAGATGATCCAAGTGCCCGCTAGGTAACCTAGACTGTCCAAGTGCCTGCTAGGTTACCTACATAGTCCAAGTGCCCGTTGGTTAACCTAGATAGTCCACGTGCCCGCTAGGAAACCTACATAGTCCAAGGGCCCACTAGGTAACCTAGATAGCCCAAGTGCCCGCTAGGTAACCTAGATAGTCAAAGTGCCGTTAGGTAACCTAGATAGTCCAAGTGCCCGCTAGGTAACCTAGATAGTCCAACAGCCCGGTAGGTAACCTACATACTCCAAGTACCCGCTAGGTAACATAGATAGTTCAAATGCCCGCTAGGTAACCTAGATAGTCAAGGGCCCGCTAGGTAACCTACATAGTCCTAGTGCCCCCTAGTTAACCTACATTCTCCAAGTGCCCCATAGGGAACCTACATAGTCCAAGTGCCCTCTGGTTAACCCACATAGTCCAAGTGCCCGCTAGGGAACTTACATAGTCCAAGGGCCCGCTAGGGAACCTACATAGTCCAAGTGCCCGCTAGGTAACCTAGATAATCCAACATCCCGCTAGGTAACCTACATACTCCAAGAACCCGCTAGGCAACGTAGATAGTTCAAGGGCCCGCTAGTTAACCTACATAGTCCAAGGTCCGCTAGTTAACCTACATAGTCAAAGTGCTCACTAGTTAACCTACATAGTACAAGGGCCCGCTAGTTGACCTAGATAGTCCAAGTGCCGCTAGTTAACCTACATAGTCAAAGGGCTCACTAGCTAACCTACATAGTACAAGGGCCCGCTAGTTGACCTAGATAGTCCAAGTGCCCGCTAGGTTACCTGCATATTCCAAGTGCCCGTTCGTTAACCTAGATAGTCGAAGTGCCCGCTAGGTAACCTAGATAGTCCAAGGGCCCGCTATTTAACCTACATAATCCAAGGTCTCACTTGTTAACTTTGATAGTTCAAGTGCCCGCTAGTTAACCTAGATCGTCCAAGTGCCGCTAGTTAACCTAGATTTTCCAAGTTCCTGCTAGTTAACCTACATAGTCCAAGTGCCTGCTAGGTAACCAAGATAGTCCAAGTGCCCCCTAGTTAACCTACATTCTCCACGTGCCCGATAGGGAACCTACATAGTCCAAGTGCCAGCTAGGTAACCTACATAGTCCAAATGCCCGCTAGTTAACCTACATAGTCCAAGTGCCCGTTAGGTAACCTAGATAGCCCAAATGCCCATTAGGGAACCCACATAGTCCAAGTGCCCGCTAGGGAACTTACATAGTCCAAGGGCCCGCTAGGGAACCTAATAGTCCAAGTGCCCGTTAGCTAACCTAGATAGTCCAAGTGCCCGCTCGGTAACCTAGATAGTCCAACAGCCCGGTAGGTAACCTACATACTCCAAGTACCCGCTAGGTAACATAGATAGTTCAAGTGCCAGCTAGGTAACCTAGATAGTCCAAGTGCCCGTGAGGTAACCTACAAAGTCTAAGTGCACGCTAGGTAATCTATATAGTCCAAATGCCCGCTAGGGAGCCTACATAATCCAAATGCCCGCTAGGTAACCTAGATAGTCAAGGGCCCGCTAGGTAACCTACATAGTCCTAGTGCCCCCTAGTTAACCTACATTCTCCAAGTGCCCGATAGGGAACCTACATAGTCCAAGTGCCTGCTAGGTAACCTACATAGTCCAAGTGCCCGATAGGGAACCTACATAGTCCAAGTGCCAGCTAGGTAACCTACATAGTCCAAATGCCCTCTAGTTAACCCACATAGTCCAAGTGCCCGCTAGGGAACTTACAAAATCCAAGGGCCCGCTAGTTAACCTACATAGTCCAAGGTCCGCTAGTTAACCTAGATAGTACAAGTGCTCGCGAGTTAACCTACATAGTACAAGGGCCCGCGAGTTGACCTAGATAGTCCAAGTGCCAGCTAGTTAACCTAGATAGTCCAAGTGCCCGCTAGTTAACCTATATACCAAGTGCCCGCTAGGTAACCTAGATAGTCCTCGGGCACGCTAGTTACCCTACATAGTACAAGTGCCTGCTAGGTAACCTAGAGAGTCCAAGTGCCCACTAGTTAACCTACATCGTCCAAGGTCCCCCTAGGTAACCTAGATAGTCCTAAGGCCCGCTAGATAACCTACATGGTCCTAGTGCCCCCTAGTTAACCTACATTCTCCAAGTGCCTGATAGGGAACCTACATAGTCCAAGTGCCTGCTAGGTAACCTACATAGTCCAAATGCCCGCTAGTTAACCTACATAGTTCAAGTGCCCGTTAGTTAACCTAGATAGTCCAAGTGCCCGCTATTTAACCTAGATAGTCCAACAGCCCGCTAGGTAACCTACATACTCCAAGAACCCGCTAGGCAACGTAGATAGTTCAAGTGCCAGCTAGGTAACCTAGATAGTCCAAGTGCCCGCTAGGTAACCTACAAAGTCTAAGTTCCCGCTAGGTTATATATATGGTCTAAATGCCCGCAAGGGAACCTACATAGTCCAAGTGCCCGCAAGTTAACCTAGATATTCCAAGTGCTCACTAGTTAACCTACATAGTACAAGGGCCCGCTAGTTGACCTAGATAGTCCAAGTGCCCGCTAGTTAACCTAGATAGTCCATGTGCCCGCTAGGTAACCTAAGTAGTCCAAATGTCCGATAGGGAACCTACATAGTCCAAGTGCCCGCTAGTTAACCTACAAAGTCCAAGTGCCTGTTCGTTAACCTAGATAGTCCAAGTGCCCGCTAGGTAACCAAGACTGTCCAAGTGCCTGCTAGGTTACCTACATAGTCCAAGTGCCCGTTCGTTAACCTAGATAGTCCAAGTGCCCGCTAGGAAACATACATAGTCCAAGGGCCCACTAGGTAACCTAGATAGCCCAAGTGCCCACTAGGTAACCTAGAGTCCAAGTGCCCGCTATGTAACCTAGATAGTCAAAGTGCCGTTAGGTAGCCTAAATAGTCCAAGTGCCCGCTAGGTAACCTAGATTGTCCAACAGCCCGGTAGATAACCTACATACTCCAAATACCCGCTAGGTATCATAGATAGTTCAAATGCCCGCTAGGTAACCTAGATAGTCAATGGCCCGCTAGGTAACCTACATAGTCCTAGTGCCCCCTAGTTAACCTACATTCTCCAAGTGCCCCATAGGGAACACACATAGTCCAAGTGCCCTCTGGTTAACCCAAATAGTCCAAGTGCCCGCTAGGGAACTTACATAGTCCAAGGGCCCGCTAGGGAACCTACATAGTCCAAATGCCCGTTAGTTAACCTAGATAGTCCAAGTGCCCGCTAGGTAACCTAGATAGTCCAACAGCCCGCTAGGTAACCTACATACTCCAAGAACCCGCTAGGCAACGTAGATAGTTCAAGTGCCAGCTAGGTAACCTAGATAGTCCAAGTGCCCGCTAGGTAACCTACAAAGTCTAAGTGCCCGCTAGGTTATCTATATAGTCGAAATGCCCGCTAGGGAACCTACATAGTCGAATTGCCCGCTAGGTAACTTAGATAGTCCTAGTGCCCACTAGTTAACCTAGATCGTCCAAGTGCCCACTAGTTAACCTACATAATCCAAGGGCCCGCTAGTTAACCTACATAGTCCAAGGTCCGCTAGTTAATGTAGATAATCAAAGTGCTCTCTAGTTAACCTACATAGTACAAGGGCCCGCTAGTTGACCTAGATAATCCAAGTGCCCGCTAGTTAACCTAGATAGTCCATGTGCCCGCTACGTAATCTAAGTAGTCCAAATGTCTGATAGGGATCCTACATAGTCCAAGTGCCCGCTAGGTAACCTACATAGTCCAAGTACCCGTTCGTTAACCTACATAGTCCAAGTGCCCGCTAGGTAACCTAGATTATCCAAGTGCCCGCTAGGTTACCTACATAGTCCAAGTGCCCGTTCGTTAACCTAGAAGTCCAAGTGCCCGCTAGGAAACCTACATAGTCCTAGGGCCCACTAGGTAACCTAGATAGTCCAAGTGCCCGCTAGGTAACCTAGAGTCAAAGTGTTCGCTAGTTATCCTACATACTCCAAGTGCCCGCTATGTAACATAGATAGTCAAATTGCCCGTTAGGTAACCTAGATGGTCCTAGTGCCCGCTAGGTAACTTACATTGTCCAAGTTCCCGCTAGGTAACCTAGATAGTCCAAGTGCCCGTTACCTAACCTAGATAGTCCAAGTGCCCGCCAGGCAACCTACATAGTCCAAGAGCCCGTTCGTTAACCTAGAAGTCCAAGTGCCCGCTAGGTAACCTACACAGTACAATTGCCCGCTAGGTTACCTGCATATTCCAAGTGCCCGTTCGTTAACCTAGATAGTACAAGTGCCCGCTAGGTAACCTAGATAGTCCAAGGGCCCGCTAGTTAACCTACATAATCCAAGGTCTCACTTGTTAACTTTGATACTTCAAGTGCCCGCTAGTTAACCTAGATCGTTCAAGTGCCGCTAGTTAACCTAGATTGTCCAAGTGCCTGCTAGTTAACCTACATAGTCCAAGTGCCTGCTAGGTAACCTAGATAGTCCAAGTGCCCCCTAGTTAACCTACATTCTCCACGTGCCCGATAGGGAACCTACATAGTCCAAGTGCCTGCTAGGTAACCTAGAGAGTGCAAGTGCCCGGTAGTTAACCTACATAGTCCAAGTGCCCGTTAGGTAACCTAGATAGCCCAAATGCCCATTAGGGAACCCACATAGTCCAAGTGCCCGCTAGGGAACTTACATAGAATAAGGGCCTGCTAGGGAACTTACATAGTCCAAGGGCCCGTTAGGAAACCTACATTGTCCAAGTGCCCGTTATGTAACCTAGATAGTCAAAGTGCCCGTTAGGTAACCTAGATAGTCCAAGTGCCTGCTAGGTAACGTAGATAGTCCAACAGCCCGGTAGGTAACCTACATACTCCAAGTACCCGCTAGGTAACATAGATAGTTCAAGTGCCAGCTAGGTAACCTAGATAGTCCAAATGCCCGCTAGGTAACCTACAAAGTCTAAGTGCACGTTAGTTGATCTATATAGTCCAAATGCCCGCTAGGGAGCCTGCATAATCCAATTGCCCGCTAGGTAACATAGATAGTCAAGGGCCCGCTAGGTAACCTACATAGTCCTAGTGCCCTCTAGTTAACCTACATTCTCCAACTGCCCGATAGGGAACCTACATAGTCCAAGTGCCAGCTAGGTAACCTACATAGTCCAAATGCCCTCTAGTTAACCCACATAGTTCAAGTGCCCGCTAGGGAACTTACAAAATCCAAGGGCCCACTACGGAACCTACATAGTCCACGTGCCCGTTAGTTACCCTAGTTAGTCCAAGTGCCCGCTAGGTAACCTAGATAGTCCAACAGCCCGCTAGGTAACCAACATACTCCAAGAACACGCTAGGCAACGTAGATACTTCAATTGCCACCTAGGTAACCTAGAGAGTCCAAGTGCCCGCTAGGTAACCTACAAAGTCTAAGTGCCCGCTAGGTTATCTATATAGTCCAAATGCCCGCTAGGGAACCTACATAGTCTAAGTGCCCGCTAGGTAACCTAGATAGTCCAAGTGCCCTCTAGTTAACCTAGATCCTCCAAGTGTCCGCTAGTTAACCTAGATAGTCCAGGTGCTCGCTAGTTAACCTACATAGTATAAGGGCCCGCTAGTTGACATAGATAGTCCAAGTGCCCGCTAGTTAACCTAGATAGTCCAAGTGCCCACTAAGTAACCTAAGTAGTCCAAATGTCCATAGGGATCCTACATAGTCCAAGTGCCCGCTAGTTAACCTACATAGTCCAAGTGCCCGTTCGTTTAACTAGATAGTCCAAGTGCCCGCTAGGTAACCTAGACTGTCCAAGTGCCCTCTAGGTTACCTACATAGTCCAAGTGCCCGGTCGTTAACCTAGATAGTCCAAGTGCCCGCTAGGAAACCTACATAGTCCAAGGGCCCGCTAGTTAACCTAGATAGTCCAAGTGCCCACTAGGTTACCTAAGTAGTCCAAATGTCCGATAGGGATCCTACATAGTCCAAGTGCCCGTTAGTTAACCTACATAGTCCAAGTGCCCGTTCGTTAAACTAGATAGTCCACGTGCCCGCTGGTAACCTAGACTATCCAAGTGCCCGCTAGGTTACCTACATAGTCCAAGTGCCCGTTCGTTAACCTAGATAGTCCAAGTGCCCGCTAGGAAACCTACATAGTCCAAGGGCCCGCTATGTAAACTAGATAGCCCAAGTGCCCGCTAGGTAACCTAGAGTCCAAGTGTTCGCTAGTTATCCTACATAGTCCAAGTGCCCGCTATGTAACCTAGATAGTCAAAGTGCCCGTTAGGTAACCTAGATAGTCCAAGTGCCTGCTAGGTAACCTAGATAGTCCAACAGCCCGGTAGGTAACCTACATACTCCAAGTAACCGCTAGGTAACATAGATAGTTCAAGTGCCAGCTAGGTAACCTAGATAGTCCAAGTGCCCGCTAGGTAACCTACAAAGTCTAGTGCCCGCTAGGTAATCTATATAGTCCAAATGCACGCTAGGGTGCCTACATAATCCAAATGCCCGCCAGGTAACCTAGATAGTCAAGGGCCCGCTAGGTAACCTACATAGTCCTAGTGCCCCCTAGTTAACCTACATTCTCCAAGTGCCCGATAGGGAACCTATATAGTCCAAGTGCCCTCTGGTTAACCCACAAAATCCAAGGGCCCGCTAGGGAACTTACAAAATCCAAGTGCCCGCTGGGAAACTTGATAGTCCAACAGCCCGCTAGGTAACCTACATACTCCAAGAACCGGCTAGGCAACGTAGATAGTTCAAGTGCCAGCTAGGTAACCTACAAAGTCTAAGTGCCCGCTAGGTTATCTATATAGTCCAAATGCCCGCTAGGGAACCTACATAGTCCAAGTGCCCACTAGGTAACCTAAATAGTCCAAGTGCCCTCTAGTTTCCTAGATCGTCCAAGTGCCCGCTAGTTAACCTACATAGTCCAAGGGCCCGCTAGTTAACCTACATAGTCCAAGGTCCGCTAGTTAACCTAGACAGTCCAAGTGCTCGCAAGTTAACCTACATAGTACAAGGGCCCGCGAGTTGACCTAGACAGTCCAAGTGCCAGCTAGTTAAACTAGATAGTCCAAGTGCCCGCTAATTAACCTATAAACCAAGTGCCCGCTGGGTAACCTACATAGTCCAAGGGCACGCTAGTTACCCTACATAGGACAAGTGCCCGCTAGGTAACCTAGAGAGTCCAAGTGCCCACTAGTTAACCTTCATAGTCCAAGGTCGTCCTAGGTAACCTAGATAGTCCTAAGGCCCGCTAGGTAACCTACATGGTCCTAGTGCCCCCTAGTTAACCTACATTCTCCAAGTGCCCGATAGGGAACCTACATAGTCCAAGTGCCTGCTAGGTAACCTACATAGTCCAAATGCCCGCTAGTTAACCTACATAGTCCAAGTACCCGTTAGGTAACCTAGATAGCCCAAACGCCCGCTAGGGAACCCACATAGTCCAAGTGCCCGCTAGGGAACCTACATAGTCCAAGTGCCTGCTAGGTAACCTACATAGTCCAAATTCCCGCTAGTTAACCTACATAGTCCGAGGGCCCGTTAGGGAACCTACATAGTCCAAGTGCCAGCTAGGTAACCTACATAGTCCAAATGCCCTCTAGTTAACCCACATAGTCCAAGTGCCCGCTAGGGAACTTACAAAATCCAAGGGCCCGCTAGTTAACCTACATAGTCCAAGGTCCGCTAGTTAACCCAGATAGTCCAAGTGCTCGCGAGTTAACCTACATAGTACAAGGGCCCGCGAGTTGACCTAGATAGTCCAAGTGCCAGCTAGTTAACCTAGGTAGTCCAAGTGCCCGCTAGTTAACCTATATACCAAGTGCCCGCTAGGTAACCTAGATAGTCCTAGGGCACGCTAGTTACCCTACATAGTACAAGTGCCCGCTAGGTAACCTAGAGAGTCCAAGTGCCCACTAGTTAACCTATATAGTCCAAGGTCCCCCTAGGTAACCTAGATAGTCCTAAGGCCCGCTAGGTAACCTACATGGTCCTAGTGCCCCCTAGTTAACCTACATTCTCCAAGTGCCCGATAGGGAACCTACATAGTCCAAGTGCCTGCTAGGTAACCTACATAGTCCAAGAACCCGCTAGGCAACGTAGATAGTTCAAGGGCCCGCTAGTTAACCTACATAGTCCAAGGTCCGCTAGTTAACCTACATAGTCAAAGTGCTCACTAGTTAACCTACATAGTACAAGGGCCCGCTAGTTGACCTAGATAGTCCAAGTGCCGCTAGTTAACCTACATAGTCAAAGGGCTCACTAGTTAACCTACATAGTACAAGGGCCCGCTAGTTGACCTAGATAGTCCAAGTGCCCGCTAGGTTACCTGCATATTCCAAGTGCCCGTTCGTTAACCTAGATAGTCGAAGTGCCCGCTAGGTAACCTAGATAGTCAAAGGGCCCGCTATTTAACCTACATAATCCAAGGTCTCACTTGTTAACTTTGATAGTTCAAGTGCCCGCTAGTTAACCTAGATCGTCCAAGTGCCGCTAGTTAACCTAGATTTTCCAAGTTCCTGCTAGTTAACCTACATAGTCCAAGTGCCTGCTAGGTAACCAAGATAGTCCAAGTGCCCCCTAGTTAACCTACATTCTCCACGTGCCCGATAGGGAACCTACATAGTCCAAGTGCCAGCTAGGTAACCTACATAGTCCAAATGCCCGCTAGTTAACCTACATAGTCCAAGTGCCCGTTAGGTAACCTAGATAGCCCAAATGCCCATTAGGGAACCCACATAGTCCAAGTGCCCGCTAGGGAACTTACATAGTCCAAGGGCCCGCTAGGGAACCTAATAGTCCAAGTGCCCGTTAGCTAACCTAGATAGTCCAAGTGCCCGCTCGGTAACCTAGATAGTCCAACAGCCCGGTAGGTAACCTACATACTCCAAGTACCCGCTAGGTAACATAGATAGTTCAAGTGCCAGCTAGGTAACCTAGATAGTCCAAGTGCCCGTGAGGTAACCTACAAAGTCTAAGTGCACGCTAGGTAATCTATATAGTCCTAATGCCCGCTAGGGAGCCTACATAATCCAAATGCCCGCTAGGTAACCTAGATAGTCAAGGGCCCGCTAGGTAACCTACATAGTCCTAGTGCCCCCTAGTTAACCTACATTCTCCAAGTGCCCGATAGGGAACCTACATAGTCCAAGTGCCTGCTAGGTAACCTACATAGTCCAAGTGCCCGATAGGGAACCTACATAGTCCAAGTGCCAGCTAGGTAACCTACATAGTCCAAATGCCCTCTAGTTAACCCACATAGTCCAAGTGCCCGCTAGGGAACTTACAAAATCGAAGGGCCCGCTAGTTAACCTACATAGTCCAAGGTCCGCTAGTTAACCTAGATAGTACAAGTGCTCGCGAGTTAACCTACATAGTACAAGGGCCCGCGAGTTGACCTAGATAGTCCAAGTGCCAGCTAGTTAACCTAGATAGTCCAAGTGCCCGCTAGTTAACCTATATACCAAGTGCCCGCTAGGTAACCTAGATAGTCCTCGGGCACGCTAGTTACCCTACATAGTACAAGTGCCTGCTAGGTAACCTAGAGAGTCCAAGTGCCCACTAGTTAACCTACATCGTCCAAGGTCCCCCTAGGTAACCTAGATAGTCCTAAGGCCCGCTAGATAACCTACATGGTCCTAGTGCCCCCTAGTTAACCTACATTCTCCAAGTGCCTGATAGGGAACCTACATAGTCCAAGTGCCTGCTAGGTAACCTACATAGTCCAAATGCCCGCTAGTTAACCTACATAGTTCAAGTGCCCGTTAGTTAACCTAGATAGTCCAAGTGCCCGCTATTTAACCTAGATAGTCCAACAGCCCGCTAGGTAACCTACATACTCCAAGAACCCGCTAGGCAACGTAGATAGTTCAAGTGCCAGCTAGGTAACCTAGATAGTCCAAGTGCCCACTAGGTAACCTACAAAGTCTAAGTTCCCGCTAGGTTATATATATGGTCTAAATGCCCGCAAGGGAACCTACATAGTCCAAGTGCCCGCAAGTTAACCTAGATATTCCAAGTGCTCACTAGTTAACCTACATAGTACAAGGGCCCGCTAGTTGACCTAGATAGTCCAAGTGCCCGCTAGTTAACCTAGATAGTCCATGTGCCCGCTAGGTAACCTAAGTAGTCCAAATGTCCGATAGGGAACCTACATAGTCCAAGTGCCCGCTAGTTAACCTACAAAGTCCAAGTGCCTGTTCGTTAACCTAGATAGTCCAAGTGCCCGCTAGGTAACCAAGACTGTCCAAGTGCCTGCTAGGTTACCTACATAGTCCAAGTGCCCGTTCGTTAACCTAGATAGTCCAAGTGCCCGCTAGGAAACATACATAGTCCAAGGGCCCACTAGGTAACCTAGATAGCCCAAGTGCCCACTAGGTAACCTAGAGTCCAAGTGCCCGCTATGTAACCTAGATAGTCAAAGTGCCGTTAGGTAGCCTAAATAGTCCAAGTGCCCGCTAGGTAACCTAGATTGTCCAACAGCCCGGTAGATAACCTACATACTCCAAATACCCGCTAGGTATCATAGATAGTTCAAATGCCCGCTAGGTAACCTAGATAGTCAATGGCCCGCTAGGTAACCTACATAGTCCTAGTGCCCCCTAGTTAACCTACATTCTCCAAGTGCCCCATAGGGAACACACATAGTCCAAGTGCCCTCTGGTTAACCCAAATAGTCCAAGTGCCCGCTAGGGAACTTACATAGTCCAAGGGCCCGCTAGGGAACCTACATAGTCCAAATGCCCGTTAGTTAACCTAGATAGTCCAAGTGCCCGCTAGGTAACCTAGATAGTCCAACAGCCCGCTAGGTAACCTACATACTCCAAGAACCCGCTAGGCAACGTAGATAGTTCAAGTGCCAGCTAGGTAACCTAGATAGTCCAAGTGCCCGCTAGGTAACCTACAAAGTCTAAGTGCCCGCTAGGTTATCTATATAGTCGAAATGCCCGCTAGGGAACCTACATAGTCGAATTGCCCGCTAGGTAACTTAGATAGTCCTAGTGCCCACTAGTTAACCTAGATCGTCCAAGTGCCCACTAGTTAACCTACATAATCCAAGGGCCCGCTAGTTAACCTACATAGTCCAAGGTCCGCTAGTTAATGTAGATAATCAAAGTGCTCTCTAGTTAACCTACATAGTACAAGGGCCCGCTAGTTGACCTAGATAATCCAAGTGCCCGCTAGTTAACCTAGATAGTCCATGTGCCCGCTACGTAATCTAAGTAGTCCAAATGTCTGATAGGGATCCTACATAGTCCAAGTGCCCGCTAGGTAACCTACATAGTCCAAGTGCCCGTTCGTTAACCTACATAGTCCAAGTGCCCGCTAGGTAACCTAGATTATCCAAGTGCCCGCTAGGTTACCTACATAGTCCAAGTGCCCGTTCGTTAACCTAGAAGTCCAAGTGCCCGCTAGGAAACCTACATAGTCCTAGGGCCCACTAGGTAACCTAGATAGTCCAAGTGCCCGCTAGGTAACCTAGAGTCAAAGTGTTCGCTAGTTATCCTACATACTCCAAGTGCCCGCTATGTAACATAGATAGTCAAATTGCCCGTTAGGTAACCTAGATGGTCCTAGTGCCCGCTAGGTAACTTACATTGTCCAAGTTCCCGCTAGGTAACCTAGATAGTCCAAGTGCCCGTTACCTAACCTAGATAGTCCAAGTGCCCGCCAGGCAACCTACATAGTCCAAGAGCCCGTTCGTTAACCTAGAAGTCCAAGTGCCCGCTAGGTAACCTACACAGTACAATTGCCCGCTAGGTTACCTGCATATTCCAAGTGCCCGTTCGTTAACCTAGATAGTACAAGTGCCCGCTAGGTAACCTAGATAGTCCAAGGGCCCGCTAGTTAACCTACATAATCCAAGGTCTCACTTGTTAACTTTGATACTTCAAGTGCCCGCTAGTTAACCTAGATCGTTCAAGTGCCGCTAGTTAACCTAGATTGTCCAAGTGCCTGCTAGTTAACCTACATAGTCCAAGTGCCTGCTAGGTAACCTAGATAGTCCAAGTGCCCCCTAGTTAACCTACATTCTCCACGTGCCCGATAGGGAACCTACATAGTCCAAGTGCCTGCTAGGTAACCTAGAGAGTGCAAGTGCCCGGTAGTTAACCTACATAGTCCAAGTGCCCGTTAGGTAACCTAGATAGCCCAAATGCCCATTAGGGAACCCACATAGTCCAAGTGCCCGCTAGGGAACTTACATAGAATAAGGGCCTGCTAGGGAACTTACATAGTCCAAGGGCCCGTTAGGAAACCTACATTGTCCAAGTGCCCGTTATGTAACCTAGATAGTCAAAGTGCCCGTTAGGTAACCTAGATAGTCCAAGTGCCTGCTAGGTAACGTAGATAGTCCAACAGCCCGGTAGGTAACCTACATACTCCAAGTACCCGCTAGGTAACATAGATAGTTCAAGTGCCAGCTAGGTAACCTAGATAGTCCAAATGCCCGCTAGGTAACCTACAAAGTCTAAGTGCACGTTAGTTGATCTATATAGTCCAAATGCCCGCTAGGGAGCCTGCATAATCCAATTGCCCGCTAGGTAACATAGATAGTCAAGGGCCCGCTAGGTAACCTACATAGTCCTAGTGCCCTCTAGTTAACCTACATTCTCCAACTGCCCGATAGGGAACCTACATAGTCCAAGTGCCAGCTAGGTAACCTACATAGTCCAAATGCCCTCTAGTTAACCCACATAGTTCAAGTGCCCGCTAGGGAACTTACAAAATCCAAGGGCCCACTACGGAACCTACATAGTCCACGTGCCCGTTAGTTACCCTAGTTAGTCCAAGTGCCCGCTAGGTAACCTAGATAGTCCAACAGCCCGCTAGGTAACCAACATACTCCAAGAACACGCTAGGCAACGTAGATACTTCAATTGCCACCTAGGTAACCTAGAGAGTCCAAGTGCCCGCTAGGTAACCTACAAAGTCTAAGTGCCCGCTAGGTTATCTATATAGTCCAAATGCCCGCTAGGGAACCTACATAGTCTAAGTGCCCGCTAGGTAACCTAGATAGTCCAAGTGCCCTCTAGTTAACCTAGATCCTCCAAGTGTCCGCTAGTTAACCTAGATAGTCCAGGTGCTCGCTAGTTAACCTACATAGTATAAGGGCCCGCTAGTTGACATAGATAGTCCAAGTGCCCGCTAGTTAACCTAGATAGTCCAAGTGCCCACTAAGTAACCTAAGTAGTCCAAATGTCCATAGGGATCCTACATAGTCCAAGTGCCCGCTAGTTAACCTACATAGTCCAAGTGCCCGTTCGTTTAACTAGATAGTCCAAGTGCCCGCTAGGTAACCTAGACTGTCCAAGTGCCCTCTAGGTTACCTACATAGTCCAAGTGCCCGGTCGTTAACCTAGATAGTCCAAGTGCCCGCTAGGAAACCTACATAGTCCAAGGGCCCGCTAGTTAACCTAGATAGTCCAAGTGCCCACTAGGTTACCTAAGTAGTCCAAATGTCCGATAGGGATCCTACATAGTCCAAGTGCCCGTTAGTTAACCTACATAGTCCAAGTGCCCGTTCGTTAAACTAGATAGTCCACGTGCCCGCTGGTAACCTAGACTATCCAAGTGCCCGCTAGGTTACCTACATAGTCCAAGTGCCCGTTCGTTAACCTAGATAGTCCAAGTGCCCGCTAGGAAACCTACATAGTCCAAGGGCCCGCTATGTAAACTAGATAGCCCAAGTGCCCGCTAGGTAACCTAGAGTCCAAGTGTTCGCTAGTTATCCTACATAGTCCAAGTGCCCGCTATGTAACCTAGATAGTCAAAGTGCCCGTTAGGTAACCTAGATAGTCCAAGTGCCTGCTAGGTAACCTAGATAGTCCAACAGCCCGGTAGGTAACCTACATACTCCAAGTAACCGCTAGGTAACATAGATAGTTCAAGTGCCAGCTAGGTAACCTAGATAGTCCAAGTGCCCGCTAGGTAACCTACAAAGTCTAGTGCCCGCTAGGTAATCTATATAGTCCAAATGCACGCTAGGGTGCCTACATAATCCAAATGCCCGCCAGGTAACCTAGATAGTCAAGGGCCCGCTAGGTAACCTACATAGTCCTAGTGCCCCCTAGTTAACCTACATTCTCCAAGTGCCCGATAGGGAACCTATATAGTCCAAGTGCCCTCTGGTTAACCCACAAAATCCAAGGGCCCGCTAGGGAACTTACAAAATCCAAGTGCCCGCTGGGAAACTTGATAGTCCAACAGCCCGCTAGGTAACCTACATACTCCAAGAACCGGCTAGGCAACGTAGATAGTTCAAGTGCCAGCTAGGTAACCTACAAAGTCTAAGTGCCCGCTAGGTTATCTATATAGTCCAAATGCCCGCTAGGGAACCTACATAGTCCAAGTGCCCACTAGGTAACCTAAATAGTCCAAGTGCCCTCTAGTTTCCTAGATCGTCCAAGTGCCCGCTAGTTAACCTACATAGTCCAAGGGCCCGCTAGTTAACCTACATAGTCCAAGGTCCGCTAGTTAACCTAGACAGTCCAAGTGCTCGCAAGTTAACATACATAGTACAAGGGCCCGCGAGTTGACCTAGACAGTCCAAGTGCCAGCTAGTTAAACTAGATAGTCCAAGTGCCCGCTAGTTAAGCTATAAACCAAGTGCCCGCTGGGTAACCTACATAGTCCAAGGGCACGCTAGTTACCCTACATAGGACAAGTGCCCGCTAGGTAACCTAGAGAGTCCAAGTGCCCACTAGTTAACCTTCATAGTCCAAGGTCGTCCTAGGTAACCTAGATAGTCCTAAGGCCCGCTAGGTAACCTACATGGTCCTAGTGCCCCCTAGTTAACCTACATTCTCCAAGTGCCCGATAGGGAACCTACATAGTCCAAGTGCCTGCTAGGTAACCTACATAGTCCAAATGCCCGCTAGTTAACCTACATAGTCCAAGTACCCGTTAGGTAACCTAGATAGCCCAAACGCCCGCTAGGGAACCCACATAGTCCAAGTGCCCGCTAGGGAACCTACATAGTCCAAGTGCCTGCTAGGTAACCTACATAGTCCAAATTCCCGCTAGTTAACCTACATAGTCCGAGGGCCCGTTAGGGAACCTACATAGTCCAAGTGCCAGCTAGGTAACCTACATAGTCCAAATGCCCTCTAGTTAACCCACATAGTCCAAGTGCCCGCTAGGGAACTTACAAAATCCAAGGGCCCGCTAGTTAACCTACATAGTCCAAGGTCCGCTAGTTAACCCAGATAGTCCAAGTGCTCGCGAGTTAACCTACATAGTACAAGGGCCCGCGAGTTGACCTAGATAGTCCAAGTGCCAGCTAGTTAACCTAGGTAGTCCAAGTGCCCGCTAGTTAACCTATATACCAAGTGCCCGCTAGGTAACCTAGATAGTCCTAGGGCACGCTAGTTACCCTACATAGTACAAGTGCCCGCTAGGTAACCTAGAGAGTCCAAGTGCCCACTAGTTAACCTATATAGTCCAAGGTCCCCCTAGGTAACCTAGATAGTCCTAAGGCCCGCTAGGTAACCTACATGGTCCTAGTGCCCCCTAGTTAACCTACATTCTCCAAGTGCCCGATAGGGAACCTACATAGTCCAAGTGCCTGCTAGGTAACCTACATAGTCCAAATGCCCGCTAGTTAACCTACATAGTCCAAGTGCCCGTTAGGTAACCTAGAAAATCCAAGGGCCCTCTAGGGAACCCACATAGTCCAAGTGCCCGCTAGGGAACTTACATAGTCCAAGGGCCAGTTAGGGAACCTACATAGTCCAAGTGCCCGTTAGTTAATCTAGATAGTCCAAGTGGCCGCTAGGTAACCTAGATAGTCCAACAGCCCGGTAGGTAACCTACATACTGCAAGTACCCGCTAGGTAACCTAGATAGTCCAAGTGCCCGCTAGGTAACCTAAAAAGTCTAAGTGCCCGCTAGGTAATTTATATAGTCCAAATGCCCGCTAGGGAGCCTACATAATCCAAATGCCCGCTAGGTAACCTAGATAGTCAAGGGCCCGCTAGGTAACCTACATAGTCCTAGTGCCCCCTAGTTAACCTACATTCTCCAAGTGCCCGATAGGGAACCTACATAGTCCAAGTGCCAGCTAGGTAACCTATATAGTCCAAATGCCCTCTAGTTAACCCACATAGTCCAAGTGCCCGCTAGGGAACATACAAAATCCAAGGGCCCGCTAGTTAACCTACATAGTCCAAGGTCCGCTAGTTAACCTAGATAGTCCAAGTGATCGCGAGTTAACCTACATAGTACAAGGGCCCGCGAGTTGACCTAGATAGTCAAAGTGCCAGCTAGTTAACCTAGATAGTCCAAGTGCCCGCTAGTTAACCCATATACCAAGTGCCCGCTAGGTAACCTAGATAGTCCAAGGGCACGCTAGTTACCCTACTTATTACAAGTGCCCGCTAGGTAACCTAGAGAGTCCAAGTGCCCACTAGTTAACCTACATAGTCCAAGGTCCCCCTAGGTAACCTAGATAGTCCTAAGGCCCGCTAGGTAACCTACATGGTCCTAGTGCCCCCTAGTTAACCTACATTCTCCAAGTGCCCAATAGGGAACCTACATAGTCCAAGTGCCCGCTAGTTAACCTACATAGTCCAAGTGCCCGTTAGGTTACCTAGATAGCCCAAATGCCCGCTAGGGAACCCACATAGTCCAAGTGCCCGCTAGGGAACTTACATAGTCCAAGGGCCCGCTAGGGAACTTACATAGTCCAAGGGCCCGTTAGGGAACCTACATAGTCCAAGTGCCCGTTAGTTAATCTAGATAGTCCAAGTGCCCGCTAGGTAACCTAGATAGTCCAACAGCCCGGTAGGTAACCTACATACTCCAAGTACCCGCTAGGTAACCTAGATAGTCCAAGTGCCCGCTAGGTAACCTACAAAGTCTAAGTGCCCGCTAGGTAATTTATATAGTCCAAATGCCCGCTAGAGAGCCTACATAATCCAAATGCCCGCTAGGTAACCTAGATAGTCAAGGGCCCGTTAGGTAACCTACATAGTCCTAGTGCCCCCTAGTTAACCTACATTCTCCAAGTGCCCGATAGGGAACCTACATAGTCCAAGTGCCAGCTAGGTAACCTACATAGTCCAAATGCCCTCTAGTTAACCCACATAGTCCAAGTGCCCGCTAGGGAACTTACAAAATCCAAGGGCCTGCTAGGGAAGCTACATAGTCCAAGTGCCCGTTAGTTAACCTAGATAGTCCAGGTGCCCGCTAGGTAACCTAGATAGTCCAACAGCCCGCTAGGTAACCTACATACTCCAAGAACCCGCTAGGCAACGTAGATAGTTCAAGTGCCAGCTAGGTAACCTAGATAGTCCAAGTGCCCGCTAGGTAACCTACAAAGTCTAAGTTCCCGCTAGGTTATATATATGGTCTAAATGCCCGCAAGGGAACCTACATAGTCCAAGTGCCCGCAAGTTAACCTAGATATTCCAAGTGCTCACTAGTTAACCTACATAGTACAAGGGCCCGCTAGTTGACCTAGATAGTCCAAGTGCCCGCTAGTTAACCTAGATAGTCCATGTGCCCGCTAGGTAACCTAAGTAGTCCAAATGTCCGATAGGGAACCTACATAGTCCAAGTGCCCGCTAGTTAACCTACAAAGTCCAAGTGCCTGTTCGTTAACCTAGATAGTCCAAGTGCCCGCTAGGTAACCAAGACTGTCCAAGTGCCTGCTAGGTTACCTACATAGTCCAAGTGCCCGTTCGTTAACCTAGATAGTCCAAGTGCCCGCTAGGAAACATACATAGTCCAAGGGCCCACTAGGTAACCTAGATAGCCCAAGTGCCCACTAGGTAACCTAGAGTCCAAGTGCCCGCTATGTAACCTAGATAGTCAAAGTGCCGTTAGGTAACCTAAATAGTCCAAGTGCCCGCTAGGTAACCTAGATTGTCCAACAGCCCGGTAGATAACCTACATACTCCAAATACCCGCTAGGTATCATAGATAGTTCAAATGCCCGCTAGGTAACCTAGATAGTCAATGGCCCGCTAGGTAACCTACATAGTCCTAGTGCCCCCTAGTTAACCTACATTCTCCAAGTGCCCCATAGGGAACACACATAGTCCAAGTGCCCTCTGGTTAACCCAAATAGTCCAAGTGCCCGCTAGGGAACTTACATAGTCCAAGGGCCCGCTAGGGAACCTACATAGTCCAAATGCCCGTTAGTTAACCTAGATAGTCCAAGTGCCCGCTAGGTAACCTAGATAGTCCAACAGCCCGCTAGGTAACCTACATACTCCAAGAACCCGCTAGGCAACGTAGATAGTTCAAGTGCCAGCTAGGTAACCTAGATAGTCCAAGTGCCCGCTAGGTAACCTACAAAGTCTAAGTGCCCGCTAGGTTATCTATATAGTCGAAATGCCCGCTAGGGAACCTACATAGTCGAATTGCCCGCTAGGTAACTTAGATAGTCCTAGTGCCCACTAGTTAACCTAGATCGTCCAAGTGCCCACTAGTTAACCTACATAATCCAAGGGCCCGCTAGTTAACCTACATAGTCCAAGGTCCGCTAGTTAATGTAGATAATCAAAGTGCTCTCTAGTTAACCTACATAGTACAAGGGCCCGCTAGTTGACCTAGATAATCCAAGTGCCCGCTAGTTAACCTAGATAGTCCATGTGCCCGCTACGTAATCTAAGTAGTCCAAATGTCTGATAGGGATCCTACATAGTCCAAGTGCCCGCTAGGTAACCTACATAGTCCAAGTGCCCGTTCGTTAACCTACATAGTCCAAGTGCCCGCTAGGTAACCTAGATTGTCCAAGTGCCCGCTAGGTTACCTACATAGTCCAAGTGCCCGTTCGTTAACCTAGAAGTCGAAGTGCCCGCTAGGAAACCTACATAGTCCTAGGGCCCACTAGGTAACCTAGATAGTCCAAGTGCCCGCTAGGTAACCTAGAGTCAAAGTGTTCGCTAGTTATCCTACATACTCCAAGTGCCCGCTATGTAACATAGATAGTCAAATTGCCCGTTAGGTAACCTAGATGGTCCTAGTGCCCGCTAGGTAACTTACATTGTCCAAGTTCCCGCTAGGTAACCTAGATAGTCCAAGTGCCCGTTACCTAACCTAGATAGTCCAAGTGCCCGCCAGGCAACCTACATAGTCCAAGAGCCCGTTCGTTAACCTAGAAGTCCAAGTGCCCGCTAGGTAACCTACACAGTCCAATTGCCCGCTAGGTTACCTGCATATTCCAAGTGCCCGTTCGTTAACCTAGATAGTCCAAGTGCCCGCTAGGTAACCTAGATAGTCCAAGGGCCCGCTATTTAACCTACATAATCCAAGGTCTCACTTGTTAACTTTGATACTTCAAGTGCCCGCTAGTTAACCTAGATCGTTCAAGTGCCGATAGTTAACCTAGATTGTCCAAGTGCCTGCTAGTTAACCTACATAGTCCAAGTGCCTGCTAGGTAACCTAGATAGTCCAAGTGCCCCCTAGTTAACCTACATTCTCCACGTGCCCGATAGGGAACCTACATAGTCCAAGTGCCTGCTAGGTAACCTAGAGAGTGCAAGTGCCCGGTAGTTAACCTACATAGTCCAAGTGCCCGTTAGGTAACCTAGATAGCCCAAATGCCCATTAGGGAACCCACAAAGTCCAAGTGCCCGCTAGGGAACTTACATAGAATAAGGGCCTGCTAGGGAACTTACATAGTCCAAGGGCCCGTTAGGAAACCTACATTGTCCAAGTGCCCGTTATGTAACCTAGATAGTCAAAGTGCCCGTTAGGTAACCTAGATAGTCCAAGTGCCTGCTAGGTAACGTAGATAGTCCAACAGCCCGGTAGGTAACCTACATACTCCAAGTACCCGCTAGGTAACATAGATAGTTCAAGTGCCAGCTAGGTAACCTAGATAGTCCAAATGCCCGCTAGGTAACCTACAAAGTCTAAGTGCACGTTAGTTGATCTATATAGTCCAAATGCCCGCTAGGGAGCCTGCATAATCCAATTGCCCGCTAGGTAACATAGATAGTCAAGGGCCCGCTAGGTAACCTACATAGTCCTAGTGCCCTCTAGTTAACCTACATTCTCCAACTGCCCGATAGGGAACCTACATAGTCCAAGTGCCAGCTAGGTAACCTACATAGTCCAAATGCCCTCTAGTTAACCCACATAGTTCAAGTGCCCGCTAGGGAACTTACAAAATCCAAGGGCCCACTACGGAACCTACATAGTCCACGTGCCCGTTAGTTACCCTAGTTAGTCCAAGTGCCCGCTAGGTAACCTAGATAGTCCAACAGCCCGCTAGGTAACCAACATACTCCAAGAACACGCTAGGCAACGTAGATACTTCAATTGCCACCTAGGTAACCTAGAGAGTCCAAGTGCCCGCTAGGTAACCTACAAAGTCTAAGTGCCCGCTAGGTTATCTATATAGTCCAAATGCCCGCTAGGGAACCTACATAGTCTAAGTGCCCGCTAGGTAACCTAGATAGTCCAAGTGCCCTCTAGTTAACCTAGATCCTCCAAGTGTCCGCTAGTTAACCTAGATAGTCCAGGTGCTCGCTAGTTAACCTACATAGTACAAGGGCCCGCTAGTTGACATAGATAGTCCAAGTGCCCGCTAGTTAACCTAGATAGTCCAAGTGCCCACTAAGTAACCTAAGTAGTCCAAATGTCCGATAGGGATCCTACATAGTCCAAGTGCCCGCTAGTTAACCTACATAGTCCAAGTGCCCGTTCGTTTAACTAGATAGTCCAAGTGCCCGCTAGGTAACCTAGACTGTCCAAGTGCCCTCTAGGTTACCTACATAGTCCAAGTGCCCGGTCGTTAACCTAGATAGTCCAAGTGCCCGCTAGGAAACCTACATAGTCCAAGGGCCCGCTAGTTAACCTAGATAGTCCAAGTGCCCACTAGGTTACCTAAGTAGTCCAAATGTCCGATAGGGATCCTACATAGTCCAAGTGCCCGTTAGTTAACCTACATAGTCCAAGTGCCCGTTCGTTAAACTAGATAGTCCACGTGCCCGCTGGTAACCTAGACTATCCAAGTGCCCGCTAGGTTACCTACATAGTCCAAGTGCCCGTTCGTTAACCTAGATAGTCCAAGTGCCCGCTAGGAAACCTACATAGTCCAAGGGCCCGCTATGTAAACTAGATAGCCCAAGTGCCCGCTAGGTAACCTAGAGTCCAAGTGTTCGCTAGTTATCCTACATAGTCCAAGTGCCCGCTATGTAACCTAGATAGTCAAAGTGCCCGTTAGGTAACCTAGATAGTCCAAGTGCCTGCTAGGTAACCTAGATAGTCCAACAGCCCGGTAGGTAACCTACATACTCCAAGTAACCGCTAGGTAACATAGATAGTTCAAGTGCCAGCTAGGTAACCTAGATAGTCCAAGTGCCCGCTAGGTAACCTACAAAGTCTAGTGCCCGCTAGGTAATCTATATAGTCCAAATGCACGCTAGGGTGCCTACATAATCCAAATGCCCGCCAGGTAACCTAGATAGTCAAGGGCCCGCTAGGTAACCTACATAGTCCTAGTGCCCCCTAGTTAACCTACATTCTCCAAGTGCCCGATAGGGAACCTATATAGTCCAAGTGCCCTCTGGTTAACCCACAAAATCCAAGGGCCCGCTAGGGAACTTACAAAATCCAAGTGCCCGCTGGGAAACTTGATAGTCCAACAGCCCGCTAGGTAACCTACATACTCCAAGAACCGGCTAGGCAACGTAGATAGTTCAAGTGCCAGCTAGGTAACCTACAAAGTCTAAGTGCCCGCTAGGTTATCTATATAGTCCAAATGCCCGCTAGGGAACCTACATAGTCCAAGTGCCCACTAGGTAACCTAAATAGTCCAAGTTCCCTCTAGTTTCCTAGATCGTCCAAGTGCCCGCTAGTTAACCTACATAGTCCAAGGGCCCGCTAGTTAACCTACATAGTCCAAGGTCCGCTAGTTAACCTAGACAGTCCAAGTGCTCGCGAGTTAACCTACATAGTACAAGGGCCCGCGAGTTGACCTAGACAGTCCAAGTGCCAGCTAGTTAAACTAGATAGTCCAAGTGCCCGCTAGTTAAGCTATAAACCAAGTGCCCGCTGGGTAACCTACATAGTCCAAGGGCACGCTAGTTACCCTACATAGGACAAGTGCCCGCTAGGTAACCTAGAGAGTCCAAGTGCCCACTAGTTAACCTTCATAGTCCAAGGTCGTCCTAGGTAACCTAGATAGTCCTAAGGCCCGCTAGGTAACCTACATGGTCCTAGTGCCCCCTAGTTAACCTATATTCTCCAAGTGCCCGATAGGGAACCTACATAGTCCAAGTGCCTGCTAGGTAACCTACATAGTCCAAATGCCCGCTAGTTAACCTACATAGTCCAAGTACCCGTTAGGTAACCTAGATAGCCCAAACGCCCGCTAGGGAACCCACATAGTCCAAGTGCCCGCTAGGGAACCTACATAGTCCAAGTGCCTGCTAGGTAACCTACATAGTCCAAATTCCCGCTAGTTAACCTACATAGTCCGAGGGCCCGTTAGGGAACCTACATAGTCCAAGTGCCAGCTAGGTAACCTACATAGTCCAAATGCCCTCTAGTTAACCCACATAGTCCAAGTGCCCGCTAGGGAACTTACAAAATCCAAGGGCCCGCTAGTTAACCTACATAGTCCAAGGTCCGCTAGTTAACCCAGATAGTCCAAGTGCTCGCGAGTTAACCTACATAGTACAAGGGCCCGCGAGTTGACCTAGATAGTCCAAGTGCCAGCTAGTTAACCTAGGTAGTCCAAGTGCCCGCTAGTTAACCTATATACCAAGTGCCCGCTAGGTAACCTAGATAGTCCTAGGGCACGCTAGTTACCCTACATAGTACAAGTGCCCGCTAGGTAACCTAGAGAGTCCAAGTGCCCACTAGTTAACCTATATAGTCCAAGGTCCCCCTAGGTAACCTAGATAGTCCTAAGGCCCGCTAGGTAACCTACATGGTCCTAGTGCCCCCTAGTTAACCTACATTCTCCAAGTGCCCGATAGGGAACCTACATAGTCCAAGTGCCTGCTAGGTAACCTACATAGTCCAAATGCCCGCTAGTTAACCTACATAGTCCAAGTGCCCGTTAGGTAACCTAGAAAATCCAAGGGCCCTCTAGGGAACCCACATAGTCCAAGTGCCCGCTAGGGAACTTACATAGTCCAAGGGCCAGTTAGGGAACCTACATAGTCCAAGTGCCCGTTAGTTAATCTAGATAGTCCAAGTGGCCGCTAGGTAACCTAGATAGTCCAACAGCCCGGTAGGTAACCTACATACTGCAAGTACCCGCTAGGTAACCTAGATAGTCCAAGTGCCCGCTAGGTAACCTAAAAAGTCTAAGTGCCCGCTAGGTAATTTATATAGTCCAAATGCCCGCTAGGGAGCCTACATAATCCAAATGCCCGCTAGGTAACCTAGATAGTCAAGGGCCCGCTAGGTAACCTACATAGTCCTAGTGCCCCCTAGTTAACCTACATTCTCCAAGTGCCCGATAGGGAACCTACATAGTCCAAGCGCCAGCTAGGTAACCTATATAGTCCAAATGCCCTCTAGTTAACCCACATAGTCCAAGTGCCCGCTAGGGAACTTACAAAATCCAAGGGCCCGCTAGTTAACCTACATAGTCCAAGGTCCGCTAGTTAACCTAGATAGTCCAAGTGATCGCGAGTTAACCTACATAGTACAAGGGCCCGCGAGTTGACCTAGATAGTCCAAGTGCCAGCTAGTTAACCTAGATAGTCCAAGTGCCCGCTAGTTAACCCATATACCAAGTGCCCGCTAGGTAACCTAGATAGTCCAAGGGCACGCTAGTTAACCTACATAGTCCAAGGTCCCCCTAGGTAACCTAGATAGTCCTAAGGCCCGCTAGGTAACCTACATGGTCCTAGTGCCCCCTAGTTAACCTACATTCTCCAAGTGCCCAATAGGGAACCTACATAGTCCAAGTGCCCGCTAGTTAACCTACATAGTCCAAGTGCCCGTTAGGTTACCTAGATAGCCCAAATGCCCGCTAGGGAACCCACATAGTCCAAGTGCCCGCTAGGGAACTTACATAGTCCAAGGGCCCGCTAGGGAACTTACATAGTCCAAGGGCCCGTTAGGGAACCTACATAGTCCAAGTGCCCGTTAGTTAATCTAGATAGTCCAAGTGCCCGCTAGGTAACCTAGATAGTCCAACAGCCCGGTAGGTAACCTACATACTCCAAGTACCCGCTAGGTAACCTAGATAGTCCAAGTGCCCGCTAGGTAACCTACAAAGTCTAAGTGCCCGCTAGGTAATTTATATAGTCCAAATGCCCGCTAGAGAGCCTACATAATCCAAATGCCCGCTAGGTAACCTGGATAGTCAAGGGCCCGTTAGGTAACCTACATAGTCCTAGTGCCCCCTAGTTAACCTACATTCTCCAAGTGCCCGATAGGGAACCTACATAGTCCAAGTGCCAGCTAGGTAACCTACATAGTCCAAATGCCCTCTAGTTAACCCACATAGTCCAAGTGCCCGCTAGGGAACTTACAAAATCCAAGGGCCTGCTAGGGAAGCTACATAGTCCAAGTGCCCGTTAGTTAACCTAGATAGTCCAGGTGCCCGCTAGGTAACCTAGATAGTCCAACAGCCCGCTAGGTAACCTACATACTCCAAGAACCCGCTAGGCAACGTAGATAGTTCAAGTGCCAGCTAGGTAACCTAGATAGTCCAAGTGCCCGCTAGGTAACCTACAAAGTCTAAGTTCCCCCTAGGTTATCTATATGGTCCAAATGCCCGCTAGGGAACCTACATAGTCCAAGTGCCCGCAAGTTAACCTAGATATTCCAAGTGCTCCCTAGTTAACCTACATAGTACAAGGGCCCGCTAGTTGACCTAGATAGTCCAAGTGCCCGCTAGTTAACCTAGATAGTCCATGTGCCCGCTAGGTAACCTAAGGAGTCCAAATGTCCGATAGGGAACCTACATAGTCCAACTGCCCGCTAGTTAACCTACATAGTCCAAGTGCCTGTTTGCTAACCGAGATTGTCCAAGTGCCCGCTAGGTAACCTAGACTGTCCAAGTGCCTGCTAGGTTACCTACATAGTCCAAGTGCCCGTTGGTTAACCTAGATAGTCCAAGTGCCCTCTAGGAAACCTACATAGTCCAAGGGCCCACTAGGTAACCTAGATAGCCCAAGTGCCCGCTAGGTAACCTAGAGTCCAAGTGTTCGCTAGTTATCCAACATAGTCCAAGTGCCCGCTATGTAACCTAGATAGTCAAAGTGCCGTTAGGTAACCTAGATAGTCCAAGTGCCCGCTAGGTAACCTAGATAGTCCAACAGCCCGGTAGGTAACCTACATATTCCAAGTACCCGCTAGGTAACATAGTTCAAATGCCCGCTAGGTAACCTAGATAGTCAAGGGCCCGCTAGGTAACCTACATAGTCCTAGTGCCCCTTAGTTAACCTACATTCTCCAAGTGCCCCATAGGGAACCTACATAGTCCAAGTGCCCTCTGGTTAACCCATATAGTCCAAGTGCCCGCTAGGGAACTTACATAGTCCAAGGGCCCGCTAGGGAACCTACATAGTCCAAGTGCCCGTTAGTTAACCTAGATAGTCCAAGTGCCCGCTAGGTAACCTAGATAGTCCAACAGCCCGCTAGGTAACCTACACACTCCAAGAACCCGCTAGGCAACGTAGATAGTTCAAGTGCCAGCTAGGTAACCTAGATAGTCCAAGTGCCCGCTAGGTAACCTACAAATTCTATGTGCCCGCTAGTTTATCTATATAGTCCAAATGCCCGCTAGGGAACCTACATAGTCCAAGTGCCTACTAGGTAACCTAGATAGTCCAAGTGCCCGCTAGTTAACCTAGATAGTCCATGTGCCCGCTATGTAACCTAAGTAGTCCAAATGTCCGATAGGGAACCTACATAGTCCAAGTGCCCGCTAGTTAACCTACATAGTCCAAGTGCCTGTTCGTTAACCTAGAGAATCCAAGTGCCCGCTAGGTAACCTAGACTGTCCAAGTGCCTGCTAGGTTACCTACATAGTCCAAGTGCCCGTTGGTTAACCTAGATAGTCCAAGTGCCCGCTAGGGAACTTACATAGTCCAAGGGCCCGCTAGGGAACCTACATAGTCCAAGTGCCCGCTAGGTAACCTAGATAGTCCAACAGCCCGCTAGGTAACCTACATACTCCAAGAACCCGTTAGGCAACGTAGATAGTTCAAGTGCCAGCTAGGTAACCTAGATAGTCCAAGTGCCCGCTAGGTAACCTACAAATTCTAAGTGCCCGCTAGGTTATCTATATAGTCCAAAAGCCCGCTAGGGAACCTACATAGTCGAAGTGCCCGCTAGGTAACCTAGATAGTCCAAGTGCCCACTAGTTAACCTAGATCGTCCAAGTGCCCGCTAGTTAACCTACATAGTTCAAGGGCCCGCTAGTTAACCTACATAGTCCAAGGTCCGCTAGTTAACCTACATAGTCAAAGTGCTCGCTAGTTAACCTACATAGTACAAGGGCCCGCTAGTTGACCTAGATAGTCCAAGTGCCCGCTAGTTAACCTAGATAGTCCATGTGCCCGCTAGGTAATCTAAGTAGTCCAAATGTCCGATAGGGATCCTACATAGTCCAAGTGCCCGCTAGGTAACCTACATAGTCCAATTGCCCGTTCGTTAACCTAGAAGTCCAAGTGCCCGCTAGGTAACCTAGACAGTCCAAGTGCCCGCTAGGTTACCTGCATATTCCAAGTGCCCGTTCGTTAACCTAGATAGTCCAAGTGCCCGCTAGGTAACCTAGATAGTCCAAGTGCCCTCTAGTTAACCTAGATCCTCCAAGTGTCCGCTAGTTAACCTAGATAGTCCAGGTGCTTGCTAGTTAACCTACATAGTACAAGGGCCCGCTAGTTGACCTAGATAGTCCAAGTGCCCGCTAGTTAACCTAGATAGTCCAAGTGCCCACTAAGTAAACTAAGTAGTCCAAATGTCCGATAGGGATCCTACATAGTCCAAGTGCCTGCTAGTTAACCTACATAGTCCAAGTGCCCGGTCGTTAACCTAGATAGTCCAAGTGCCCGCTAGGATACCTACATAATCCAAGGGCCCGCTAGTTAACCTAGATAGTCCAAGTGCCCACTAGGTTACCTAAGTAGTCCAAATGTCCGATAGGGATCCTACATAGTCCAAGTGCCCGTTAGTTAACCTACATAGTCCAAGTGCCCGTTCGTTAAACTAGATAGTCCACGTGCCCGCTGGTAACCTAGACTATCCAAGTGCCCGCTAGGTTACCTACATAGTCCAAGTGCCCGTTCGTTAACCTAGATAGTCCAAGTGCCCGCTAGGAAACCTACATAGTCCAAGGGCCCGCTATGTAACCTAGATAACCCAAGTGCCCGCTAGGTAACCTAGAGTCCAAGTGTTCGCTAGTTATCCTACATAGTCCAAGTGCCCGCTATGTAACCTAGATAGTCAAAGTGCCCGTTAGGTAACCTAGATAGTCCAAGTGCCTGCTAGGTAACCTAGATAGTCCAACAGCCCGGTAGGTAACCTACATACTCCAAGTAACCGCTAGGTAACATAGATAGTTCAAGTGCCAGCTAGGTAACCTAGATAGTCCAAGTGCCCGCTAGGTAACCTACAAAGTCTAAGTGCCCGCTAGGTAATCTATATAGTCCAAATGCACGCTAGGGAGCCTACATAATTCAAAAGCCCGCCAGGTAACCTAGATAGTCAAGGGCCCGCTAGGTAACCTACATAGTCCTAGTGCCCCCTAGTTAACCTACATTCTCCAAGTGCCCGATAGGGAACCTATATAGTCCAAGTGCCCTCTGGTTAACCCACAAAATCCAAGGGCCCGCTAGGGAACTTACAAAATCCAAGTGCCCGCTGGGAAACTTGATAGTCCAACAGCCCGCTAGGTAACCTACATACTCCAAGAACCGGCTAGGCAACGTAGATAGTTCAAGTGCCAGCTAGGTAACCTACAAAGTCTAAGTGCCCGCTAAGTTATCTATATAGTCCAAATGCCCGCTAGGGAACCTACATAGTCCAAGTGCCCACTAGGTAACCTAAATAGTCCAAGTGCCCTCTAGTTTCCTAGATCGTCCAAGTGCCCGCTAGTTAACCTACATAGTCCAAGGGCCCGCTAGTTAACCTACATAGTCCAAGGTCCGCTAGTTAACCTAGACAGTCCAAGTGCTCGCGAGTTAACCTACATAGTACAAGGGCCCGCGAGTTGACCTAGACAGTCCAAGTGCCAGCTAGTTAAACTAGATAGTCCAAGTGCCCGCTAGTTAACCTATAAACCAAGTGCCCGCTGGGTAACCTACATAGTCCAAGGGCACGCTAGTTACCCTACATAGTACAAGTGCCCGCTAGGTAACCTAGAGAGTCCAAGTGCCCACTAGTTAACCTACATAGTCCAAGGTCGTCCTAGGTAACCTAGATAGTCCTAAGGCCCGCTAGGTAACCTACATGGTCCTAGTGCCCCCTAGTTAACCTACATTCTCCAAGTGCCCGATAGGGAACCTACATAGTCCAAGTGCCTGCTAGGTAACCTACATAGTCCAAATGCCCGCTAGTTAACCTACATAGTCCAAGTGCCCGTTAGGTAACCTAGATAGCCCAAACGCCCGCTAGGGAACCCACATAGTCCAAGTGCCCGCTAGGGAACCTACATAGTCCAAGTGCCTGCTAGGTAACCTACATAGTCCAAATTCCCGCTAGTTAACCTACATAGTCCGATGGCCCGTTAGGGAACCTACATAGTCCAAGTGCCAGCTAGGTAACCTACATAGTCCAAATGCCCTCTAGTTAACCCACATAGTCCAAGTGCCCGCTAGGGAACTTACAAAATCCAAGGGCCCGCTAGTTAACCTACATAGTCCAAGGTCCGCTAGTTAACCCAGATAGTCCAAGTGCTCGCGAGTTAACCTACATAGTACAAGGGCCCGCGAGTTGACCTAGATAGTCCAAGTGCCAGCTAGTTAACCTAGGTAGTCCAAGTGCCCGCTAGTTAACCTATATACCAAGTGCCCGCTAGGTAACCTAGATAGTCCTAGGGCACGCTAGTTACCCAACATAGTACAAGTGCCCGCTAGGTAACCTAGAGAGTCCAAGTGCCCACTAGTTAACCTATATAGTCCAAGGTCCCCCTAGGTAACCTAGATAGTCCTAAGGCCCGCTAGGTAACCTACATGGTCCTAGTGCCCCCTAGTTAACCTACATTCTCCAAGTGCCCGATAGGAAACCTACATAGTCCAAGTGCCTGCTAGGTAACCTACATAGTCCAAATGCCCGCTAGTTAACCTACATAGTCCAAGTGCCCGTTAGGTAACCTAGAAAATCCAAGGGCCCTCTAGGGAACCCACATAGTCCAAGTGCCCGCTAGGGAACTTACATAGTCCAAGGGCCAGTTAGGGAACCTACATAGTCCAAGTGCCCGTTAGTTAATCTAGATAGTCCAAGTGGCCGCTAGGTAACCTAGATAGTCCAACAGCCCGGTAGGTAACCTACATACTGCAAGTACCCGCTAGGTAACCTAGATAGTCCAAGTGCCCGCTAGGTAACCTAAAAGGTCTAAGTGCCCGCTAGGTAATTTATATAGTCCAAATGCCCGCTAGGGAGCCTACATAATCCAAATGCCCGCTAGGTAACCTAGATAGTCAAGGGCCCGCTAGGTAACCTACATAGTCCTAGTGCCCCCTAGTTAACCTACATTCTCCAAGTGCCCGATAGGGCACCTACATAGTCCAAGTGCCAGCTAGGTAACCTATATAGTCCAAATGCCCTCTAGTTAACCCACATAGTCCAAGTGCCCGCTAGGGAACTTACAAAATCCAAGGGCCCGCTAGTTAACCTACATAGTCCAAGGTCCGCTAGTTAACCTAGATAGTCCAAGTGATCGCGAGTTAACCTACATAGTACAAGGGCCCGCGAGTTGACCTAGATAGTCAAAGTGCCAGCTAGTTAACCTAGATAGTCCAAGTGCCCGCTAGTTAACCCATATACCAAGTGCCCGCTAGGTAACCTAGATAGTCCAAGGGCACGCTAGTTACCCTACATATTACAAGTGCCCGCTAGGTAACCTAGAGAGTCCAAGTGCCCACTAGTTAACCTACATAGTCCAATGTCCCCCTAGGTAACCTAGATAGTCCTAAGGCCCGCTAGGTAACCTACATGGTCTTAGTGCCCCCTAGTTAACCTACATTCTCCAAGTGCCCAATAGGGAACCTACATAGTCCAAGTGCCTGCTAGGTAACCTACATAGTCCAAATGCCCGCTAGTTAACCTACATAGTCCAAGTGCCCGTTAGGTTACCTAGATAGCCCAAATGCCCGCTAGGGAACCCACATAGTCCAAGTGCCCGCTAGGGAACTTACATAGTCCAAGGGCCCGCTAGGGAACTTACATAGTCCAAGGGCTCGTTAGGGAACCTACATAGTCCAAGTGCCCGTTAGTTAATCTAGATAGTCCAAGTGCCCGCTAGGTAACCTAGATAGTCCAACAGCCCGGTAGGTAACCTACATACTCCAAGTACCCGCTAGGTAACCTAGATAGTCCAAGTGCCCGCTAGGTAACCTACAAAGTCTAAGTGCCCGCTAGGTAATTTATATAGTCCAAATGCCCGCTAGAGAGCTACATAATCCAAATGCCCGCTAGGTAACCTAGATAGTCAAGGGCCCGTTAGGTAACCTACATAGTCCTAGTGCCCCCTAGTTAACCTACATTCTCCAAGTGCCCGATAGGGAACCTACATAGTCCAAGTGCCAGCTAGGTAACCTACATAGTCCAAATGCCCTCTAGTTAACCCACATAGTCCAAGTGCCCGCTAGGGAACTTACAAAATCCAAGGGCCTGCTAGGGAAGCTACATAGTCCAAGTGCCCGTTAGTTAACCTAGATAGTCCAGGTGCCCGCTAGGTAACCTAGATAGTCCAACAGCCCGCTAGGTAACCTACATACTCCAAGAACCCGCTAGGCAACGTAGATAGTTCAAGTGCCAGCTAGGTAACCTAGATAGTCCAAGTGCCCGCTAGGTAACCTACAAAGTCTAAGTTCCCCCTAGGTTATCTATATGGTCCAAATGCCCGCTAGGGAACCTACATAGTCCAAGTGCCCGCAAGTTAACCTAGATATTCCAAGTGCTCCCTAGTTAACCTACATAGTACAAGGGCCCGCTAGTTGACCTAGATAGTCCAAGTGCCCGCTAGTTAACCTAGATAGTCCATGTGCCCGCAAGGTAACCTAAGGAGTCCAAATGTCCGATAGGGAACCTACATAGTCCAACTGCCCGCTAGTTAACCTACATAGTCCAAGTGCCTGTTTGTTAACCGAGATTGTCCAAGTGCCCGCTAGGTAACCTACATAGTCCAAGGGCCCGCTAGTTAACCTACATAGTCCAAGGTCCGCTAGTTAACCTAGACAGTCCAAGTGCTCGCGAGTTAACCTACATAGTACAAGGGCCCGCGAGTTGACCTAGACAGTCCAAGTGCCAGCTAGTTAAACTAGATAGTCCAAGTGCCCGCTAGTTAACCTATAAACCAAGTGCCCGCTGGGTAACCTACATAGTCCAAGGGCACGCTAGTTACCCTACATAGTACAAGTGCCCGCTAGGTAACCTAGAGAGTCCAAGTGCCCACTAGTTAACCTACATAGTCCAAGGTCGTCCTAGGTAACCTAGATAGTCCTAAGGCCCGCTAGGTAACCTACATGGTCCTAGTGCCCCCTAGTTAACCTACATTCTCCAAGTGCCCGATAGGGAACCTACATAGTCCAAGTGCCTGCTAGGTAACCTACATAGTCCAAATGCCCGCTAGTTAACCTACATAGTCCAAGTGCCCGTTAGGTAACCTAGATAGCCCAAACGCCCGCTAGGGAACCCACATAGTCCAAGTGCCCGCTAGGGAACCTACATAGTCCAAGTGCCTGCTAGGTAACCTACATAGTCCAAATTCCCGCTAGTTAACCTACATAGTCCGAGGGCCCGTTAGGGAACCTACATAGTCCAAGTGCCAGCTAGGTAACCTACATAGTCCAAATGCCCTCTAGTTAACCCACATAGTCCAAGTGCCCGCTAGGGAACTTACAAAATCCAAGGGCCCGCTAGTTAACCTACATAGTCCAAGGTCCGCTAGTTAACCCAGATAGTCCAAGTGCTCGCGAGTTAACCTACATAGTACAAGGGCCCGCGAGTTGACCTAGATAGTCCAAGTGCCAGCTAGTTAACCTAGGTAGTCCAAGTGCCCGCTAGTTAACCTATATACCAAGTGCCCGCTAGGTAACCTAGATAGTCCTAGGGCACGCTAGTTACCCAACATAGTACAAGTGCCCGCTAGGTAACCTAGAGAGTCCAAGTGCCCACTAGTTAACCTATATAGTCCAAGGTCCCCCTAGGTAACCTAGATAGTCCTAAGGCCCGCTAGGTAACCTACATGGTCCTAGTGCCCCCTAGTTAACCTACATTCTCCAAGTGCCCGATAGGAAACCTACATAGTCCAAGTGCCTGCTAGGTAACCTACATAGTCCAAATGCCCGCTAGTTAACCTACATAGTCCAAGTGCCCGTTAGGTAACCTAGAAAATCCAAGGGCCCTCTAGGGAACCCACATAGTCCAAGTGCCCGCTAGGGAACTTACATAGTCCAAGGGCCAGTTAGGGAACCTACATAGTCCAAGTGCCCGTTAGTTAATCTAGATAGTCCAAGTGGCCGCTAGGTAACCTAGATAGTCCAACAGCCCGGTAGGTAACCTACATACTGCAAGTACCCGCTAGGTAACCTAGATAGTCCAAGTGCCCGCTAGGTAACCTAAAAGGTCTAAGTGCCCGCTAGGTAATTTATATAGTCCAAATGCCCGCTAGGGAGCCTACATAATCCAAATGCCCGCTAGGTAACCTAGATAGTCAAGGGCCCGCTAGGTAACCTACATAGTCCTAGTGCCCCCTAGTTAACCTACATTCTCCAAGTGCCCGATAGGGCACCTACATAGTCCAAGTGCCAGCTAGGTAACCTATATAGTCCAAATGCCCTCTAGTTAACCCACATAGTCCAAGTGCCCGCTAGGGAACTTACAAAATCCAAGGGCCCGCTAGTTAACCTACATAGTCCAAGGTCCGCTAGTTAACCTAGATAGTCCAAGTGATCGCGAGTTAACCTACATAGTACAAGGGCCCGCGAGTTGACCTAGATAGTCAAAGTGCCAGCTAGTTAACCTAGATAGTCCAAGTGCCCGCTAGTTAACCCATATACCAAGTGCCCGCTAGGTAACCTAGATAGTCCAAGGGCACGCTAGTTACCCTACATATTACAAGTGCCCGCTAGGTAACCTAGAGAGTCCAAGTGCCCACTAGTTAACCTACATAGTCCAATGTCCCCCTAGGTAACCTAGATAGTCCTAAGGCCCGCTAGGTAACCTACATGGTCTTAGTGCCCCCTAGTTAACCTACATTCTCCAAGTGCCCAATAGGGAACCTACATAGTCCAAGTGCCTGCTAGGTAACCTACATAGTCCAAATGCCCGCTAGTTAACCTACATAGTCCAAGTGCCCGTTAGGTTACCTAGATAGCCCAAATGCCCGCTAGGGAACCCACATAGTCCAAGTGCCCGCTAGGGAACTTACATAGTCCAAGGGCCCGCTAGGGAACTTACATAGTCCAAGGGCTCGTTAGGGAACCTACATAGTCCAAGTGCCCGTTAGTTAATCTAGATAGTCCAAGTGCCCGCTAGGTAACCTAGATAGTCCAACAGCCCGGTAGGTAACCTACATACTCCAAGTACCCGCTAGGTAACCTAGATAGTCCAAGTGCCCGCTAGGTAACCTACAAAGTCTAAGTGCCCGCTAGGTAATTTATATAGTCCAAATGCCCGCTAGAGAGCTACATAATCCAAATGCCCGCTAGGTAACCTAGATAGTCAAGGGCCCGTTAGGTAACCTACATAGTCCTAGTGCCCCCTAGTTAACCTACATTCTCCAAGTGCCCGATAGGGAACCTACATAGTCCAAGTGCCAGCTAGGTAACCTACATAGTCCAAATGCCCTCTAGTTAACCCACATAGTCCAAGTGCCCGCTAGGGAACTTACAAAATCCAAGGGCCTGCTAGGGAAGCTACATAGTCCAAGTGCCCGTTAGTTAACCTAGATAGTCCAGGTGCCCGCTAGGTAACCTAGATAGTCCAACAGCCCGCTAGGTAACCTACATACTCCAAGAACCCGCTAGGCAACGTAGATAGTTCAAGTGCCAGCTAGGTAACCTAGATAGTCCAAGTGCCCGCTAGGTAACCTACAAAGTCTAAGTTCCCCCTAGGTTATCTATATGGTCCAAATGCCCGCTAGGGAACCTACATAGTCCAAGTGCCCGCAAGTTAACCTAGATATTCCAAGTGCTCCCTAGTTAACCTACATAGTACAAGGGCCCGCTAGTTGACCTAGATAGTCCAAGTGCCCGCTAGTTAACCTAGATAGTCCATGTGCCCGCAAGGTAACCTAAGGAGTCCAAATGTCCGATAGGGAACCTACATAGTCCAACTGCCCGCTAGTTAACCTACATAGTCCAAGTGCCTGTTTGTTAACCGAGATTGTCCAAGTGCCCGCTAGGTAACCTACATAGTCCAAGGGCCCGCTAGTTAACCTACATAGTCCAAGGTCCGCTAGTTAACCTAGACAGTCCAAGTGCTCGCGAGTTAACCTACATAGTACAAGGGCCCGCGAGTTGACCTAGACAGTCCAAGTGCCAGCTAGTTAAACTAGATAGTCCAAGTGCCCGCTAGTTAACCTATAAACCAAGTGCCCGCTGGGTAACCTACATAGTCCAAGGGCACGCTAGTTACCCTACATAGTACAAGTGCCCGCTAGGTAACCTAGAGAGTCCAAGTGCCCACTAGTTAACCTACATAGTCCAAGGTCGTCCTAGGTAACCTAGATAGTCCTAAGGCCCGCTAGGTAACCTACATGGTCCTAGTGCCCCCTAGTTAACCTACATTCTCCAAGTGCCCGATAGGGAACCTACATAGTCCAAGTGCCTGCTAGGTAACCTACATAGTCCAAATGCCCGCTAGTTAACCTACATAGTCCAAGTGCCCGTTAGGTAACCTAGATAGCCCAAACGCCCGCTAGGGAACCCACATAGTCCAAGTGCCCGCTAGGGAACCTACATAGTCCAAGTGCCTGCTAGGTAACCTACATAGTCCAAATTCCCGCTAGTTAACCTACATAGTCCGAGGGCCCGTTAGGGAACCTACATAGTCCAAGTGCCAGCTAGGTAACCTACATAGTCCAAATGCCCTCTAGTTAACCCACATAGTCCAAGTGCCCGCTAGGGAACTTACAAAATCCAAGGGCCCGCTAGTTAACCTACATAGTCCAAGGTCCGCTAGTTAACCCAGATAGTCCAAGTGCTCGCGAGTTAACCTACATAGTACAAGGGCCCGCGAGTTGACCTAGATAGTCCAAGTGCCAGCTAGTTAACCTAGGTAGTCCAAGTGCCCGCTAGTTAACCTATATACCAAGTGCCCGCTAGGTAACCTAGATAGTCCTAGGGCACGCTAGTTACCCAACATAGTACAAGTGCCCGCTAGGTAACCTAGAGAGTCCAAGTGCCCACTAGTTAACCTATATAGTCCAAGGTCCCCCTAGGTAACCTAGATAGTCCTAAGGCCCGCTAGGTAACCTACATGGTCCTAGTGCCCCCTAGTTAACCTACATTCTCCAAGTGCCCGATAGGAAACCTACATAGTCCAAGTGCCTGCTAGGTAACCTACATAGTCCAAATGCCCGCTAGTTAACCTACATAGTCCAAGTGCCCGTTAGGTAACCTAGAAAATCCAAGGGCCCTCTAGGGAACCCACATAGTCCAAGTGCCCGCTAGGGAACTTACATAGTCCAAGGGCCAGTTAGGGAACCTACATAGTCCAAGTGCCCGTTAGTTAATCTAGATAGTCCAAGTGGCCGCTAGGTAACCTAGATAGTCCAACAGCCCGGTAGGTAACCTACATACTGCAAGTACCCGCTAGGTAACCTAGATAGTCCAAGTGCCCGCTAGGTAACCTAAAAGGTCTAAGTGCCCGCTAGGTAATTTATATAGTCCAAATGCCCGCTAGGGAGCCTACATAATCCAAATGCCCGCTAGGTAACCTAGATAGTCAAGGGCCCGCTAGGTAACCTACATAGTCCTAGTGCCCCCTAGTTAACCTACATTCTCCAAGTGCCCGATAGGGCACCTACATAGTCCAAGTGCCAGCTAGGTAACCTATATAGTCCAAATGCCCTCTAGTTAACCCACATAGTCCAAGTGCCCGCTAGGGAACTTACAAAATCCAAGGGCCCGCTAGTTAACCTACATAGTCCAAGGTCCGCTAGTTAACCTAGATAGTCCAAGTGATCGCGAGTTAACCTACATAGTACAAGGGCCCGCGAGTTGACCTAGATAGTCAAAGTGCCAGCTAGTTAACCTAGATAGTCCAAGTGCCCGCTAGTTAACCCATATACCAAGTGCCCGCTAGGTAACCTAGATAGTCCAAGGGCACGCTAGTTACCCTACATATTACAAGTGCCCGCTAGGTAACCTAGAGAGTCCAAGTGCCCACTAGTTAACCTACATAGTCCAATGTCCCCCTAGGTAACCTAGATAGTCCTAAGGCCCGCTAGGTAACCTACATGGTCTTAGTGCCCCCTAGTTAACCTACATTCTCCAAGTGCCCAATAGGGAACCTACATAGTCCAAGTGCCTGCTAGGTAACCTACATAGTCCAAATGCCCGCTAGTTAACCTACATAGTCCAAGTGCCCGTTAGGTTACCTAGATAGCCCAAATGCCCGCTAGGGAACCCACATAGTCCAAGTGCCGGCTAGGGAACTTACATAGTCCAAGGGCCCGCTAGGGAACTTACATAGTCCAAGGGCTCGTTAGGGAACCTACATAGTCCAAGTGCCCGTTAGTTAATCTAGATAGTCCAAGTGCCCGCTAGGTAACCTAGATAGTCCAACAGCCCGGTAGGTAACCTACATACTCCAAGTACCCGCTAGGTAACCTAGATAGTCCAAGTGCCCGCTAGGTAACCTACAAAGTCTAAGTGCCCGCTAGGTAATTTATATAGTCCAAATGCCCGCTAGAGAGCTACATAATCCAAATGCCCGCTAGGTAACCTAGATAGTCAAGGGCCCGTTAGGTAACCTACATAGTCCTAGTGCCCCCTAGTTAACCTACATTCTCCAAGTGCCCGATAGGGAACCTACATAGTCCAAGTGCCAGCTAGGTAACCTACATAGTCCAAATGCCCTCTAGTTAACCCACATAGTCCAAGTGCCCGCTAGGGAACTTACAAAATCCAAGGGCCTGCTAGGGAAGCTACATAGTCCAAGTGCCCGTTAGTTAACCTAGATAGTCCAGGTGCCCGCTAGGTAACCTAGATAGTCCAACAGCCCGCTAGGTAACCTACATACTCCAAGAACCCGCTAGGCAACGTAGATAGTTCAAGTGCCAGCTAGGTAACCTAGATAGTCCAAGTGCCCGCTAGGTAACCTACAAAGTCTAAGTTCCCCCTAGGTTATCTATATGGTCCAAATGCCCGCTAGGGAACCTACATAGTCCAAGTGCCCGCAAGTTAACCTAGATATTCCAAGTGCTCCCTAGTTAACCTACATAGTACAAGGGCCCGCTAGTTGACCTAGATAGTCCAAGTGCCCGCTAGTTAACCTAGATAGTCCATGTGCCCGCAAGGTAACCTAAGGAGTCCAAATGTCCGATAGGGAACCTACATAGTCCAACTGCCCGCTAGTTAACCTACATAGTCCAAGTGCCTGTTTGTTAACCGAGATTGTCCAAGTGCCCGCTAGGTAACCTACATAGTCCAAGGGCCCGCTAGTTAACCTACATAGTCCAAGGTCCGCTAGTTAACCTAGACAGTCCAAGTGCTCGCGAGTTAACCTACATAGTACAAGGGCCCGCGAGTTGACCTAGACAGTCCAAGTGCCAGCTAGTTAAACTAGATAGTCCAAGTGCCCGCTAGTTAACCTATAAACCAAGTGCCCGCTGGGTAACCTACATAGTCCAAGGGCACGCTAGTTACCCTACATAGTACAAGTGCCCGCTAGGTAACCTAGAGAGTCCAAGTGCCCACTAGTTAACCTACATAGTCCAAGGTCGTCCTAGGTAACCTAGATAGTCCTAAGGCCCGCTAGGTAACCTACATGGTCCTAGTGCCCCCTAGTTAACCTACATTCTCCAAGTGCCCGATAGGGAACCTACATAGTCCAAGTGCCTGCTAGGTAACCTACATAGTCCAAATGCCCGCTAGTTAACCTACATAGTCCAAGTGCCCGTTAGGTAACCTAGATAGCCCAAACGCCCGCTAGGGAACCCACATAGTCCAAGTGCCCGCTAGGGAACCTACATAGTCCAAGTGCCTGCTAGGTAACCTACATAGTCCAAATTCCCGCTAGTTAACCTACATAGTCCGAGGGCCCGTTAGGGAACCTACATAGTCCAAGTGCCAGCTAGGTAACCTACATAGTCCAAATGCCCTCTAGTTAACCCACATAGTCCAAGTGCCCGCTAGGGAACTTACAAAATCCAAGGGCCCGCTAGTTAACCTACATAGTCCAAGGTCCGCTAGTTAACCCAGATAGTCCAAGTGCTCGCGAGTTAACCTACATAGTACAAGGGCCCGCGAGTTGACCTAGATAGTCCAAGTGCCAGCTAGTTAACCTAGGTAGTCCAAGTGCCCGCTAGTTAACCTATATACCAAGTGCCCGCTAGGTAACCTAGATAGTCCTAGGGCACGCTAGTTACCCAACATAGTACAAGTGCCCGCTAGGTAACCTAGAGAGTCCAAGTGCCCACTAGTTAACCTATATAGTCCAAGGTCCCCCTAGGTAACCTAGATAGTCCTAAGGCCCGCTAGGTAACCTACATGGTCCTAGTGCCCCCTAGTTAACCTACATTCTCCAAGTGCCCGATAGGAAACCTACATAGTCCAAGTGCCTGCTAGGTAACCTACATAGTCCAAATGCCCGCTAGTTAACCTACATAGTCCAAGTGCCCGTTAGGTAACCTAGAAAATCCAAGGGCCCTCTAGGGAACCCACATAGTCCAAGTGCCCGCTAGGGAACTTACATAGTCCAAGGGCCAGTTAGGGAACCTACATAGTCCAAGTGCCCGTTAGTTAATCTAGATAGTCCAAGTGGCCGCTAGGTAACCTAGATAGTCCAACAGCCCGGTAGGTAACCTACATACTGCAAGTACCCGCTAGGTAACCTAGATAGTCCAAGTGCCCGCTAGGTAACCTAAAAGGTCTAAGTGCCCGCTAGGTAATTTATATAGTCCAAATGCCCGCTAGGGAGCCTACATAATCCAAATGCCCGCTAGGTAACCTAGATAGTCAAGGGCCCGCTAGGTAACCTACATAGTCCTAGTGCCCCCTAGTTAACCTACATTCTCCAAGTGCCCGATAGGGCACCTACATAGTCCAAGTGCCAGCTAGGTAACCTATATAGTCCAAATGCCCTCTAGTTAACCCACATAGTCCAAGTGCCCGCTAGGGAACTTACAAAATCCAAGGGCCCGCTAGTTAACCTACATAGTCCAAGGTCCGCTAGTTAACCTAGATAGTCCAAGTGATCGCGAGTTAACCTACATAGTACAAGGGCCCGCGAGTTGACCTAGATAGTCAAAGTGCCAGCTAGTTAACCTAGATAGTCCAAGTGCCCGCTAGTTAACCCATATACCAAGTGCCCGCTAGGTAACCTAGATAGTCCAAGGGCACGCTAGTTACCCTACATATTACAAGTGCCCGCTAGGTAACCTAGAGAGTCCAAGTGCCCACTAGTTAACCTACATAGTCCAATGTCCCCCTAGGTAACCTAGATAGTCCTAAGGCCCGCTAGGTAACCTACATGGTCTTAGTGCCCCCTAGTTAACCTACATTCTCCAAGTGCCCAATAGGGAACCTACATAGTCCAAGTGCCTGCTAGGTAACCTACATAGTCCAAATGCCCGCTAGTTAACCTACATAGTCCAAGTGCCCGTTAGGTTACCTAGATAGCCCAAATGCCCGCTAGGGAACCCACATAGTCCAAGTGCCGGCTAGGGAACTTACATAGTCCAAGGGCCCGCTAGGGAACTTACATAGTCCAAGGGCTCGTTAGGGAACCTACATAGTCCAAGTGCCCGTTAGTTAATCTAGATAGTCCAAGTGCCCGCTAGGTAACCTAGATAGTCCAACAGCCCGGTAGGTAACCTACATACTCCAAGTACCCGCTAGGTAACCTAGATAGTCCAAGTGCCCGCTAGGTAACCTACAAAGTCTAAGTGCCCGCTAGGTAATTTATATAGTCCAAATGCCCGCTAGAGAGCTACATAATCCAAATGCCCGCTAGGTAACCTAGATAGTCAAGGGCCCGTTAGGTAACCTACATAGTCCTAGTGCCCCCTAGTTAACCTACATTCTCCAAGTGCCCGATAGGGAACCTACATAGTCCAAGTGCCAGCTAGGTAACCTACATAGTCCAAATGCCCTCTAGTTAACCCACATAGTCCAAGTGCCCGCTAGGGAACTTACAAAATCCAAGGGCCTGCTAGGGAAGCTACATAGTCCAAGTGCCCGTTAGTTAACCTAGATAGTCCAGGTGCCCGCTAGGTAACCTAGATAGTCCAACAGCCCGCTAGGTAACCTACATACTCCAAGAACCCGCTAGGCAACGTAGATAGTTCAAGTGCCAGCTAGGTAACCTAGATAGTCCAAGTGCCCGCTAGGTAACCTACAAAGTCTAAGTTCCCCCTAGGTTATCTATATGGTCCAAATGCCCGCTAGGGAACCTACATAGTCCAAGTGCCCGCAAGTTAACCTAGATATTCCAAGTGCTCCCTAGTTAACCTACATAGTACAAGGGCCCGCTAGTTGACCTAGATAGTCCAAGTGCCCGCTAGTTAACCTAGATAGTCCATGTGCCCGCAAGGTAACCTAAGGAGTCCAAATGTCCGATAGGGAACCTACATAGTCCAACTGCCCGCTAGTTAACCTACATAGTCCAAGTGCCTGTTTGTTAACCGAGATTGTCCAAGTGCCCGCTAGGTAACCTACATAGTCCAAGGGCCCGCTAGTTAACCTACATAGTCCAAGGTCCGCTAGTTAACCTAGACAGTCCAAGTGCTCGCGAGTTAACCTACATAGTACAAGGGCCCGCGAGTTGACCTAGACAGTCCAAGTGCCAGCTAGTTAAACTAGATAGTCCAAGTGCCCGCTAGTTAACCTATAAACCAAGTGCCCGCTGGGTAACCTACATAGTCCAAGGGCACGCTAGTTACCCTACATAGTACAAGTGCCCGCTAGGTAACCTAGAGAGTCCAAGTGCCCACTAGTTAACCTACATAGTCCAAGGTCGTCCTAGGTAACCTAGATAGTCCTAAGGCCCGCTAGGTAACCTACATGGTCCTAGTGCCCCCTAGTTAACCTACATTCTCCAAGTGCCCGATAGGGAACCTACATAGTCCAAGTGCCTGCTAGGTAACCTACATAGTCCAAATGCCCGCTAGTTAACCTACATAGTCCAAGTGCCCGTTAGGTAACCTAGATAGCCCAAACGCCCGCTAGGGAACCCACATAGTCCAAGTGCCCGCTAGGGAACCTACATAGTCCAAGTGCCTGCTAGGTAACCTACATAGTCCAAATTCCCGCTAGTTAACCTACATAGTCCGAGGGCCCGTTAGGGAACCTACATAGTCCAAGTGCCAGCTAGGTAACCTACATAGTCCAAATGCCCTCTAGTTAACCCACATAGTCCAAGTGCCCGCTAGGGAACTTACAAAATCCAAGGGCCCGCTAGTTAACCTACATAGTCCAAGGTCCGCTAGTTAACCCAGATAGTCCAAGTGCTCGCGAGTTAACCTACATAGTACAAGGGCCCGCGAGTTGACCTAGATAGTCCAAGTGCCAGCTAGTTAACCTAGGTAGTCCAAGTGCCCGCTAGTTAACCTATATACCAAGTGCCCGCTAGGTAACCTAGATAGTCCTAGGGCACGCTAGTTACCCAACATAGTACAAGTGCCCGCTAGGTAACCTAGAGAGTCCAAGTGCCCACTAGTTAACCTATATAGTCCAAGGTCCCCCTAGGTAACCTAGATAGTCCTAAGGCCCGCTAGGTAACCTACATGGTCCTAGTGCCCCCTAGTTAACCTACATTCTCCAAGTGCCCGATAGGAAACCTACATAGTCCAAGTGCCTGCTAGGTAACCTACATAGTCCAAATGCCCGCTAGTTAACCTACATAGTCCAAGTGCCCGTTAGGTAACCTAGAAAATCCAAGGGCCCTCTAGGGAACCCACATAGTCCAAGTGCCCGCTAGGGAACTTACATAGTCCAAGGGCCAGTTAGGGAACCTACATAGTCCAAGTGCCCGTTAGTTAATCTAGATAGTCCAAGTGGCCGCTAGGTAACCTAGATAGTCCAACAGCCCGGTAGGTAACCTACATACTGCAAGTACCCGCTAGGTAACCTAGATAGTCCAAGTGCCCGCTAGGTAACCTAAAAGGTCTAAGTGCCCGCTAGGTAATTTATATAGTCCAAATGCCCGCTAGGGAGCCTACATAATCCAAATGCCCGCTAGGTAACCTAGATAGTCAAGGGCCCGCTAGGTAACCTACATAGTCCTAGTGCCCCCTAGTTAACCTACATTCTCCAAGTGCCCGATAGGGCACCTACATAGTCCAAGTGCCAGCTAGGTAACCTATATAGTCCAAATGCCCTCTAGTTAACCCACATAGTCCAAGTGCCCGCTAGGGAACTTACAAAATCCAAGGGCCCGCTAGTTAACCTACATAGTCCAAGGTCCGCTAGTTAACCTAGATAGTCCAAGTGATCGCGAGTTAACCTACATAGTACAAGGGCCCGCGAGTTGACCTAGATAGTCAAAGTGCCAGCTAGTTAACCTAGATAGTCCAAGTGCCCGCTAGTTAACCCATATACCAAGTGCCCGCTAGGTAACCTAGATAGTCCAAGGGCACGCTAGTTACCCTACATATTACAAGTGCCCGCTAGGTAACCTAGAGAGTCCAAGTGCCCACTAGTTAACCTACATAGTCCAATGTCCCCCTAGGTAACCTAGATAGTCCTAAGGCCCGCTAGGTAACCTACATGGTCTTAGTGCCCCCTAGTTAACCTACATTCTCCAAGTGCCCAATAGGGAACCTACATAGTCCAAGTGCCTGCTAGGTAACCTACATAGTCCAAATGCCCGCTAGTTAACCTACATAGTCCAAGTGCCCGTTAGGTTACCTAGATAGCCCAAATGCCCGCTAGGGAACCCACATAGTCCAAGTGCCGGCTAGGGAACTTACATAGTCCAAGGGCCCGCTAGGGAACTTACATAGTCCAAGGGCTCGTTAGGGAACCTACATAGTCCAAGTGCCCGTTAGTTAATCTAGATAGTCCAAGTGCCCGCTAGGTAACCTAGATAGTCCAACAGCCCGGTAGGTAACCTACATACTCCAAGTACCCGCTAGGTAACCTAGATAGTCCAAGTGCCCGCTAGGTAACCTACAAAGTCTAAGTGCCCGCTAGGTAATTTATATAGTCCAAATGCCCGCTAGAGAGCTACATAATCCAAATGCCCGCTAGGTAACCTAGATAGTCAAGGGCCCGTTAGGTAACCTACATAGTCCTAGTGCCCCCTAGTTAACCTACATTCTCCAAGTGCCCGATAGGGAACCTACATAGTCCAAGTGCCAGCTAGGTAACCTACATAGTCCAAATGCCCTCTAGTTAACCCACATAGTCCAAGTGCCCGCTAGGGAACTTACAAAATCCAAGGGCCTGCTAGGGAAGCTACATAGTCCAAGTGCCCGTTAGTTAACCTAGATAGTCCAGGTGCCCGCTAGGTAACCTAGATAGTCCAACAGCCCGCTAGGTAACCTACATACTCCAAGAACCCGCTAGGCAACGTAGATAGTTCAAGTGCCAGCTAGGTAACCTAGATAGTCCAAGTGCCCGCTAGGTAACCTACAAAGTCTAAGTTCCCCCTAGGTTATCTATATGGTCCAAATGCCCGCTAGGGAACCTACATAGTCCAAGTGCCCGCAAGTTAACCTAGATATTCCAAGTGCTCCCTAGTTAACCTACATAGTACAAGGGCCCGCTAGTTGACCTAGATAGTCCAAGTGCCCGCTAGTTAACCTAGATAGTCCATGTGCCCGCAAGGTAACCTAAGGAGTCCAAATGTCCGATAGGGAACCTACATAGTCCAACTGCCCGCTAGTTAACCTACATAGTCCAAGTGCCTGTTTGTTAACCGAGATTGTCCAAGTGCCCGCTAGGTAACCTAGACTGTCCAAGTGCCTGCTAGGTTACCTACATAGTCCAAGTGCCCGTTGGTTAACCTAGATAGTCCAAGTGCCCTCTAGGAAACCTACATAGTCCAAGGGCCCACTAGGTAACCTAGATAGCCCAAGTGCCCGCTATGTAACCTAGAGTCCAAGTGTTCGCTAGTTATCCAACATAGTCCAAGTGCCCGCTATGTAACCTAGATAGTCAAAGTGCCGTTAGGTAACCTAGATAGTCCAAGTGCCCGCTAGGTAACCTAGATAGTCCAACAGCCCGGTAGGTAACCTACATATTCCAAGTACCCGCTAGGTAACATAGTTCAAATGCCCGCTAGGTAACCTAGATAGTCAAGGGCCCGCTAGGTAACCTACATAGTCCTAGTGCCCCTTAGTTAACCTACATTCTCCAAGTGCCCCATAGGGAACCTACATAGTCCAAGTGCCCTCTGGTTAACCCATATAGTCCAAGTGCCCGCTAGGGAACTTACATAGTCCAAGGGCCCGCTAGGGAACCTACATAGTCCAAGTGCCCGTTAGTTAACCTAGATAGTCCAAGTGCCCGCTAGGTAACCTAGATAGTCCAACAGCGCGCTAGGTAACCTACATACTCCAAGAACCCGCTAGGCAACGTAGATAGTTCAAGTGCCAGCTAGGTAACCTAGATAGTCCAAGTGCCCGCTAGGTAACCTACAAATTCTAAGTGCCCGCTAGGTTATCTATATAGTACAAATGCTCGCTAGGGAACCTACATAGTCGAAGTGCCCGCTAGGTAACCTAGATAGTCCATGTGCCCACTAGTTAACCTAGATCGTCCAAGTATCCGCTAGTTAAGCTACATAGTCCAAGGGCCCGCTAGTTAACCTACATAGTAAAAGGTCCCCTAGTTAACCTACATAGTCAAAGTGCTCGCTAGTTAACCTACATAGTACAAGGGCCCGCTAGTTGACCTAGATAGTCCAAGTGCCCGCTAGTTAACCTAGATAGTCCATGTGCCCGCTAGGTAACCTAAGTAGTCCAAATGTCCGATAGGGATCCTACATAGTCCAAGTGCCCGCTAGGTAACCTACATAGTACAAGTGCCCGTTCGTTAACCTAGAGGTCCAAGTGCCCGCTAGGTAACCTAGACAGTCCAAGTGCCCGCTAGGTTACCTACATAGTCCAAGTGCCCGTTGGTTAACCTAGATAGTCCAAGTGCCCGCTAGGAAACCTACATAGTCCAAGGGCCCACTAGGTAACCTAGATAGCCCAAGTGCCCGCTAGGTAACCTAGATAGTCCAACAGCCCGGTAGGTAACCTACATACTCCAAGTACCCGCTAGTTAACATAGATAGTTCAAATGCCCGCTAGGTAACCTAGATAGTCAAAGGCCCGCTAGGTAACCTACAAAGTCCTAGTGCCCCCTAGTAAACCTACATTCTCCAAGTGCCCCATAGGGAACCTACATAGTCCAAGTGCCCTCTGGTTAACCCACATAGTCCAAGTGCCCGCTAGGGAACTTACATAGTCCAAGGGCCCGCTAGGGAACCTACATAGTCCAAGTGCCCGCTAGGTAACCTAGATAGTCCAACAGCCCCCTAGGTAACCTACATACTCCAAGAACCCGCTAGGCAACGTAGATAGTTCAAGTGCCAGCTAGGTAACCTAGATAGTCCAAGTGCCCGTTAGGTAACCTACAAATTCTAAGTGCCCGCTAGGTTATCTATATAGTCCAAATGCCCGCTAGGGAACCTACATAGTCGAAGTGCCTGCTAGGTAACCTAGATAGTCCAAGTGCCCACTAGTTAACCTAGATCGTCCAAGTGCCCGCTAGTTAACCTACATAGTTCAAGGGCCCGGTAGTTAACCTACATAGTCCAAGGTCCGCTAGTTAACCTACATAGTCAAAGTGCTCGCTAGTTAACCTACATAGTACAAGGGCCCGCTAGTTGACCTAGATAGTCCAAGTGCCCGCTAGTTAACCTAGATAGTCCATGTGCCCGCTAGGTAATCTAAGTAGTCCAAATGTCCGATAGGGATCCTACATAGTCCAAGTGCCCGCTAGGTAACCTACATAGTACAAGTGCCCGTTCTTTAACCTAGAAGTCCAAGTGCCCGCTAGGTAACCTAGACAGTCCAAGTGCCCGCTAGGTTACCTGCATATTCCAAGTGCCCGTTCGTTAACCTAGATAGTCCAAGTGCCCGCTAGTTAACCTAGATAGTCCATGTGCCCGCTAGGTAATCTAAGTAGTCCAAATGTCCGATAGGGATCCTACATAGTCAAAGTGCCCGCTAGGTAACCTACATAGTCCAAGTGCCCGTTCGTTAACCTAGAAGTCCAAGTGCCCGCTAGGTAACCTAGACAGTCCAAGTGCCCGCTAGGTTACCTGCATATTCCAAGTGCCCGTTCGTTAACCTACATAGTCCAAGTGCCCGCTAGGTAACCTAGATAGTCCAAGTGCCCTCTAGTTAACCTAGATCCTCCAAGTGTCCGCTAGTTAACCTAGATAGTCCAAGTGCCCGCTAGGTAACCTACAAAGTCTAAGTGCCCGCTAGGTAATCTATATAGTCCAAATGCACGCTAGGGAGCCTACATAATTCAAAAGCCCGCCAGGTAACCTAGATAGTCAAGGGCCCGCTAGGTAACCTACATAGTCCTAGTGCCCCCTAGTTAACCTACATTCTCCAAGTGCCCGATAGGGAACCTACATAGTCCAAGTGCCCTCTGGTTAACCCACAAAATCCAAGGGCCCGCTAGGGAACTTACAAAATCCAAGTGCCCGCTGGGAAACTTGATAGTCCAACAGCCCGCTAGGTAACCTACATACTCCAAGAACCGGCTAGGCAACGTAGATAGTTCAAGTGCCAGCTAGGTAACCTACAAAGTCTAAGTGCCCGCTAGGTTATCTATATAGTCCAAATGCCCGCTAGGGAACCTACATAGTCCAAGTGCCCACTAGGTAACCTAAATAGTCCAAGTGCCCTCTAGTTTCCTAGATCGTCCAAGTGCCCGCTAGTTAACCTACATAGTCCAAGGGCCCGCTAGTTAACCTACATAGTCCAAGGTCCGCTAGTTAACCTAGATAGTCCAAGTGCTCGCGAGTTAACCTACATAGTACAAGGGCCCGCGAGTTGACCTAGACAGTCCAAGTGCCAGCTAGTTAAACTAGATAGTCCAATTGCCCGCTAGTTAACCTATAAACCAAGTGCCCGCTGGGTAACCTACATAGTCCAAGGGCACGCTAGTTACCCTACATAGTACAAGTGCCCGCTAGGTAACCTATAGAGTCCAAGTGCCCACTAGTTAACCTACATAGTCCAAGGTCGTCCTAGGTAACCTAGATAGTCCTAAGGCCCGCTAGGTAACCTACATGGTCCTAGTGCCCCCTAGTTAACCTACATTCTCCAAGTGCCCGATAGGGAACCTACATAGTCCAAGTGCCTGCTAGGTAACCTACATAGTCCAAATGCCCGCTAGTTAACCTACATAGTCCAAGTACCCGTTAGGTAACCTAGATAGCCCAAACGCCCGCTAGGGAACCCACATAGTCCAAGTGCCCGCTAGGGAACCTACATAGTCCAAGTGCCTGCTAGGTAACCTACATAGTCCAAATTCCCGCTAGTTAACCTACATAGTCCGATGGCCCGTTAGGGAACCTACATAGTCCAAGTGCCAGCTAGGTAACCTACATAGTCCAAATGCCCTCTAGTTAACCCACATAGTCCAAGTGCCCGCTAGGGAACTTACAAAATCCAAGGGCCCGCTAGTTAACCTACATAGTCCAAGGTCCGCTAGTTAACCCAGATAGTCCAAGTGCTCGCGAGTTAACCTACATAGTACAAGGGCCCGCGAGTTGACCTAGATAGTCCAAGTGCCAGCTAGTTAACCTAGGTAGTCCAAGTGCCCGCTAGTTAACCTATATACCAAGTGCCCGCTAGGTAACCTAGATAGTCCTAGGGCACGCTAGTTACCCTACATAGTACAAGTGCCCGCTAGGTAACCTAGAGAGTCCAAGTGCCCACTAGTTAACCTATATAGTCCAAGGTCCCCCTAGGTAACCTAGATAGTCCTAAGGCCCGCTAGGTAACCTACATGGTCCTAGTGCCCCCTAGTTAACCTACATTCTCCAAGTGCCCGATAGGGAACCTACATAGTCCAAGTGCCTGCTAGGTAACCTACATAGTCCAAATGCCCGCTAGTTAACCTACATAGTCCAAGTGCCCGTTAGGTAACCTAGAAAATCCAAGGGCCCTCTAGGGAACCCACATAGTCCAAGTGCCCGCTAGGGAACTTACATAGTCCAAGGGCCAGTTAGGGAACCTACATAGTCCAAGTGCCCGTTAGTTAATCTAGATAGTCCAAGTGGCCGCTAGGTAACCAAGATAGTCTAACAGCCCGGTAGGTAACCTACATACTGCAAGTACCCGCTAGGTAACCTAGATAGTCCAAGTGCCCGCTAGGTAACCTAAAAAGTCTAAGTGCCCGCTAGGTAATTTATATAGTCCAAATGCCCACTAGGGAGCCTACATAATCCAAATGCCCGCTAGGTAACCTAGATAGTCAAGGGCCCGCTAGGTAACCTACATAGTCCTAGTGCCCCCTAGTTAACCTACATTCTCCAAGTACCCGATAGGGAACCTACATAGTCCAAGTGCCAGCTAGGTAACCTATATACTCCAAATGCCCTCTAGTTAACCCACATAGTCCAAGTGCCCGCTAGGGAACTTACAAAATCCATGGGCCCGCTAGTTAACCTACATAGTCCAAGGTCCGCTAGTTAACCTAGATAGTCCAAGTGATCGCGAGTTAACCTACATAGTACAAGGGCCCGCGAGTTGACCTAGATAGTCCAAGTGCCAGCTAGTTAACCTAGATAGTCCAAGTGCCCGCTAGTTAACCCATATACCAAGTGCCCGCTAGGTAACCTAGATAGTCCAAGGGCACGCTAGTTACCCTACATATTACAAGTGCCCGCTAGGTAACCTAGAGAGTCCAAGTGCCCACTAGTTAACCTACATAGTCCAAGGTCCCCCTAGGTAACCTAGATAGTCCTAAGGCCCGCTAGGTAACCTACATGGTCCTAGTGCCCCCTAGTTAACCTGCATTCTCCAAGTGCCCAATAGGGAACCTACATAGTCCAAGTGCCTGCTAGGTAACCTACATAGTCCAAATGCCCGCTAGTTAACCTACATAGTCCAAGTAACCGCTAGGTAACATAGATAGTTCAAGTGCCAGCTAGGTAACCTAGATAGTCCAAATGCCCGCTAGGTAACCTACAAAGTCTAAGTGCACGTTAGATGATCTATATAGTCCAAATGCCCGCTAGGGAGCCTACATAATCCAAATGCTCGCTAGGTAACCTAGATAGTCAAGGGCCCGCTAGGTAACCTACATAGTCCTAGTGCCCTCTAGTTAACCTACATTCTCCAAGTGCCCGATAGGGAACCTACATAGTCCAAGTGCCAGCTAGGTAACCTACATAGTCCAAATGCCCTCTAGTTAACCCACATAGTTCAAGTGCCCGCTAGGGAACTTACAAAATCCAAGGGCCCACTAGGGAACCTACATAGTCCAAGTGCCCGTTAGGTAACCTAGATAGTCCAACAGCCCGCTAGGTAACCAACATACTCCAAGAATCTGCTAGGCAACGTAGACACTTGAATTGCCAGCTAGGTAACCTAGAGAGTCCAAGTGCCCGCTAGGTAACCTACAAAGTCTAAGTGCCCGCTAGGTTATCTATATAGTCCAAATGCCCGCTAGGGAACCTACATAGTCTAAGTGCCCGCTAGGTAACCTAGATAGTCCAAGTGCCCTCTAGTTAACCTAGATCGTCCAAGTGTCCGCTAGTTAACCTAGATAGTCCAGGTGCTCGCTAGTTAACCTACATAGTACAAGGGCCCGCTAGTTGACCTAGATAGTCCAAGTGATCGCTAGTTAACCTAGATAGTCCAAGTGCCCACTAAGTAACCTAAGTAGTCCAAATGTCCGATAGGGATCCTACATAGTCCAAGTGCCCGCTAGTTAACCTACATAGTCCAAGTGCCCGTTCGTTAAACTAGATAGTCCAAGTGCCCGCTAGGTAACCTAAACTGTCCAAGTGCCCTCTAGGTTACCTACATAGTCCAAGTGCCCGGTCGTTAACCTAGATAGTCCAAGTGCCCGCTAGGAAACCTACATAGTCCAAGGGCCCGCTAGTTAACCTAGATAGTCCAAGTGCCCACTAGGTTACCTAAGTAGTCCAAATGTCCGATAGGGATCCTACATAGTCCAAGTGCCCATTAGTTAACCTACATAGTCCAAGTGCCCGTTCGTTAAACTAGATAGTCCACGTGCCCGCTGGTAACCTAGACTGTCCAAGTGCCCGCTAGGTTACCTACATAGTCCAAGTGCCCGTTCGTTAACCTAGATAGTCCAAGTGCCCGCTTGGAAACCTACATAGCCCAAGGGCCCGCTAGGTAACCTAGATAGCCCAAGTGCCCGCTAGGTAACCTAGAGTCCAAGTGTTCGCTAGTTATCCTACATAGTCCAAGTGCCCGCTATGTAACCTAGATAGTAAAAGTGCCCGTTAGGTAACCTAGATAGTCCAAGTGCCTGCTAGGTAACCTAGATAGTCCAACAGCCCGGTAGGTAACCTACATACTCCAAGTAACCGCTAGGTAACATAGATAGTTCAAGTGCCAGCTAGGTAACCTAGATAGTCCAAATGCCCGCTAGGTAACCTACAAAGTCTAAGTGCACGTTAGGTGATCTATATAGTCCAAATGCACGCTAGGGAGCCTACATAATTCAAAAGCCCGCCAGGTAACCTAGATAGTCAAGGGCCCGCTAGGTAACCTACATAGTCCTAGTGCCCCCTAGTTAACCTACATTCTCCAAGTGCCCGATAGGGAACCTATATAGTCCAAGTGCCCTTGGTTAACCCACATCGTCCATGGGCCCGCTAGGGAACTTACAAAATCCAAGTGCCCGCTAGGGAACCTAGATAGTCCAACAGCCCGCTAGGTAACCTAAAAACTCCAAGAACCGGCTAGGCAACGTAGATAGTTCAAGTGCCCGCTAGGTAACCTACAAAGTCTAAGTGCCCGCTAGGTTATCTATATAGTCCAAATGCCCGCTAGGGAACCTACATAGTCCAAGTGCCCACTAGGTAACCTAAATAGTCCAAGTGCCCTCTAGTTTCCTAGATCGTCCAAGTGCCCGCTAGTTAACCTACATAGTCCAAGGGCCCGCTAATTAACCTACATAGTCCGAGGGCATGTTAGGGAACCTACATAGTCCAAGTGCCCGTTAGTTAATCTAGATAGTCCAAGTGCCCGCTAGGTAACCTAGATAGTCCAACAGCCCGGTAGGTAACCTACATACTCCAAGTACCCGCTACGTAACCTAGATAGTCCAAATGCCCGCTAGGTAACCTACAAAGTCTAAGTGCCCGCTAGGTAATTTATATAGTCCATATGCCCGCTAGGGAGCCTACATAATCCAAATGCCCGCTAGGTAACCTAGATAGTCAAGGGCCCGCTAGGCAACCTACATAGTCCTAGTGCCCCCTAGTTAACCTACATTCTCCAAGTGCCCGATAGGGAACCTACATAGTCCAAGTGCCAGCAAGGTAACCTACATAGTCCAAATGCCCTCTAGTTAACCCACATAGTCCAAGTGCCCGCTAGGGAACTAACAAAATCCAAGGGCCCGCTAGTTAACCTACATAGTCCAAGGTCCGCTAGTTAACCTAGATAGTCCAAGTGCTCGCGAGTTAACCTACATAGTACAAGGGCCCGCGAGTTGACCTAGATAGTCCAAGTGCCAGCTAGTTAACCTAGGTAGTCGAAGTGCCCGCTAGTTAACCTATAAACCAAGTGCCCGCTAGGTAACCTAGATAGTCCAAGGGCACGCTAGTTACCCTACATAGTACAAGTGCCCGCTAGGTAACCTAGAGAGTCCAAGTGCCCACTAGTTAACCTACATAGTCCAAGGTCCTCCTAGGTAACCTAGATAGTCCTAAGGCCCGCTAGGTAACCTACATGGTCCTAGTGCCCCCTAGTTAACCTACATTCACCAAGTGCCCGATAGGGAACCTACATAGTCCAAGTGCCTGCTAGGTAACCTACATAGTCCAAATGCCCGCTAGTTAACCTACATAGTCCAAGTACCTGTTAGGTAACCTAGATAGCCCAAATGCCCGCTAGGGAACCCACATAATCCAAGTGCCCGCTAGGGAACCTACATAGTCCAAGTGCCTGCTAGGTAACCTACATAGTCCAAATGCCCGCTAGTTAACCTACATAGTCCGAGGGCCCGTTAGGGAACCTACATAGTCCAAGTGCCCGTTAGTTAATCTAGATAGTCCAAGTGCCCGCTAGGTAACCTAGATAGTCCTAGGGCACGCTAGTTACCCTATATAGTACAAGTTCCCGCTAGGTAACCTAGAGAGTCTAAGTGCCCACTAGTTAACCTATATAGTCCAAGGTCCCACTAGGTAACCTAGATAGTCCTAAGGCCCGCTAGGTAACCTACATGGTCCTAGTGCCCTCTAGTTAACCCACATAGTCCAAGTGCCCGCTGGGGAACTTACAAAATCCAAGGGCCTGCTAGGGAAGCTACATAGTCCTAGTGCCCGTTAGTTAACCTAGATAGTCCAGGTGCCCGCTAGGTAACCTAGATAGTCCAACAGCCCGCTAGGTAACCTACATACTCCAAGAACCCGCTAGGCATCGTAGATAGTTCAAGTGCCAGCTAGGTAACCTAGATAGTCCAAGTGCCCGCTAGTTAACCTACATAGTTCAAGGGCCCGCTAGTTAACCTACATAGTCCAAGGTCCGCTAGTTAACCTACATAGTCAAAGTGCTCGCTAGTTAACCTACATAGTACAAGGGACCGCTAGTTGACCTAGATAGTCCAAGTGCCGCTAGTTAACCTAGATAGTCCATGTGCCCGCTAGGTAATCTAAGTAGTCCAAATGTCCGATAGGGATCCTACATAGTCCAAGTACCCGCTAGGCAACCTACATAGTCCAAGAGCCCGTTCGTTAACCTAGAAGTCCAAGTGCCCGATAGGTAACCTAGACAGTCCAAGTGCCCGCTAGGTTACCTGCATATTCCAAGTGCCCGTTCGTTAACCTAGATAGTCCAAGTGCCCGCTAGGTAACCTAAATAGTCCAAGGGCCCGCTAGTTAACCTACATAATCCAAGGTCTCACTTATTAACTTTGATAGTTCAAGTGCCCGCTAGTTAACCTAGATCGTCCAAGTGCCGCTAGTTAACCTAGATTTTCCAAGTTCCTGCTAGTTAACCTACATAGTCCAAGTGCCTGCTAGGTAACCTAGATAGTCCAAGTGCCCCCTAGTTAACCTACATTCTCCACGTGCCCGATAGGGAACCTACATAGTCCAAGTGCCTGCTAGGTAACCTACATAGTACAAATGCCCCCTAGTTAACCTACATAGTCCAAGTGCCCGTTAGGTAACCTAGATAGCCCAAATGCCCATTAGGGAACCCACATAGCCCAAGTGCCCGCTAGGGAACTTACATAGTCCAAGGGCCCGCTAGGGAGCCTACATAGTCCAAGTGCCCGTTAGCTAACCTAGATAGTCCAAGTGCCCGCTGGGTAACCTAGATAGTCCAACAGCCCGGTAGGTAACCTACATACTCCAAGTACCCGCTAGGTAACATAGATAGTTCAAGTGCCAGCTAGGTAACCTAGATAGTCCAAGTGCCCGCTAGGTAACCTACAAAGTCTAAGTGCACGCTAGGTAATCTATGTAGTCCAAATGCCCGCTAGGGAGCCTACATAATCCGAATGCCCGCTAGGTAACCTAGATAATCAAGGGCCCGCTTGGTAACTTACATAGTCCTAGTGCCCCCTAGTTAACCTACATTCTCCAAGTGCCCGATAGGAAACCTACATAGTCCAAGTGCCACCTAGGAAACCTACATAGTCCAAACGCCCTCTACTTAACCCACATAGTTCAAGTGCCCGCTAGGGAACTTATAAAATCCAAGGGCCCGCTAGGGAATCTACATAGTCCAAGTGCCCGTTAGTTAACCTAGATATTCCAAATACCCACTAGGTAACCTAGATAGTCCAACAGCCCGCTAGGTAACCTACATACTCCAAGAACCCGCTAGGCAACGTAGATAGTTCAAGTGCCAGCTAGGTAACCTAGATAGACCAAGTGCCCGCTAGGTAACCTACAAAGTCTAAGTGCCCGCTAGGTTATCTATATAGTCCAAATGCCCGCTAGGGAACCTACATAGTCTAAGTGCCCGCTAGGTAACCTAGATAGTCCAAGTGCCCTCTAGTTAACCTAGATCGTCCAAGTGTCCGCTAGTTAACCTACATAGTCCAAGGGCCCACTAGTTAACCTACATAGTCCAAGGTCCGCTAGTTAACCTAGATAATCCAAATGCTCGCTAGTTAACCTACATAGTAAAAGGGCCCACTAGTTGACCTAGATAGTCCAAGTGCCCGCTAGTTAATCTAGATAGTCCAAGTGCCCGCTAAGTAACCTAAGTAGTCCAAATGTCCGATAGGGATCCTACATAGTCCAAGTGCCCGCTAGTTAACCTACATAGTCCAAGTGCCCGTTCGTTAAACTAGATAGTCCAAGTGCCCGCTAGGTAACCTAGACTGTCCAAGTGCCCTGTAGGTTACCTACATAGTCCAAGTGCCCGTTCGTTAACCTAGATAGTCCAAGTGCCCGCTAGTAAACCTACATAGTCCAAGGGCCCGCTAGGTAACTTAGATAGCCCAAGTGCCCGCTAGGTAACCTAGAGTCCAAGTGTTCGCTAGTTATCCTACATAGTCCAAGTGCCCGCGATGTAACCTAGTTAGTCAAAGTGCCCGTTAGGTAACCTATATAGTCCAAGTGCCCGCTAGGTAACCTAGATAGTCCAAGAGACCGGTAGGTAACCTACATACTCCAAGTACCCGCTAGGTAACATACATAGTATAAGTGCCAGCTAGGTAACCTAGATAGTCCAAGTGCCCGCTAGGTAACCTACAAATTCTAAGTGCCCGCTAGGTAATCTACATAGTCCAAATGCACGCTAGGGAGCCTACATAATCCAAATGCCCGCTAGGTAACCTAGATAGTCAAGGGCCCGCTAGGTAACCTACATAGACCTAGTGCCCCCTAGTTAACTTACATTCTCCAAGTGCCCGATAGAGAACCTACATATCCAAGTGCCCTCTGGTTAACCCACATAGTCCAAGTGCCCGCTAGGGAACCTGCATAGTCCAAGTGCCCGTTAGTTAACCTATATAGTCCAACAGCCTGTTAGGTAACCTACATACTCCAAGAACCCGCTAGGCAACGTAGATAGTTCAAGTGCCAGCTAGGTAACCTACAAAGTCTAAGTGCCCGCTAGGTTATCTATATAGCCAAATGCCCGCTTGGGAACCTTCATAGTCCAAGTGCACGCTAGGTAACCTAGATAGTCCAAGTGCCCTCTAGTTTCCTAGATCGTCCAAGTGCCCGCTAGTTAACCTACATAGTCCAAGGGCCTGCTAGTTAACCTACATAGTCCAAGGTCCGCTTGTTAACCTAGATAGTCCAAGTGCTCGCTAGTTAACCGACATAGTACAAGGGCCCGCTAGTTGACCTAGATAGTCCAAGTGCCCGCTAGTTAACCTAGATAGTCCAAGTGACCGCTAGGTAACCTAAGTATTCCAAATATCCAATAGGGATCCTACATAGTCCAAGTGCCTGCTAGGTAACCTACATAGTCCAAGTGCCCGTTCGTTAACCTAGATAGTCCAAGTGCCCGCTAGGTAACCTACACTGTCCAAGTGCCCGCTATGTTACCTACATAGTCCAAGTGCCCATTCGTAAACCTAGATAGTCCAAGTGCCCGCTAGTTAACCCATATACCAAGTGCCCGCTAGGTAACCTAGATAGTCCAAGGGCACGCTAGTTACCCTACATAGTACAAGTGCCCGCTAGGTAACCTAGAGAGTCCAAGTGCCCACTAGTTAATCTACATAGTCTAAGGTCCCCCTAGGTAACCTAGATAGTCCTAAGGCCCGCTAGGTAACCTACATGGTCCTAGTGCCCTCTAGTTAACCCACATAGTCCAAGTGCCCGCTGGGGAACTTACAAAATCCAAGGGCCTGCTAGGGAAGCTACATAGTCCAAGTGCCCGTTAGTTAACCTAGATAGTCCAGGTGCCCGCTAGGTAACCTAGATAGTCCAACAGCCCGCTAGGTAACCTACATACTCCAAGAACCCGCTAGGCAACGTAGATAGTTCAAGTGCCAGCTAGGTAACCTAGATAGTCCAAGTGCCCGCTAGTTAACCTACATAGTTCAAGGGCCCGCTAGTTAACCTACATAGTCCAAGGTCCGCTAGTTAATCTACATAGTCAAAGTGCTCGCTAGTTAACCTACATAGTACAAGGGACCGCTAGTTGACCTAGATAGTCCAAGTGCCGCTAGTTAACCTAGATAGTCCATGTGCCCGCTAGGTAATCTAAGTAGTCCAAATGTCCGATAGGGATCCTACATAGTCCAAGTACCCGCTAGGCAACCTACATAGTCCAAGAGCCCGTTCGTTAACCTAGAAGTCCAAGTGCCCAATAGGTAACCTAGACAGTCCAAGTGCCCGCTAGGTTACCTGCATATTCCAAGTGCCCGTTCGTTAACCTAGATAGTCCAAGTGCCCGCTAGGTAACCTAAATAGTCCAAGGGCCCGCTAGTTAACCTACATAATCCAAGGTCTCACTTATTAACTTTGATAGTTCAAGTGCCCGCTAGTTAACCTAGATCGTCCAAGTGCCGCTAGTTAACCTAGATTTTCCAAGTTCCTGCTAGTTAACCTACATAGTCCAAGTGCCTGCTAGGTAACCTAGATAGTCCAAGTGCCCCCTAGTTAACCTACATTCTCCACGTGCCCGATAGGGAACCTACATAGTCCAAGTGCCTGCTAGGTAACCTACATAGTACAAATGCCCCCTAGTTAACCTACATAGTCCAAGTGCCCGTTAGGTAACCTAGATAGCCCAAATGCCCATTAGGGAACCCACATAGCCCAAGTGCCCGCTAGGGAACTTACATAGTCCAAGGGCCCGCTAGGGAGCCTACATAGTCCAAGTGCCCGTTAGCTAACCTAGATAGTCCAAGTGCCCGCTGGGTAACCTAGATAGTCCAACAGCCCGGTAGGTAACCTACATACTCCAAGTACCCGCTAGGTAACATAGATAGTTCAAGTGCCAGCTATGTAACCTAGATAGTCCAAGTGCCCGCTAGGTAACCTACAAAGTCTAAGTGCACGCTAGGTAATCTATGTAGTCCAAATGCCCGCTAGGGAGCCTACATAATCCGAATGCCCGCTAGGTAACCTAGATAATCAAGGGCCCGCTAGGTAACCTACATAGTCCTAGTGCCCCCTAGTTAACCTACATTCTCCAAGTGCCCGATAGGGAACCTACATAGTCCAAGTGCCACCTAGGAAACCTACATAGTCCAAACGCCCTCTACTTAACCCACATAGTTCAAGTGCCCGCTAGGGAACTTATAAAATCCAAGGGCCCGCTAGGGAATCTACATAGTCCAAGTGCCCGTTAGTTAACCTAGATAGTCCAAGTACCCACTAGGTAACCTAGATAGTCCAACAGCCCGCTAGGTAACCTACATACTCCAAGAACCCGCTAGGCAACGTAGATAGTTCAAGTGCCAGCTAGGTAACCTAGATAGTCCAAGTGCCCGCTAGGTAACCTACAAAGTCTAAGTGCCCGCTAGGTTATCTATATAGTCCAAATGCCCGCTAGGGAACCTACATAGTCTAAGTGCCCGCTAGGTAACCTAGATAGTCCAAGTGCCCTCTAGTTAACCTAGATCGTCCAAGTGTCCGCTAGTTAACCTACATAGTCCAAGGGCCCACTAGTTAACCTACATAGTCCAAGGTCCGCTAGTTAACCTAGATAATCCAAATGCTCGCTAGTTAACCTACATAGTAAAAGGGCCCACTAGTTGACCTAGATAGTCCAAGTGCCCGCTAGTTAATCTAGATAGTCCAAGTGCCCGCTAAGTAACTTACATTGTCCAAGTTCCCGCTAGGTAACCAAGATAGTCCAAGTGCCCGTTACCTAACCTAGATAGTCCAAGTGCCCGCTAGGCAACCTACATTGTCCAAGAGCCCGTTCGTTAACCTAGAAGTCCAAGTGCCCGCTAGGTAACCTAGACAGTCCAAGTGCCTCTAGGTTACCTGTATATTCCAAGTGCCCGTTCGTTAACCTAGATAGTCCAAGTGCCCACTAGGTAACCTACATAGTTCAAGAGCCCGCTATGTAACCTATATACTCCAAGTGCCCGCTAGGTAACCTAGATAGTCCAAGGACCCGCTAGATAACCTACATAGTCTAAGGGCTCACTTGTTAACTTTGATAGGCCAGCTGCCCGGTAGTTAACCTAGATCGTCCAAATGCCCGCTAGTTAACCTAGATTGTCCAAGTGCCTGCTAGTTAACCTACATATTCCAAGGGCCCACTATTTAACCTAGATAGTCCAAGTGTCCTCTAGTTAACCTACATAGTCCAAGTGCCCGCTAGTTTACTTATATACCAAGTGCCCGCTACGTAACCTAGAAAATCCAAGGGCACGCTAGTTAACCTACATAGTCCAAGTGCCCGCTAGGCAACCTAGATAGTCCAAGTGCCCGCTAAGGAACCTACATAGTCCAAGTGCACGCTAGTTAACCTAGATAGTCCAAGTGCCCGCTAGTTAACCTAGATAGTCCAAGTGCCTGCTAGGTAACCTACATATTCCAAGTGCCCGCTAGTTAACATAGATAGTCCAAGTGCCTCCTAGGGAACTTACATAGTCCATGTGCCCGCTAGGTAACCTAGATAGTGCAAGTGCCCGCTAGTTAACCTAGATAGTTCAAGTACCCGATAGGTAACCTAGATCGTCCAAGGGACCCCTAGTTAGCCTACATTGTCCATGTGCCCGCTAGGTAACCTAGATAGTCCAAGTGCCTGTTCGGTAACCTAGATAGTCCAAGTGACCTTTAGGGAACCTAGATAGTCCAAGGGCCCGCTAGTAAACCTACATAGTCCATGGGCCCGCTAGTTACCCTACATAGTGCAAGTGTCCGCTATTTAACCTACATATTCCCAGTGCCCGCTAGTTAACCTACATAATCTAAGTGCCCGTTAGCTAACCTAGATAGTCCAAGGGCCCGCTAGTTGACCTACATACTCCAAGTGCCAGCTGGGTAACCTAGGTAGTACTAGTGCCCGCTAGGGAACATAGATAGTTTAAGTGCCTGTTAGCTAACCTAGATAGTGAAAGTGGCGGCTAGGTAACCTACATAGTCCAAGTGCCCGTTCGTTAACCTAGATAATACACGTGCCTGCTAGGTAACCTAGACAGTCCAAGTGCCCGCTAGTTAACCTACATAGTCCAAGTGCCCGATAGGGAACCTACATAATCCAAGGGCCCGCTAGGCAATCTATATAGTCCAAGTGCGCATTAGTTAACCTAGATAGTCAAAGTGCCTGCTAGGTAACCTAGATAGTCCAAGTGCTCGCTAGGAAAACCTACATAGTCCAAGTGCCCGCTAGGTTACTTAAATAGTCCAAATGCCTGCTAGGGAAACTACATAGTCCAAGTGCCCGCTAGTTAACCTAGATAGTCCAAGTGCCTGATAGTAAACCTACATAATCCATGAGCCCGCTAGTTAACCTAGATCGTGCAAGTGTCCGCTAGTTAACCTACATAGTCCACGTGCCCGCTAGTTAACCTATATACCAAGTGCCCGCTACGTAACCTAGATAGTCCAAGGGCACGCTAGTTACCCTACATTGTACAAGTGCCCGCTAGGTAACCTAGAGAGTCCAAGTGTCCACTAGTTAACCTACATAGTCCAAGGTGCCCCTAGGTAACCTAGATAGTCCTAAGGCCCGCTAGGTAACCTACATGATCCTAGTGCCCCCTAGTTAACCTACATTCTCCAAGTGCCCGATAGGGAACCTACATAGTCCAAGTGCCTGCTAGGTAACCTACATAGTCCAAATAACCGCTAGTTAACCTACATAGTCCAAGTGCCCGTTAGGTAACCTAGATAGCCCAAATGCCTGCTAGGGAACCCACATAGTCCAAGTGCCCGCTAGGGAACTTACATAGTCCAAGGGCCCGCTAGGGAACTTACATAGTCCAAGGGCCCGTTAGGGAACCTACATAGTCCAAGTGCCCGTTAGTTAATCTAGATAGTCCAAGTGCCACCTAGGTAACCTAGATAGTCCAAGTGCCCGCTAGGTAACCTACAAAGTCTAAGTGCCCGCTAGGTAATCTATATAGTCCAAATGCACGCTAGGGAGCCTACATAATCCAAATGCCCGCTAGGTAACCTAGATAGTCAAGAGCCCGCTAGGTAACCTACATAGTCCTAGTGCCCCCTAGTTAACCTACATTCTCCAAGTGCCCGATAGGGAACCTACATTGTCCACGTGCCCTCTGGTTAACCCACATAGTCCAAGTGCCCGCTAGGGAACTTACATAGTCCAAGGGCCCGCTAGGTAACCTAGATAGTCCAAGTGCCCTCTAGTTTCCTAGATCGTCCAAGTGCCCGCTAGTTAACCTACATAGTCCAAGGGCCCGCTAGTTAACCTACATAGTCCAAGGTCCGCTTGTTAACCTAGATAGTCCAAGTTCTCGCTAGTTAACCTACATAGTACAATGGCCCGCTAGTTGACCTAGATAGTCCAAGTGCCCGCTAGTTAACCTAGATAGTCCAAGTGCCCGCTAGGTAACCTAAGTAGTCTGAATGTCCGATAGGGATCCTACATAATCCAAGTACCTGCTAGGTAACCTACATAGTCCAAGTGCCCGTTCGTTAACCTAGATAGTCCAAGTGCCCGCTAGGTAACCTAGACTGTCCAAGTGCCCGCTATGTTACCTACATAGTCCAAGTGCCCGTTTGTAAACCTAGATAGTCCAAGTGCCCGCTAGGAAACCTACATAGTCCAAAGGCCCGCTAGGTAACCTAGATAGTCCAAGTGCCCGCTAGGTAACTTACATCGTCCAAGTTCCCGCTAGGTAACCAAGATAGTCCAAGTGCCCGTTACCTAACCTAGATAGTCCAAGTGCCCGCTAGGCAACCTACATTGTCCAAGAGCCCGTTCGTTAACCTAGAAGTCCAAGTACCCGCTAGGTAACCTAGACAGTCCAAGTGCCCGCTAAGTTACATGCATATTCCAAGTGCCCGTTCGTTAACCTAGATAGTCCAAGTGCCCACTAGGTAACCTACATAGTCCAAGTGCCCGCTATGTAACCTATATACTCCAAGTGCCCGCTAGGTAACCTAGATAGTCCAAGGACCCGCTAGATAACCTACATAGTCCAAGGGCTCACTTGTTAACTTTGATAGGCCAGTTGCCCGCTAGTTAACCTAGATCGTCCAAGTGCCCGCTAGTTAACCTAGATTGTCCAAGTGCCTGCTAGTTAACCTACATAGTCCAAGGGCCCACTAGTTAACCTAGATAGCCCAAGTGTCCTCTAGTTAACCTACATATTCCAAGTGCCCGCTAGTTTACCTATATACCAAGTGCCCGCTACGTAACCTAGATAGTCCAAGGGCACGCTAGTTAAAGTACATAGTCCAAGTGCCCGCTAGGCAACCTAGATAGTCCAAGTGCCCGCTAAGGAACCTACATAGTCCAGTGCACGCTAGTTAACCTAGATAGTCCAAGTGCCCGCTAGTAAACCTAGATAGTCCAAGTGCCTGCTAGGTAACCTACATATTCCAAGTGCCCGCTAGTTAACATAGATAGTCCAAGTGCCCGCTAGGGATCGTACATAGTCCAAGTGCCCGCTAGGTAACCTAGATAGTGCAAGTGCCCGCTAGTTAACCTAGATAGTTCATGTACCCGATAGGTAACCTAGATCGTCCAAGGGCCCCCTAGTTAGCCTACATTGTCCATGTGCCCGCTAGGTAATCTAGATAGTCCAAGTGCCTGTTCGGTAACCTAGATAGTCCAAGTGACCTTTAGGGAACCTAGATAGTCCAAGGGCCCGCTAGTAAACCTACATAGTCCATGGGCCCGCTAGTTAACCTACATAGTGCAAGTGTCCGCTAGTTAACCTACATATTCCAAGTGCCCCTTAGCTAAACTAGATAGTCCAAGATCCCGCTAGTTGACCTACATACTCCAAGTGCCAGCTAGGTAACCTAGATAGTACAAGTGCCCGCTAGGGAACCTAGATAGTTTAAGTGCCTGTTAGCTAACCTAGATAGTGAAAGTGGCGGCTAGGTAACCTACATAGTCCAAGTGCCCGTTCGTTAACCTAGATAATACAAGTGCCTGCTAGGTAACCTAGACAGTCCAAGTGCCCGCTAGTTAACCTACATAGTCCAAGTGCCCGATAGGGAACCTACATAATCCAAGTGCCCGCTAGGCAATCTATATAGTCCAAGTGCGCATTAGTTAACCTAGATAGTCAAAGTGCATGCTAGGTAACCTAGATAGTCCAAGTGCTCGCTAGGAAAACCTACATAGTCCAAGTGCCCGCTAGGTAACCTAAATAGTCCAAATGCCTGCTAGGGAAACTACATAGTCCAAGTGCCCGCTAGTTAACCTAGATAGTCCAAGTGCCTGATAGTAAACCTACATAATCCATGAGCCCGCTAGTTAACCTACATAGTGCAAGGGCCCGCTAGTTAACCTAGATCGTGCAAGTGTCCGCTAGTTAACCTACATAGTCCACGTGCCCCTAGTTAACCTATATACCAAGTGCCCGCTACGTAACCTAGATAGTCCAAGGGCACTCTAGTTACCCTACATAGTACAAGTGCCCGCTAGGTAACCTAGATAGTCCAAGTGCCCACTAGTTAACCTACATAGTCCAAGGTGCCCCTAGGTAACCTAGATAGTCCTAAGGCCCGCTAGGTAACCTACATGATCCTAGTGCCCCCTAGTTAACCTACATTCTCCAAGTGCCCGATAGGGAACCTACATAGTCCAAGTGCCTGCTAGGTAACCTATATAGTCCAAATAACCGCTAGTTAACCTACATAGTCCAAGTGCCCCTTGGGTAACCTAGATAGCCCAAATGCCCGCTAGGGAACCCACATAGTCCAAGTGCCCCCTAGGGAACTTACATAGTCCAAGGGCCCGCTAGGGAACTTACATAGTCCAAGGGCCCGTTAGGGAACCTACATAGTCCAAGTGCCCGTTAGTTAATCTAGATAGTCCAAGTGCCCGCTAAGGAACCTACATAGTCCAGTGCACGCTAGTTAACCTAGATAGTACAAGTGCCCGCTAGTAAACCTAGATAGTCCAAGTGCCTGCTAGGTAACCTACATATTCCAAGTGCCCGCTAGTTAACATAGATAGTCCAAGTGCCCGCTAGGGATCGTACATAGTCCAAGTGCCCGCTAGGTAACCTAGATAGTGCAAGTGCCCGCTAGTTAACCTAGATAGTTCATGTACCCGATAGGTAACCTAGATCGTCCAAGGGCCCCCTAGTTAGCCTACATTGTCCATGTGCCCGCTAGGTAATCTAGATAGTCCAAGTGCCTGTTCGGTAACCTAGATAGTCCAAGTGACCTTTAGGGAACCTAGATAGTCTAAGGGCCCGCTAGTAAACCTACATAGTTCATGGGCCCTCTAGTTAACCTACATAGTCCTAGTGCCCCCTAGTTAACCTACATTCTCCAAGTGCCCGATAGGGAACCTACATAGTCCAAGTGCCCTTTGGTTAGACCACATAGTCCAAGTGCCCGCTAGGGAACCTACATAGTCCAAGTGCCCGTTAGTTAACCTACATAGTCCTAGTGCCCGCTAGTTAACCTAGATAGTCCAAGTGCCTGATAGTAAACCTACATAATCCATGAGCCCGCTAGTTAACCTACATAGTGCAAGGGCCCGCTAGTTAACCTAGATCGTGCAAGTGTCCGCTAGTTAACCTACATAGTCCACGTGCCCCTAGTTAACCTATATACCAAGTGCCCGCTACGTAACCTAGATAGTCCAAGGGCACGCTAGTTACCCTACATAGTACAAGTGCCCGCTAGGTAACCTAGATAGTCCAAGTGCCCACTAGTTAACCTACATAGTCCAAGGTGCCCCTAGGTAACCTAGATAGTCCTAAGGCCCGCTAGGTAACCTACATGATCCTAGTGCCCCCTAGTTAACCTACATTCTCCAAGTGCCCGATAGGGAACCTACATAGTCCAAGTGCCTGCTAGGTAACCTATATAGTCCAAATAACCGCTAGTTAACCTACATAGTCCAAGTGCCCCTTGGGTAACCTAGATAGCCCAAATGCCCGCTAGGGAACCCACATAGTCCAAGTGCCCCCTAGGGAACTTACATAGTCCAAGGGCCCGCTAGGGAACTTACATAGTCCAAGGGCCCGTTAGGGAACCTACATAGTCCAAGTGCCCGTTAGTTAATCTAGATAGTCCAAGTGCCCGCTAAGGAACCTACATAGTCCAGTGCACGCTAGTTAACCTAGATAGTACAAGTGCCCGCTAGTAAACCTAGATAGTCCAAGTGCCTGCTAGGTAACCTACATATTCCAAGTGCCCGCTAGTTAACATAGATTGTCCAAGTGCCCGCTAGGGATCGTACATAGTCCAAGTGCCCGCTAGGTAACCTAGATAGTGCAAGTGCCCGCTAGTTAACCTAGATAGTTCATGTACCCGATAGGTAACCTAGATCGTCCAAGGGCCCCCTAGTTAGCCTACATTGTCCATGTGCCCGCTAGGTAATCTAGATAGTCCAAGTGCCTGTTCGGTAACCTAGATAGTCCAAGTGACCTTTAGGGAACCTAGATAGTCTAAGGGCCCGCTAGTAAACCTACATAGTTCATGGGCCCTCTAGTTAACCTACATAGTCCCAGTGCCCCCTAGTTAACCTACATTCTCCAAGTGCCCGATAGGGAACCTACATAGTCCAAGTGCCCTTTGGTTAGACCACATAGTCCAAGTGCCCGCTAGGGAACCTACATAGTCCAAGTGCCCGTTAGTTAACCTACATAGTCCTAGTGCCCGCTAGGTAACCTAGAGAGTCCAACAGCCCACTAGGTAACCTACATACTCCAAGAACCCGCTAGGCAACGTAGATAGTTCAAGTGCCAGCTAGGTAACCTAGATAGTCCAAGTGCCCGCTAGGTAACCTACAAAGTCTAAGTTCCCGCTAGGTTATCTATATAGTCCAAATGCCCGCTAGGGAACCTAGACAGGTCAAGTGCCCACTAGGTAACCTAGATAGTCCAAGTGTCCTCTAGTTTCCTAGATCGTCCAAGTGCCCGCTAGTTAACCTACATAGTCCAAGTGCCCGCTAGTTAACCTACATAGTCCAAGGTCCGCTACTTAACCTAGATAGTCCAAGTGCTCGCGAGTTAACCTACATAGTACAAGGGCCCGCGAGTTGACCTAGATAGTCCAAGTGCCCGCTAGATAACCTAGATAATCCAAGTGCCCGCTAGGTAACCTAAGTAGTTCAAATGTCCGATAAGGATCCTACATAGTCCAAGTGCCCGCTAGGTTACCTGCATATTCCAAGTGCCCTTTCGTTAACCTAGATAGTCCAAGTGCCCACTAGGTAACCTACATAGTCCAAGTGCCCGCTATGTAGCCTATATACTCCAAGTGTCCGCTAGGTAATCTAGATAGTCCAAGGACCTGCTAGTTAACCTACATAGTCCAAGGGCTCACTTGTTAACTTTGATAGTCCAGCTGCCCGCTAGTTAACCTAGATCGTCCAAGTGCCTGCTAGTTAACCTAGATTGTCCAAGTGCCTGCTAGTTAACCTACATAGTCCAAGGGCCCATTAGTTAACCTAGATAGTCCAAGTGTCCTCTAGTTAACCTACATAGTCCAAGTGCCCGCTAGTTAACCTATATACCAAGTGCCCGCTACGTAACCTAGATAGTCCAAGGGCACGCTAGTTAACCTACATAGTCCAAGTGCCCGCTAGGCAACCTAGATAGCCCAAGTGACCTCTAAGGTACCTACATAGTCCAAGTGCACGCTAGTTAACCTAGATAGTCCAAGTGCCCGCTAGTTAACCTAGATAGTCCAAGTGCCTGCTAGGTTACCTACATATTCCAAGTGCCCGCTAGTTAACATAGATAGTCCAAGTGCCCGCTAGGAAACGTACATAGTCCAAGTGCCCGCTAGGTAACCTAGATAGTGCAAGTGCCCGCTAGTTAACCTAGCTAGTTCAAGTACCCGATAGGTAAACTAGATCGTCCAAGGGCCAACTAGTTAGCCTACATAGTCCAAGTGCCCGCTAGGTAATCTAGATAGTCCAAGTGACCTTTAGGGAACCTAGATAGTCCAAGGGCCCGCTAGTAAACCTACACAGTCCATGGGCCCGCTAGTTAACATACATAGTGCAAGTGTCCGCTAGTTAACCTACATATTCCAAGTGCCCGCTAGTTAACCTACATAATCTAAGTGCCCGTTAGCTAACCTAGATAGTCCAAGGGCCAGCTAGTTGACCTACATACTCCAAGTGCCAGCTAGGTAACCTAGATAGTACAAGTGCCCGCTAGGGAACCTAGATAGTCCAAGTGCCTGTTAGCTAACCTAGATAGTGAAAGTGGCGGCTAGGTAACCTACATAGTCCAAGTGCCCGTTCGTTAACCTAGATAATCCAAGTGCCTGCTAGGTAACCTAGAGAGTCCAAGTGCCCGCTAGTTAACCTACATAGTCCAAGTGCCCGATAGGGAACCTACATAATCCAAGGGCCCTCTAGGCAATCTATATAGTCCAAGTGCGCATTAGTTAAGCTAGATAGTCAAAGTGCCTGCTAGGTAACCTAGATAGTCCAAGTGCCTGCTAGGTAACCTACATAGTCCAAGTGCCCGCTAGGTAACCTAAATAGTACAAATGCCCGCTAGGGAAACTACATAGTCCAAGTGCCCGCTAGTTAACCTAGATAGTCCAAGTGCCTGATAGTAAACCTACATAATCCATGAGCCCGCTGGTTAACCTATATAGTGCAAGGGCCCGCTAGTAAACCTAGATCGTGCAAGTGTCCGCTAGTTAACCTACATAGTCCACGTGCCCGCTAGTTAACCTATATACCAAGTGCCCGCTACGTAACCTAGATAGTCCAAGGGCACGCTAGTTACCCTACATAGTACAAGTGCCCGCTAGGTAACCTAGATAGTCCAAGTGCCCACTAGTTAACCTACATAGTCCAAGGTGCCCCTAGGTAACCTAGATAGTCCTAAGGCCCGCTAGGTAACCCACATGGTCCTAGTGCCCCCTAGTTAACCTACATTCTCCAAGTGCCCGATAGGGAACCTACATAGTCCAAGTGCCTGCTAGGTAACCTACATAGTCCAAATGCCCGCTAGTTAAACTACATAGTCCAAGTGTCCGTTAGGTAACCTAGATTGCCCAAATGCCCGCTAGGGAACCCACATAGTCCAAGTGCCCGCTAGGGAACTTACATAGTCCAAGTGCCCGCTAGGGAACCTACATAGTCCAAGTGCCCGTTAGTTAACCTAGATAGTCCAAGTGCCCGCTAGGTAACCTAGATAGTCCAACAGCCCGGTAGGTAACCTACATACTCCAAGTACCCGCTAGGTAAACTAGATAGTCCAAGTGCCCACTAGGTAACCTACAAAGTCTAAGTGCCCGCTAGGTAATTTATATAGTCCAAATGCTCACTAGGGAGCCTACATAATCCAAATGCCCGCTAGGTAACCTAGATAGTCAAGGGCCCGCTAGGTAACCTACATAGTCCTAGTGCCCCCTAGTTAACCTACATTCTCCAAGAGCCCGATAGGGAACCTACATAGTCCAAATGCCCTCTAGTTAACCCACATAGTCCAAGTGCCCGCTAATTAACTTACAAAATCCAAGGGCCCGTTAGGGAAGCTACATAGTCCAAGTGCCCGTTAGTTAATCTAGATACTCCAACAGCCCGCTAGGTAACCTACATACTCCAAGAACCCGCTAGGCAACGTAGATAGTTCAAGTGCCAGCTAGGTAACCTAGATAGTCCAAGTGCCCGCTAGGTAACCTACAAAGTCTAAGTTCCCGCTAGGTTATCTATATAGTCCAAATGCCCGCTAGGGAACCTACATAGTCCAAGTGCCCGCTAGTTAACCTACATAGTACAAGGGCCCGCTAGTTGACCTAGATAGTCCAAGTGCCCGCTAGTTAACCTAGATAGTCCAAGTGCCCGCTAGGTAACCTAAGTAGTCCAAATGTCCGATAGGGATCCTACATAGTCCAAGTGCCCGCTAGTTAACCTACATAGTCCAAGTGCCTGTTCGTTAACCTAGATAGTCCAAGTGCCCGTTAGGTAACCTAGACTGTCCAAGTGCCCGCTAGGTTACCTACATAGGCCAAGTGCCCGTTCGTTAACCTAGATAGTCCAAGTGCCCGCTAGGAAACCTACATAGTCCAAGGGCCCCCTAGGTAACCTAGATAGCCCAAGTGCCCGCTAGGTAACCTAGAGTCCAAGTGTTCGCTAGTTATCCTACATAATCCAAATGCCCGCTAGGTAACCTAGACAGTCAAGGGCCCGCTAGGTAACCTACATAGTCCTAGTGCCCCCTAGTTAACCTACATTCTCCAAGTGCCCGATAGGGAACCTACATAGTCCAAGTGCCCTCTGGTTAACCCACATAGTCCAAGTGCCCCCTAGGGAACTTACATAGTCCAAGGGCCCGCTAGGGAACCTACATAGTCCAAGTGCCCGTTAGTTAACCTAGATAGTCCAAGTGCCCGCTAGGTAACCTAGATAGTCCAACAGCCCGCTAGGTAACCTACATACTCCAAGAACCCGCTAGGCAACATAGATAGTTCAAGTGCCAGCTAGGTAACCTAGATAGTCCAAGTGCCCGCTAGGTAACCTACAAAGTCTAAGTGCCCGCTAGATTATCTATATAGTCCAAATGCCCGCTACGGAACCTACATAGTCGAAGTGCCCGCTAAGTAACCTAGATAGTCTAAGTGCCCACTAGTTAACCTAGATTGTCCAAGAGCCCGCTAGTTAACCTACATAGTCCAAGGGCCCACTAGTTAACCTACATAGTCCAAGGTCCGCTAGTTAACCTAGATAGTCAAAGTGCTCTCTAGATAACCTACATAGTACAAGGGCCCGCTAGTTGACCTAGATAGTCCAAGTGCCCGCTAGTTAACCTAAGTAGTCCAAATGTCCGATAGGGATCCTACATAGTCCAAGTGCCCGCTAGGTAACATACATAGTCCAAGTGCCCGTTCGTTAACCTAGATAGTCCAAGTGCCCGCTAGGTAACCTAGACTGTCCAAGTGGCCACTAGTTTACCTACATAGTCCAAGTGCCCGTTCATTAACCTAGAAGTTCAAGTGCCCACTAGGAAACCTACATAGTCCAAGGGCCCGCTAGGTAACCTAGATAATCCAAGTGCCCGCTAGTAACCTAGAGTCCAAGTGTTCGCTAGTTATCCTACATAGTCCAAGTGCCCGCTATGTAACATAGATAGTCAAAGTGCCCGTTAGGTAACCTAGATGGTCCTAGTGCCCGCTAGGTAACTTACATTGTCCAAGTTCCCGCTAGGTAACCTAGATAGTCCAAGTGCCCGTTACCTAACCTAGATAGTCCAAGTGCCCGCTAGGCAACCTACATAGTCCAAGAGCCCGTTCGTTAACTTAGAAGTCCAAGTGCCCGCTAGGTAACCTAGACAGTCCAAGTGCCCGCTAGGTTACCTGCATATTCCAAGTGCCCGTTCGTTAACCTAGATAGTCCAAGTGCCCACTAGGTAACCTAGATAGTCCAAGGGCCCGCTAGTTAACCTACATAATCCAAGGTCTCACTGGTTAACTTTGATAGTCCAAGTGCCCACTAGTTAACCTACTTAGTCCAAGGTCCCCCTAGGTAACCTTGATAGTCCTAAGGCCCGCTAGGTAACCTACATTGTCCTAGTGCTCCCTAGTTAACCTACATTCTCCACGTGCCCGATAGGGAACCTACATATTCCAAGTGCCTGCTAGGTAACCTACATAGTCCAAATGCCCGCTAGTTAACCTACATAGTCCAAGTGCCCGCTAGGGAACTTAAAAAATCCAAGGGCCCGCTATGGAACCTACATAGTCCAAGTGCCCGTTAGTTAACCTAGATAATCCAAGTGCCCGCTAGGAAACCTAGATAGTCCAATAGACCGGTAGGTAACCTACATACTCCAAGTACCCGCAAGGTAACATAGATAGTTCAAGTGCCACCTAGGTAACCTAGATAGTCCACGTGCCCGCTAGGTAACCTACAAAGTCTAAGTGCACGCTAGGTAATCTATATAGTCCAAATCCCCGCTAGGGAGCCTACATAATCCAAATGCCCGCTAGGTACCCTAGATAGTCAAGGGCCCGCTAGGTAACCTACATAGTCCTAGTGCCCCCTAGTTAAGCTACATTCTCCAAGTGCCCGATAGGGAACCTACATAGTCCAAGTTCCAGCTAGGTAACCTACATAGTCCAAATGCCCTCTAGTTAACCCACATAGTCCAAGTGCCCGCTAGGGAACTTAAAAAATCCAAGGGCCCGCTATGGAACCTACATAGTCCAAGTGCCCGTTAGTTAACCTAGATAGTCCAAGTGCCCGCTAGGTAACCTAGATAGTCCAACAGCCCGCTAGGCAACCTACATACTCCAAGAACCCGCTAGGCAACGTAGATAGTTCAAGTGCCATCTAGGTAACCTAGATAGTCCAAGTGCCCGCTAGGTAACCTACAAAGTCTAAGTGCCCGCTAGGTTATCTATATGGTCCAAATGCCCGCTAGGGAACCTACATAGTCCAAGGGCCCTCTAGTTAACCTAGATCATCCAAGTGTCCGCTAGTTAACATACATAGTCAAAGGGCCCACTAGTTAACCTACATAGTTCATGGTCCGCTAGTTAACCTAGATAGTCCAAGTGCCCGCTAGTTAACCTAGATAGTCCAAGTGCCCGCTAGGTAACCTAAGTAGTCCAAATGTCCGATAGGGATCCTACATAGTCCAAGTGCCCGCTAGTTAACCTACATAGTCCAAATGCCCGCTAGTTAACCTACATAGTCCAAGTGCCCGTTAGGTAACCTAGATAGCCCAAATGCCCGCTACGGAACCCACATAGTCCAAATACCCGCTAGGGAACTTACATAGTCCAAGGGCCTGCTAGGGAACTTACATAGTCCAAGGGAACGTTAGGAAACCTACATAGTCCAAGTTCCAGCTAGGTAACCTACATAGTCCAAATGCCCTCTAGTTAACCCACATAGTCCAAGTGCCCGCTAGGGAACTTAAAAAATCCAAGGGGCCGCTAGGGAACCTACATAGTCCAAGTGCCCGTTAGTTAACCTAGATAGTCCAGGTGCCCGCTAGGTAACCTAGATAGTCCAACAGCCCGCTAGGTAACCTACATACTCCAAGAACCCGCTAGGCAACGTAGATAGTTCAAGTGCCAGCTAGGTAACCTAGATAATCCAAGTGCCCGCTAGGTAACCTACAAAGTCTAGGTGCGCGCAAGGTTATCTATATGGTCCAAATGCCCGCTAGGTAACCTAAGTAGTCCAAATGTCCGATAGGGATCCTACATAGTCCAAGTGCCCGCTAGTTAACCTACATAGTCCAAGTGCCCGTTCGTTAAACTAGATAGTCCAAGTGCCCGCTAGGTAACCTAGACTGTCCAAGTGCCCGCTAGGTTACCTACATAGTCCAAGTGCCCGTTCGTTAACCTAGATAGTCCAAGTGCCCGCTAGGAAACCTACAGAGTCCAAGGGCCTGTTAGTTAACCTAGATAGCCCAAGTGCCCGCTAGGTAACCTAGAGTCCAAGTGTTCGCTAGTTATCCTACATAGTCCAAGTGCCCGCTATGTAACCTAGATAGTCAAAGTGCCCGTTAGGTAACCTAGATAGTCCAAGTGTCCGCTAGGTAACCTAGATAGTCCAACAGCCCGGTAGGTAACTTACATACTCCAAGTACCCGCAAGGTAACATAGATAGTTCAAGTGCCAGCTAGGTAACCTAGATAGTCCAAGTGCCCACTAGGTAACCTACAAAGTCTAAGTGCCCGCTAGGTAATCTATATAGTCCAAATGCATGCTAGGGAGCCTACATAATTCAAATGCCCGCTAGGTAACCTAGATAGTCAAGGGCCCGCTAGGTAACCTACATAGTCCTAGTGCCCCCTAGTTAACCTACATTCTCCAAGTGCCTGATAGGGAACCTACATAGTCCAAGTGCCCTCTGGTTAACCCACATAGTCCAAGGGCCCGCTAGGGAACTTACATAGTCCAAGTGCCCGCTAGGGAACCTACATAGTCCAAGTGTCCGCTAGGTAACTAAAAAGAGTCCTACTGCCCTCTAGTTTCCTAGATCGTTCAAGTGCCCGCTAGTTAACCTACATAGTCCAAGGGCCCGCTAGTTAACCTACATAGTCCAAGGTCCGCTAGTTAACCTAGATAGTAAAAGTGCTCGCTAGTTAACCTACATAGTACAAGGGCCCGCTAGTTGACCTAGATAATCCAAGTGCCCGCTAGTTAGCCTTCATAGTCCAAGTGCCCGCTAGGTAACCTAAGTAGTCCAAATGTCCGATAGGGATCCTACATAGTCCAAGTGCCCGCTAGGTAACCTACATAGTCCAAGTGCCCTTTCGTTAACCTAGATAGTCCAAGTGCCCCCTAGGTAACCTAGACTGTCCAAGTGCCCGCTATGTTACCTACATAGTCCAAGTGCCCGTTCGTTCACCTAGATAGTCCAAGTGCCCGCTAGGAAACCTACATAGTCCAAGTGCCCGTTACCTAACCTAGATAGTCCAAGTGCCCGCTAGGTAACCTAGACTGTCCAAGTGCCCGCTAGGTTACCTGCATATTCCAGTGCCCCTTCGTTAACCTAGATAGTACAAGTGCCCACTAGGTAACCTACATAGTCCAAGTGCCCGCTATGTAACCTATATACTCCAAGTGCCCGCTAGGTAACCTACATAGTCCAAGGGCCCGCATTTTAACCTACATAGTCCAAGGGCTCACTTGTTATCTTTGATAGTCCAGCTGCCCACTCGTTAACCTAGATCGTCCAAGTGCCCGCTAGTTAACCTAGATTGTCCAAGTGCCTGCTAGGTAACGTACATAGTCCAAGGGCCCACTAGTTAACCTAGATAGTCCAAGTGTCCTCTAGTTAACCTACATAGTCCAAGTGCCCGCTTGTTAACCTATATACCAAGTGCCCGTTACGTAACCTAGTTAATCCAAGGGCACGCTAGTTAACCTACATAGTCCAAGTGCCCGCTAGGCAACCTAGATAGTCCAAGTGCCCGCTAAGGAACCTACATAGTCCAAGTGCACGCTAGTTAACCTAGATAGTCCAAGTGCCCGCTAGTTAACCTAGATAGTCCAAGTGCCTGCTAGGTAACCTACATATTCCAAGTGCCCGCTAGATAACATTGATAGTCCAAGGGCCCGCTAGGGAACGTACATAGTCCAAGTGCCCGCTAGGTAACCTAGATAGTGCAAGTGCCCGCTAGGTAACCTAGATCGTCCAAGGGCCCCCTAGTTAGCCTACATAGTCCAAGTGCCCGCCAGGTAACCTAGATAGTCCAAGTGACCTTTAGGGAACCTAGATAGTCCAAAGGCCCGCTAGTAAACCTACATAGTCCATGGGCCCGCTAGTTAACCTACATAGTTCAATTGTCCGCTAGTTAACCTACATATTCCATGTGCCCGCTGGTTAACCTACATAATCTAAGTGCCCGTTAGCTAACCTAGATAGTCCAAGGGCCCGCTAGTTGACCTACATACTCCAAGTGCCAGCTAGGTAACCTAGATAGTACAAGTGCCCGCTAGGGAACATAGATAGTCCAAGTGCCTGTTAGCTAACCTAGATAGTCCAAGTGTCGGCTAGGTAACCTACATAGTCCAAGTGCCCGTTCGTTAACCTAGATAATCCAAGTGCCTGCTAGGTAACCTAGACAGTCCAAGTGCCCGCTAGTTAACCTACATAGTCCAAGTGCCCGATTGGGTTACCTACATAATCCAAGTGCCCGCTAGGCAATCTATATATTCCAAGTGCCCATTAGTTAACCTAGATAGTCAAAGTGCCTGCTAGGTAACCTAGATAGTCCAAGTGCCCGCTAGGAAACCTACATAGTCCAAGTGCCCGCTAGGTAACCTAAATAGTCCAAATGCCCGCTAGGGAAACTACATAGTCCAAGTGCCCGCTAGTTAACCTAGATAGTCCAAGTGCCAGATAGTAAACCTACATAATCCATGAGCCCGCTAGTTAACCTACATAGTGCAAGGGCCCGCTAGTAAACCTAGATCATGCAAGTGTCCGCTAGTTAACCTACATAGTCCACGTGCCCGCTAGTTAACCTATATACCATGTGCCCGCTACGTAACCTAGATAGTCCACGGGCACGCTAGTTACCCTACATAGTACAAGTGCCCGCTAGGTAACCTAGATAGTCCAAGTGCCCACTAGTTAACCTACATAGTCCAAGGTCACCCTAGGTAACCTAGATAGTCCTAAGGCCCGCTAGGTAACCTACATGGTCCTAGTGCCCCCTAGTTAACCTACATTCTCCAAGTGCCCGAAAGGGAACCTACAGAGTCCAAGTGCCCGCTAGTTAACCTACATAGTCCAAGTGCCCGTTAGGTAACCTAGATAGCCCAAATGCCCGCTAGGGAACCCACATAATCCAAGTGCCCGCTAGGGAATTTACATAGTCCAAGGGCCCGCTAGGGAACTTACATAGTCCAAGGGCCCGTTAGGGAACCTACATAATCCAAGTGCCCGTTAGTTAATCTAGATAGACCAAGTGCCCGCTAGGTAACCTAGATAATCCAACAGCCCGGTAGGTAACCTACATACTCCAAGTACCCGCTAGGTAACCTAGATAGTCCAAGTGCCCGCTAGGTAACCTACAAAGTCTAAGTTCCCGCTAGGTTATCTATATAGTCCAAATGCCCGCTAGGGAACCTACATAGTCCAAGTGCCCGCTAATTAACCTAGATAGACCAAGTGCTCGCTAGTTAACCTAGATAGTACAAGGGCCCGCTAGTTGACCTAGATAGTCCAAGTGCCCGCTAGTTAACCTAGATAGTCCATGTGCCCGCTAGGTAACCTAAGTAGTCCAAATGTCCGATAGGGATCCTACATAGTCCAAATGCCCGCTAGTTAACCTACATAGTCCAAGTGCCCGTTCGTTAACCTAGATAGTCCAAGTGCCCGCTAGGTATCCTAGACTGTCCAAGTGCCCGCTAGGTTACCTACATAGTCCAAGTGCCCGTTCGTTAACCTAGATAGTCCAAGTGCCCGCTAGGAAACCTACATAGTCCAAGGGCCCGCTAGGTAACCTAGAGTCCAAGTGTTCGCTAGTTATCCTACATAGTCCAAGTGCCCGCTATGTAACCTAGATAGTCAAAGTGCCGTTAGGTAACGTAGATAGTCCAAGTGCCCGCTTGGGAACCTAGATAGTCCAACAGCCCGGTAGGTAACCTACATACTCCAAGTACCCGCTAGGTAACATAGATAGTTCAAGTGCCAGCTAGGTAACCTAGATAGTCCAAGTGCCCGCTAGGTAACCTACAAATTCTAAGTGCCCGCTAGGTAATCTATATAGTCCAAATGCACGCTAGGGAGCCTACATAATCCAAATGCCCGCTAGGTAACCTAGATAGTCAAGGGCCCGCTAGGTAACCTACATAGTCCTAGTGCCGCCTAGTTAACCTACATTCTCCAAGTGCCCGATCGGGAACCTACATAGTCCAAGTGCCCTCTGGTTAACCCACATAGTCCAAGTGCCCGCTAGCAACTTATATAGTCCAAGGGCCCGCTAGGGAACCTACATAGTCCAAGTGGCCGTTAGTTAACCTAGATAGTCCAAGTGCCCGCTAGGTAACCTAGATTGTCCAAGTGCCCGCTAGGTAACCTAGATAGTCCAAGTGCCCTCTAGTTTCCTAGATCGTCCAAGTGCCCGCTAGACAACCAACATAGTCCAAGGGCCCGCTAGTTAACCTACATAGTCCAAGGTCCGCTAGTTGACCTAGATTGTCCAAGTGCTCCCTAGTTAACCTACATAGTACAAGGGCCCGCTAGTTGACCTAGATAGTCCAAGTGCCCGCTAGTTAACCTAGATAGTCCAAGTGCCCACTAGGTAACCTAAGTAGTCCAAATGTCCGATAGGGATCCTACGTAGTCCAAGTGCCCTCTAGGTAACCTACATAGTCCAAGTGCCCGTTCGTTAACCTAGATAGTCCAAGTGCCCGCTAGGTAACCTAGACTGTCCAAGTGCCCGCTATGTTACCTACATAGTCCAAGTGCCAGTTCGTTAACCTAGATAGTCCAAGTGCCCGCTAGGAAACCTACATAGTCCAAGGTCCCTCTAGGTAACCTAGATAGTCCAAGTGCCCGCTAGGTAACTTACATTGTCCAAGTTCCCGCTAGGTAACCAAGATAGTCCAAGTGCCCGTTACCTAACCTAGATAGTCCAAGTGCCCGCTAGGAAACCTACATAGTCCAAGAGCCCGTTCGTTAAACTAGAAGTCCAAGTGCCCGCTAGGTAACCTAGACAGTCCAAGTGCCCGCTAGGTTACCTGCATATTCCAAGTGCCCGTTCGTTAACCTAGATAGTCCAAGTGCCTACTTGGTAACCTACATAGTCCAATTGCCCGCTATGTAACCTATATACTCCAAGTGCCCGCTAGGTAACCTAGATAGTCCAAGGACCCGCTAGTTAACCTACATAGTCCAAGGGCTCACTTGTTAACTTTGATAGTCCAGCTGCCCGCTAGTTAACCTAGATCGTCCAAGTGCCCGCTAGTTAACCTAGATTGTCCAAGTGCCTGCTAGTTAACCTACATAGTCCAAGGGCCCACTAGTTAACCTAGATAGTCCAAGTGTCCTCTAGTTAACCTACATAGTCCAAGTGCCTGCTAGTTAACCTATATACCAAGTGCCCGCTACGTAACCTAGATAGTCCAAGGGCACGCTAGTTAACCTACATAGTCCAAGTGCCCGCTAGTTAACCTATATACCAAGTTCCCGCTACGTAACCTAGATAGTCCAAGGGCACGCTAGTTAACCTACATAGTCCAAGTGCCCGCTAGGCAACCTAGATAGTCCAAGTGCCCGCTAAGGAACCTACATAGTCCAAGTGCACGCTAGTTAACCTAGATAGTCCAAGTGCCTGCTAGGTAACCTACATATTCCAAGTTCCCGCTAGTTAACATAGATAGTCCAAGTGCCCGCTAGGGAACGTACATAGTCCAAGTGCCCGCTAGGTAACCTAGATAGTGCACGTGCCCGCTAGTTAACCTAGCTAGTTCAAGTACCCGCTAGGTAACCTAGATCGTCCAAGGGCCCCCTAGTTAGCCTACATAGTCCAAGTGCCCGCTAGGTAACCTACATAGTCCAAGTGCCCGTTCGGTAACCTAGATAGTCCAAGTGACCTTTAGGGAACCTAGATAATCCAAGGGCCCGCTAGTAAACCTACATAGTCCATGGGCCCGCTAGTTAACATACATAGTTCAAGTGTCCGCTAGTTAACCTACATATTCCAAGTGCCCGCTAGTTAACCTACATAATCTAAGTGCCCGTTAGCTTACCTAGATAGTCCAAGGGCCCGCTAGTTGACCTACATACTCCAAGTGCCAGTTAGGTAACCTAGATAGTACAAGTGCCCGCTAGGGAACATAGATAGTCCAAGTGCCTGTTAGCTAACCTAGATAGTCCAAGTGGCGGCGAGGTAACCTACATAGTCCAAGTGCCCGTTCGTTAACCTAGATAATCCAAGTGCCTGCTAGGTAACCTAGACAGTCCAAGTACCCGCTAGTTAACCTACATAGTCCAAGTGCCCGATAGGGAACCTACATAATCCAAGTGCCCGCTAGGCAATCTATATAGTCCAAGTGCCCATTAGTTAACCTAGATAGTCAAAGTGCCTGCTAGGTAACCTAGATAGTCCAAGTGCCCGCTAGGAAACCTACATAGTCCAAGTGCCCGCTAGGTAACCTAAATAGTCCAAATAACCGCTAGGAAAACTACATAGTCCAAGTGCCCGCTAGTTAACCTAGATAGTCCAAGTGCCTGATAGTAAACCTACATAATCCATGAGCCCGCTAGTTAACCTACATAGTGCAAGGGCCCACTAGTTAACCTAGATCGTGCAAGTGTCCGCTAGTTAACCTACATAGTCCACGTGCCCGCTAGTTAACCTATATACCAAGTGCCCGCTACGTAACCTAGATAGTCCAAGGGCACGCTAGTTACCCTACATAGTACAAGTGCCCGCTAGGTAACCTAGATAGTCCAAGTGCCCACTAGTTAACCTACATAGTCCAAGGTCCCCCTAGGTAACCTAGATAGTCCTAAGGCCCGCTAGGTAACCTACATGGTCCTAGTGCCCCCTAGTTAACCTACATCCTCCAAGTGCCCGAAAGGCAACCTACATAGTCCAATTGCCCGCTAGTTAACCTACATAGTCCAAGTGCCCGTTAGGTAACCTAGATAGCCCAAATGCCCGCCAGGGAACCCACAGAGTCCAAGTGCCCGCTAGGGAATTTACATAGTCCAAGGGCCCGCTAGGGAACTTACATAGTCCAAGGGCCCGTTAGGGAACCTACATAGTCCAAGTGCCCGTTAGTTAATCTAGAGAGTCCAAGTGCCCGCTAGGTAACCTAGACAGTCCAACAGCCCGGTAGGTAACCTACATACTCCAAGTACCCGCTAGGTAAACTAGATAGTCCAAGTGCCCGCTAGGTAACCTACAAAGTCTAAGTTCCCGCTAGGTAATCTATATAGTCCAAATGCCCGCTAGGGAACCTACATAGTCCAAGTGCCCGCTAGTTAACCTAGATAGTCCAAGTGCTCGCTAGGTAACCTAAGTAGTCCAAATGTCCGATAGGGATCCTACATAGTCGAAGTGCCCGCTAGTTAACCTACATAGTCCAAGTGCCCGTTCGTTAACCTAGATAGTCCAAGTGCCCGCTAGGAAACCTACATAGTCCAAGGGCCCGCTAGGTAACCTAGATAGCCCAAGTTCCCACTAGGTAACCTAGAGTCCAAGTGTTCGCTAGTTATCCTACATAGTCCAAGTGCACGCTATGTAACCTAGATAGTCAAAGTGCCGTTAGGTAACCTAGATAGTCCAAGTGCCCGCTAGGTAACCTACAAAGTCTAAGTGCCCACTAGGTAATCTATATAGTCCATATGCACGCTAGGGAGCCTACATAATCCAAATGCCCGCTAGGTAACCTAGATAGTCAAGGGCCCGCTAGGTAACCTACATAGTCCTAGTGCCCCCTAGTTAACCTACATTCTCCAAGTGCCCGATCGGGAACCTACATAGTCCAAGTGCCCTCTGGTTAACCCACATAGTCCAAGTGCCCGCTAGCAACTTATATAGTCCAAGGGCCCGCTAGGGAACCTACATAGTCCAAGTGGCCGTTAGTTAACCTAGATAGTCCAAGTGCCCGCTAGGTAACCTAGATTGTCCAACAGCCCGCTAGGTAACCTACATACTCCAAGAACCCGCTAGGCAACGTAGATAGTTCAAGTGCCAGCTAGGTAACCTAGATAGTCCAAGTGCCCGCTAGGTAACCTACAAAGTCTAAGTGCCCGCTAGGTTATCTATATAGTCCAAATGCCCGCTAGGGAACCTACATAGTCGAAGTGCCCACTAGGTAACCAAGATAGTCCAAGTGCCCACTAGTTAACCTAGAAGTCCAAGTGCCCGCAAGGAAACCTACATAGTCCAAGGGCCCGCTAGGTAACCTAGAGTCCTAGTGTTCGCTAGTTATCCTACATAGTCCAAGTGCCCGCTATGTAACATAGATAGTCAAAGTGCCCGTTAGGTAACCTAGATGGTCCTAGTGCCCGCTAGGTAACTTACATTGTCCAAGTTCCCGCTAGGTAACCTAGATTGTCCAAGTGCCCGTTACCTAACCTAGATAGGGCAAGTGCCCGCTAGGTAACCTACAAAGTCTAAGTGCCCGCTAGGTAATCTATATAGTCCAAATGCACGCTAGGGAGCCTACATAATCCAAATGCCCGCTAGTTAACCTACATAGTCCAAGGTCAGCTAGTTAAACTAGATAGTCAAAGTGCTCTCTAGTTAACCTACATAGTACAAGGGCCCGCTAGTTGACCCAGATAATCCAAGTGCCCGCTAGTTAACCTAGATAGTCCATGTGCCCGCTAGGTAACCTAAGTAGTCCAAATGTCCGATAGGCATCCTAAATAGTCTAAGTGCCCGCTAGGTAACCTACACAGTCCAAGTGCCCGTTCGTTAACCTAGATAGTCCAAGTGCCCGCTAGGTAACCTAGACTGTCCAAGTGCCCGCTAGTTTACCTACATAGTCCAAGTGCCCGTTCGTTAACCTATTAGTCCAAGTGCCTGCTAGGTTATCTATATGGTTCAAATGCCCGCTAGGGAACCTACATAGTCGAAGTGCCCACTAGGTAACCTAGATAGTCCAAGTGCCCACTAGTTAACCTAGAAGTCCAAGTGCCCGCTAGGAAACCTACATAGTCCAAGGGCACGCTAGGTAACCTAGATAGTCCAAGTGCCCGCTAGGTAACCTAGAGTCCAAGTGTTCGCTAGTTATCCTACATAGTCCTAGTGCCCGCTATGTAACATAGATAGTCAAAGTGCCCGTTAGGTAACCTAGATGGTCCTAGTGCCCGCTAGGTAACTTACATTGTCTAAGTTCCCGCTAGGTAACCTAGATAGTCCAATTGCCCGTTACCTAACCTAGATAGTCCAAATGCCCGCTAGGCAACCTACATAGTCCAAGAGCCCGTTCGTTAACCTAGAAGTCCAAGTGCCCGCTAGGTAACCTATATACTCCAAGTGCCCGCTAGGTTACCTGCATATTCCAAGTGCCCGTTCGTTAACCTAGATAGTCCAAGTGCCCGCTACGTAACCTAAATAGTCCAAGGGCCCGCTAGTTAACCTAAATAATCCAAGGTCTCACTTGTTAACTTTGATAGTCCAAGTGCCCACTAGTTAACCTAGATCGTCCAAGTGCCGCTAGTTAACCTAGATTGTCCAAGTGCCTGCTAGTTAACCTACGTAGTCCAAGTGCCTCCTAGGTAACCTAGATAGTCCAAGTGCCCACTAGTTAACCTACATAGTCCAAGGTCCGCATAGGTAACCTAGATAGTCCTAAGGCCCGCTAGGTAACCTACATGGTCCTAGTGCCCCCTAGTTAACCTACATTCTCCACGTGCCCGATAGGGAACCTACATAGTCCAATTGCCTGCTAGGTAACCTATATATTCCAAATGCCCGCTAGTTAACCTACATAGTCCAAGTGCCCGTTAGGTAACCAAGTTAGTCCAAATGCCCGCTAGGGAGCCTACATAATCCAAATGTCCGCTAGGTAACCTAGATAGTCAAGGGCCCGCTAGGTAACCTAAATAGTCCTAGTGCCCCCTAGTTAACCTACATTCTCCAAGTGCCCGATAGGGAACCTACATAGTCCAAGTGCCCTCTACTTAACCCACATAGTCCAAGTGCCCGCTAGGGAACTTACAAAATCCAAGGGCCCGCTAGGGAGCCTAAATAGTCCAAGTGCCCGTTAGGTAACCTAGATAGTCTAAGTGCCCTCTAGTTAACCTAGATCGTCCAAGTGTCCGCTAGTTAACCTACATAGTCCAAGGTCCGCTAGTTAACCTAGATAGTCCAAGTGCTCGCTAGTTAACCTACATAGTACAAGGGCCCACTAGTTGGCCTAGATAGTCCAAGTGCCCGCTACTTAACCTAGATAGTCCAAGTGCCCGCTAGGTAACCTAAGTAGTCCAAATGTCTGATAGGGATCCTACATAGTCCAAGTGCCCGCTAGTTAACCAGCATAGTCCAAGTGCCCGTTCGTTAAACTAGATAGTACAAGTGCCCGCTAGGTAACCTAGACTGTCCAAGTGCCCGCTATGTTACCTACATAGTCCAAGTGCCCGTTCGTTAACCTAGATAGTCTAAGGGCCCGATAGGTAACCTAGATAGCCCAAGTGCCCGCTAGGTAACCTAAAGTCCAAGTCTTCGCTAGTTATCCTACATAGTCCAAGTGCCTGCTATGTAACCTAGATAGTCCAAGTGCCCGTTAGTTAACCTAGATAGTCCAAGTGCCCGCTAGGTAACCTAGATAGTCCAACAGCCCACTAGGTAACCTACTAACTCCAAGAACCCGCTAGGCAACGTAGATAGTTCAAGTGCCAGCTAGGTAACCTACAAAGTCTAAGTGCCCGCTAGGTTATCTATATAGTCCAAATGCCCGCTAGGGAACCTACATAGTCCAAGTGCCCGCTAGGTAACCTAGATAGTCCAAGTGCCCTCTAGTTTCCTAGATCGTCCAAGTGCCCGCTAGACAACCAACATAGTCCAAGGGCCCGCTAGTTAACCTACATAGTCCAAGGTCCGCTAGTTGACCTAGATTGTCCAAGTGCTCCCTAGTTAACCTACATAGTACAAGGGCCCGCTAGTTGACCTAGATAGTCCAAGTGCCCGCTAGTTAACCTAGATAGTCCAAGTGCCCACTAGGTAACCTAAGTAGTCCAAATGTCCGATAGGGATCCTACGTAGTCCAAGTGCCCTCTAGGTAACCTACATAGTCCAAGTGCCCGTTCGTTAACCTAGATAGTCCAAGTGCCCGCTAGGTAACCTAGACTGTCCAAGTGCCCGCTATGTTACCTACATAGTCCAAGTGCCAGTTCGTTAACCTAGATAGTCCAAGTGCCCGCTAGGAAACCTACATAGTCCAAGGTCCCTCTAGGTAACCTAGATAGTCCAAGTGCCCGCTAGGTAACTTACATTGTCCAAGTTCCCGCTAGGTAACCAAGATAGTCCAAGTGCCCGTTACCTAACCTAGATAGTCCAAGTGCCCGCTAGGAAACCTACATAGTCCAAGAGCCCGTTCGTTAAACTAGAAGTCCAAGTGCCCGCTAGGTAACCTAGACAGTCCAAGTGCCCGCTAGGTTACCTGCATATTCCAAGTGACCGTTCGTTAACCTAGATAGTCCAAGTGCCTACTTGGTAACCTACATAGTCCAATTGCCCGCTATGTAACCTATATACTCCAAGTGCCCGCTAGGTAACCTAGATAGTCCAAGGACCCGCTAGTTAACCTACATAGTCCAAGGGCTCACTTGTTAACTTTGATAGTACAGCTGCCCGCTAGTTAACCTAGATCGTCCAAGTGCCCGCTAGTTAACCTAGATTGTCCAAGTGCCTGCTAGTTAACCTACATAGTCCAAGGGCCCACTAGTTAACCTAGATAGTCCAAGTGTCCTCTAGTTAACCTACATAGTCCAAGTGCCTGCTAGTTAACCTATATACCATGTGCCCGCTACGTAACCTAGATAGTCCAAGGGCACGCTAGTTAACCTACATAGTCCAAGTGCCCGCTAGTTAACCTATATACCAAGTTCCCGCTACGTAACCTAGATAGTCCAAGGGCACGCTAGTTAACCTACATAGTCCAAGTGCCCGCTAGGCAACCTAGATAGTCCAAGTGCCCGCTAAGGAACCTACATAGTCCAAGTGCACGCTAGTTAACCTAGATAGTCCAAGTGCCTGCTAGGTAACCTACATATTCCAAGTTCCCGCTAGTTAACATAGATAGTCCAAGTGCCCGCTAGGGAACGTACATAGTCCAAGTGCCCGCTAGGTAACCTAGATAGTGCACGTGCCCGCTAGTTAACCTAGCTAGTTCAAGTACCCGCTAGGTAACCTAGATCGTCCAAGGGCCCCCTAGTTAGCCTACATAGTCCAAGCGCCCGCTAGGTAACCTACATAGTCCAAGTGCCCGTTCGGTAACCTAGATAGTCCAAGTGACCTTTAGGGAACCTAGATAATCCAAGGGCCCGCTAGTAAACCTACATAGTCCATGGGCCCGCTAGTTAACATACATAGTTCAAGTGTCCGCTAGTTAACCTACATATTCCAAGTGCCCGCTAGTTAACTTACATAATCTAAGTGCCCGTTAGCTAACCTAGATAGTCCAAGGGCCCGCTAGTTGACCTATATACTCCAAGTGCCAGCTAGGTAACCTAGATAGTACAAGTGTCCGCAAGGGAACCTAGATAGTCCAAGTACCCGTTCGTTAACCTAGAACTCCAATGCCCGCTAGGAAACCTACATAGTCCAAGGGCCCGCTAGGTAACCTAGATAGTCCAAGTGCCCGCTAGTTAACCTAGAATCCAAGTGTTCGCTAGTTATCCTACATAGTCCAAGTGCCCGCTATGTAACACAGATAGTCAAAGTGCCCGTTAGGTAACCTAGGTGGTCCTAGTGCCCGCTAGGTAACTTACATTGTCCAAGTTCCCGCTAGGTAACCTAGATAGTCCAAGTGCCCGTTACCGAACCTAAATAGTCCAAGTGCCCGCTAGGCAACCTACATAGTCCAAGGGCCCGCTAGGTAACCTAGATAGCCCAAGTGCCCCCTAGGTAACCTAGAGTCCAAGTGTTCGCTAGTTATCCTACATAGTCCAAATGCCTGCTATGTAACCTAGATAGTCCAAGTGCCCGTTATTTAACCTAGATAGTCCAAGTGCCCGCTAGGTAACCTAGATAGTCCAACAGCCCGCTAGGTAACCTACATACTCCAAGAACACGCTAGGCAACGTAGATAGTTCAAGTGCCAGCTAGGTAACCTACAAAGTCTAAGTGCCCGCTAGGTTATCTATATAGTCCAAATGCCCGCTAGGGAACCTACATAGTCCAAGTGCCCGCTAGGTAACCTAGATAGTCCAAGTGCCCTCTTGTTTCCTAGATCGTCCAAGTGCCCGCTAGTTAACCTACATAGTCCAAGGGCCCGCTAGTTAACCTACATAGTCCAAGGTCCTCTAGTTAAC